>NW_006159616.1:15601449-15606566 GCF_000334495.1 Tupaia belangeri chinensis
TTTAAGCCACCGGGTCCGGGACATGAACTGCGGTCGACTACGTGGGAGTCCAGCGACATAGCCATTATGCTAACTGCTGGTTCCCCAGATTAGACTCTTTAAAAAGCTTCCCAAAGCTACTGCGTCAAGTCAGAAACTCATCTGACTGTGTGCCTTTAAGTACCTGTACTTGAAAGTTTTTTGGGCCTGTCAGGAAGTGACGTTCTTTACTTACCAGCCAGGCAGAACTGTTTATGGTACCAGACAATCTTTCCAAGAGCTTCTGTTGGCTTTCTTAAGATCTACCTCAGTTCCTTAGCTTTCTAGTCATATCATCAGATATGACATTCCAGTCAAAGCCATGGCAATAACTAGTATTTCCAATTTCTGATGCAAAGCAACAGATATTATTGAACTAATGCAAATAACTATTCTGCCACACACACACACACAAAATTACTCACAATTATTTTCCAATTCCAGAGGGATCAGGAAGGGAGAAAAATTTATAGTTCAATTTCCAAAAATAAATAAATAAATAAATAAATAAATAAAAATTGTCAGATTGTTGAACCTTCAAAAGAAGACAAAATTTCTTAAATTTGGAAAACAAAGCATAGAAGAAAATCGGTAATGTTTCAGTCAAGAGTCATAAAATTCTATTTTGTCAGTTCAGTCTCATGTACTTAATCTCTCTTCTGTTGAATTGCAGTGTTACTGTGGTCCGACTTTTCCACTTAAATTCTGGAAATTAATGTTCAACGTTATTATTGTTCTTTCCAGACTTGTCCCTAACATTAAGTTGGCCATTTTCTTGGTGGTTTTTTGTTCTCTTATTTCTATGTGTCCGTCTTTAGTTTCTGTGGTATACCACTCCCTTCAGAACTTCTTGAAGAGCTGGTCTAGTGTTGGTAAAGTCTTGAAGGTTTTGTTTATTTGAGAATGCTTTTACCTTTTCTTTCCATATGAAGGATAATTCTGCTGGGTATAATATTCTTGGTTGAAATTGTTTTTCACTTAACACTTTGAATATATTTTCCCATTCTTTCCTTGCTTGCATTGTTTCCAATGAGAGGTCCGATATTAGCCTTTGTAAGTAATTTGACATTTCTCTCTTGCCAGTATCTTGTCTTTATATGTGGTTTTGGCCAATTTGGCTATGATAAGCCTTAGAGAAGATCTCCTTGAGTTGATTCTATTTGAGATCCTTTGTATTTCTTGGGTCTGGATATTTGGATACTTCTGTAGGTTTGGAAAGTTTTCTTCCAGGATTTCATGGAATAGATTATCAATCACCTTATTAGTTTCTTCACGTTCTGGGATACTGATTATCCAGATGTTTGGATGTTTAATAGCATCTAGTATTTCTTGTATACTATTCTCATTTTTTGGGTTATTTTTCCAGTCTTTTTGGTGATTTTTTCTAGATCAGAGGTTTTGTCTTCTACATCTGAGATTTGATCTTCTGCATGATCTAGTCTGCTTTTAATACTTTTGAGGGAGGTTTTGATCTCCTGTATTACAGCCTTCATCTCTAACAGTTCCGGTTGATTCTTATTTATGGTGTGTATTTCTTTTTCAAATTGTTCAAGAACTCCCTCACCTCCTCAACTCATTGTTTCTTTTCTCTTACATCTTCTGGAGTTCGGGTCTTTCTTCTCTTGTATCTCTATTAGTATTGTCACTACGAATATTCTGAATTCTTTATCTGACATTTCCACAAGCTCCATTGTATTGTCTGTGGATGATGAGGGGTTGTTCTTTTCCTTTGTGGGAGAGATATTTTCTTGGTTTCTCATAATTCTTGTGCCTCTGCAGTGTTTTCTGGTCGTCTGATGGATTATATATTTCTTTCTAATCTCTTGGAGTTAAATTTGAGTGTTTAGAGGTGTGCAGGAGGAGGTGATCCACACAATCTCTCTGCAGTTCTGTTTCCCTGATGTTCACCAAGCAACTTGCACTTTTTTTGTTGGAAATGGATATTACAAAGGCTTCTCAGGTTCTAGAGAACAGGTGCACCTGGGCTGAACTGTGGGGTTTCAATTGAGAGTTCAGAGGTGCATGGGAGGAGATGAAAAGCACTCTCTCTGCAGCTCCATGCTTCTCCCTGCTGCTCACTCTGCAGTCTCTCTTCTCTGATTTTTAGTCATTTGGTGATGTATTCACTTTTGGTTAATTTGCTGGAGAAGGTTTCTGCAACTGTAAGCTTGTGTGCTTCCCTTTACTGTGAGGTACTTCTATGCCAATTTCCTTCCTCTACTGTATTTTGCAACATGGTGTCCACAGAAAGATGTGAGTTCAGATTTATGAAGAGGAGTTTCTCCATTTGTTCAGTAGGTTCTGTGGGGATTGAGGATTTCTCTGACCCTAACGGTATTCAGATATTTGGCTACTATGCACCTAGACTTGTCTAGACATTCAATGTGTGGAGGCCAAGCAACAAAGTGAGAAATAAAGGAAAAGGAAAAGAAAACAAGGGGGAAATAAAGGAAAAGAAAACAAGGGGGAAAAATAAAAAATAAAAAAATAAAAGGAAATAAAATAAAAATAAAAAAAGGAAAAAAATTAAAAAGCAAAAACTGAGAACCACATAATGCAAAAGGGGCAGGGCACAGCTCAGATGTAGATGGCTTCTGTAAGGGCTTGTGATTTGCCTGTTCTATGTGTGTTTGTGGGCAGGAGGGAGACAAGAATTAGCAAAATAAAGGAGAGGTCAGAGAGGCAAGAAAAAGTACTTTAAATTTAAAAAAAGTGTAAAGAGAGGAGAGACAGAAGACAGAGATTGCGCTACCTGTCTAGCATTTTGGTCTGGAGGTGGAAGTTTAATTTTCTATGAATTTTCAAAAGATTAAATTTTTATCCTTCCTTAAAATATCTGTTTTCTATTCTGTGTTGGGTGTTTAACTCATTCATTTCATTTTAATGGATAGAGATATTGAATGTTATAATTTTCCATTAAATTTCAATTTTCTGTTTAAACATTTTTACAAATTTAAAAGTTTATTTTCCCATGAGCAATAAAGGGATAGAGAGAGCACCCCAAGGGTGTCTTGCTGCCAGGATCCACCCCAGCACTCAGCCATCCACAGCCCGAGGTACCTGTGTGCCCAGCAAGCTCCGGCAAATCTCTGCACCTGAATTGGGGATCTTCCCATATGAGATGGCTGCACAGAGTCACACTGTACCACTGCACCAGTCTTGTCACTGTCACTTTTTTTTTTTTTTTTGAGAAATTTTTCTATAGGGCACATGCAGTTGTCAGAAAGAGACAGAGAGACAGAAAGTGAGAAATCATTCCCTGGGGGAATAGCCATGCCACAATCCTTCTCCTCCATTCTCCTCTTGGAATTTTGGGCACACACGCACACGTACCCGGCATGAGTTTAAGTAAGTTCAGGACTTGAACTGTGATTGACTACTTGAGAGTCCAGTGATGTAACCATTTCACCATCTGCTGTTCCCGCTGTCATATGTTTGATGTATTATTTTTCACTGTTATTTTTCAAGACATTCTAGGGGCCGGCAGGTGGCATGGTGGTTAAGGATACTGGACTCCCACATGGCCGACTGTGGTTCAAGTCCTGGACCTTTCTCACTTTCTCTCTCTCTCTCTTTCACTCTCTTGCTCTCACTCTGTCCCTCTCTGATCAAATTAAAAATAAATAAATAAATAAAGTTAAATAAAATAATTCTAAAAAAAGAAAAAAATTAAAAAACAAACAAAAAACATTAAAAAAAAGACATTCTGAGTATTTCTTTACTGTCTTAAGAGTTTTTAAAGGTTTTACATTTTCCAGATGCAAAGTTTTTTTAAAATATATTTTTAAGTTCTAGTTTTATTGAATTGAGGTAATTCCACAAATGAGGTTGGGATTGAGACTCAGAGAGTTTATGTGGCTTGCCCAAAGACACACTTTTTAATATTATTATTATCGTTTGCTATAGGGAATGTGTGCTCACCAGAGACAGAGAGAGAGAGAGAGAAAGTGAGAAAGCATCCCCAGGGCAATGGCCATGCTACAATCCCTTCTCCATTCTCCCCTCAGGATTTTTGGGCACACACACACTCACACACACACACACACACACACACTCACCTGGCATGTTTTTTGAGCCACCAGGTCCAGGACTCAAACTGTGCAGTTGGCCATGTGGGATCCAACCTCCTTAACTACCACACTACCTGCTGGCCCCAGGACACATTGGTAAGGATCGGGGCTGGACTGGAAATCTCAGTCTATTTTTCTTCCACTGCCCTACCCTGCCCTTTATGGCTTGTAGGTAAATACATAATCATTACAGGCAAAATTCCAGCAGGTGTCATTATGAGACAGCAAAATTTAGTTGATTAATGCAATGAATGGTAAAACTTAATTTCTGTGGGTAGGAAATTCATATGCTATTAGAAATAGTAATTAAATGAGATTTTTTTTTTCTTGAAATGAACTCTAATTACTGTCTGTCTGGGTTCCCGCCAAAGCAGAGCTTAGCAAGGGCTTGATGAAGGCAGCTGGTCGCGAGTGTAATCCAGGAAGCAGAACGAGGGTCTGGAAAGCATCATAAGTGCCAGGACAAGGAGCCGTTACTGAGCTGGCAGGAGTCCCGGTTGGTAGGACCCTCTGAGCAGCCTTACGGAACTAATCTCAGAACTGTCCTCACGGGCAAAGACGGAAGGGAAAAAGTGTTTCACCATTACTGAAGGCAGACCCCAGGCTCTATCTCCCTGCACCTCCAGGCTGGAGGGAAGTCACTGCTGACTGGTCGGTGCTCCTGAGTGGCTTGAGACAGTGGATCCCATTCCCTCTCTCTGAGCAGAGCTGGTAGATGTTTGCTCAGAACTAACTGAAGTTAGAGGAAAGGAAGGGAAGATTTGGAGTCCAGAAGTATCTTTTTGTTTGTTTGTTGGCTATTTGGCACATGTGCTTGCCAGAGAGACAGAGAGCGAAAGAGAGAGCAGGAAAGTGAGAAATCACTACCCTGAGTGAGGGGGAGATGGTCATGTCCCAATCCCTTCCCCATTCTCTTGGGATTTTGAGTGGCCATGCATAGACGCTCAGCATGTTTGTTTTGTTTTGTTTTGTTTTGTTTTTGTTTTTGTTTTTGTTTTTTGAGAGGTTTTTGCTATAGGGCGCGTGTGC
>NW_006159616.1:15606976-15660239 GCF_000334495.1 Tupaia belangeri chinensis
GCCAGTCCCACAAATGACTGGCTAGCCCAGTTCCTGCCTGAGTCAAAGATCCGCAGAAGCTAAAGGCAAAGCCTCGGACCTACCAGGTGAACATGTTTTGGTGCCTGGTTCTTTCTGTTTCCCAGTTCAGATTCCAAAGACAAATTCAGATGGCTCAGTGTTTCTTCTAGTTTGATGTCAAAGGTCCCTGGTTTGTCTAAGGGACAATGCCATCCTTGCTCTCAACAGAGGTGAGATCTCATGTGAGCTACAAGGTGGCCTTTTCTGAAGAGGGACTCACCAGGCAGGGCAAGACTGAGTTAGCCATGACTAGAGAGTGGGTTTCTAATTTCTGCAAATATGGAGAAGAGTTCCGTGAGTTGGAGACCAACAGCCATTTTCACCTTGGTTCCCTCACTAGCTGGGTGACAATGCTAGGAGTCTGAATAGATGATAATGCCACAATCTAGGCGTTGCTCTGAGTACTACACACAGACTAATTGCCAAATCCCAGCAAGCTCCGGCAAATCTCTGCACCTGAATTGGGGATCTTCCCATATGAGATGGCTGCACAGAGTCACACTGTACCACTGCACCAGTCTTGTCACTGTCACTTTTTTTTTTTTTTTTGAGAAATTTTTCTATAGGGCACATGCAGTTGTCAGAAAGAGACAGAGAGACAGAAAGTGAGAAATCATTCCCTGGGGGAATAGCCATGCCACAATCCTTCTCCTCCATTCTCCTCTTGGAATTTTGGGCACACACGCACACGTACCCGGCATGAGTTTAAGTAAGTTCAGGACTTGAACTGTGATTGACTACTTGAGAGTCCAGTGATGTAACCATTTCACCATCTGCTGTTCCCGCTGTCATATGTTTGATGTATTATTTTTCACTGTTATTTTTCAAGACATTCTAGGGGCCGGCAGGTGGCATGGTGGTTAAGGATACTGGACTCCCACATGGCCGACTGTGGTTCAAGTCCTGGACCTTTCTCACTTTCTCTCTCTCTCTCTTTCACTCTCTTGCTCTCACTCTGTCCCTCTCTGATCAAATTAAAAATAAATAAATAAATAAAGTTAAATAAAATAATTCTAAAAAAAGAAAAAAATTAAAAAACAAACAAAAAACATTAAAAAAAAGACATTCTGAGTATTTCTTTACTGTCTTAAGAGTTTTTAAAGGTTTTACATTTTCCAGATGCAAAGTTTTTTTAAAATATATTTTTAAGTTCTAGTTTTATTGAATTGAGGTAATTCCACAAATGAGGTTGGGATTGAGACTCAGAGAGTTTATGTGGCTTGCCCAAAGACACACTTTTTAATATTATTATTATCGTTTGCTATAGGGAATGTGTGCTCACCAGAGACAGAGAGAGAGAGAGAGAAAGTGAGAAAGCATCCCCAGGGCAATGGCCATGCTACAATCCCTTCTCCATTCTCCCCTCAGGATTTTTGGGCACACACACACTCACACACACACACACACACACACACTCACCTGGCATGTTTTTTGAGCCACCAGGTCCAGGACTCAAACTGTGCAGTTGGCCATGTGGGATCCAACCTCCTTAACTACCACACTACCTGCTGGCCCCAGGACACATTGGTAAGGATCGGGGCTGGACTGGAAATCTCAGTCTATTTTTCTTCCACTGCCCTACCCTGCCCTTTATGGCTTGTAGGTAAATACATAATCATTACAGGCAAAATTCCAGCAGGTGTCATTATGAGACAGCAAAATTTAGTTGATTAATGCAATGAATGGTAAAACTTAATTTCTGTGGGTAGGAAATTCATATGCTATTAGAAATAGTAATTAAATGAGATTTTTTTTTTCTTGAAATGAACTCTAATTACTGTCTGTCTGGGTTCCCGCCAAAGCAGAGCTTAGCAAGGGCTTGATGAAGGCAGCTGGTCGCGAGTGTAATCCAGGAAGCAGAACGAGGGTCTGGAAAGCATCATAAGTGCCAGGACAAGGAGCCGTTACTGAGCTGGCAGGAGTCCCGGTTGGTAGGACCCTCTGAGCAGCCTTACGGAACTAATCTCAGAACTGTCCTCACGGGCAAAGACGGAAGGGAAAAAGTGTTTCACCATTACTGAAGGCAGACCCCAGGCTCTATCTCCCTGCACCTCCAGGCTGGAGGGAAGTCACTGCTGACTGGTCGGTGCTCCTGAGTGGCTTGAGACAGTGGATCCCATTCCCTCTCTCTGAGCAGAGCTGGTAGATGTTTGCTCAGAACTAACTGAAGTTAGAGGAAAGGAAGGGAAGATTTGGAGTCCAGAAGTATCTTTTTGTTTGTTTGTTGGCTATTTGGCACATGTGCTTGCCAGAGAGACAGAGAGCGAAAGAGAGAGCAGGAAAGTGAGAAATCACTACCCTGAGTGAGGGGGAGATGGTCATGTCCCAATCCCTTCCCCATTCTCTTGGGATTTTGAGTGGCCATGCATAGACGCTCAGCATGTTTGTTTTGTTTTGTTTTGTTTTGTTTTTGTTTTTGTTTTTGTTTTTTGAGAGGTTTTTGCTATAGGGCGCGTGTGCTCCCTGGACAGAGACAGAGAGACAGAAAGCGAGAAATCACCCCCCATGAGGGATGGCCACGCCGCAATCCCTTCTCCTCCATTCTCTTCTTAGGATCTTGGGCACGCACGCACACGCGCCTGGTGTGAATTTTAAGCCACCAGGTCCGGGACGCGAACCGCAGTCGACTACATGGGAGTCCAGCGACATAGCCATTACGCTAACTGCTGGTCCTCCACGTTCAGCATGTTTTTCCAAGTTGCCGGGTCCAGAGCCCAAACCTTGAAGTCATCCATGTTGGATCCAGGTGCCTTAACTTCACCTGCTGGCCTCCCAAATAGATTCTACTAAAAATGTATTCTGAGGCAAGCTTTTTTTTTTTTTTTTTTTGAGAGGTTTTCGCTATAGGTCGTGTTCGCTCGCCAAACAGAGAGAGACAGAGAGATAGAAAGCGAGAAATCACCCCCCAGGGAGGATGGCCACGCTGCAATCCCTTCTCTTCCATTCTCCTCTCGGGATCTTGGGCACACACGCACACGCGCCCGGCGTGAGTTTTAAGCCACCGGATCCGGGACGTGAACCGCGGTCGACTACGTGGGAGTCCAGCGACATAGCCATTATGCTAACTGCTGGTTCCCCTGAGCCAAGCTTTTCAAACTGAATGAAAGTTGCGGAAAGACCCATTAACATAATGCATGGGAAGCTTTGAATTGTTTTATGGTTAGGGGACATGTCATGTGAGTTTTCTTTGTCCTTGTAGGCATTTGTCTGTGTGTGTGAATGAGCGTGTGTATGTATGAGTGTGTGTGTGCTACAAGTGAGAAGTTCAGGCCACCAGCCAAGGCCTGATTATTAATAAAGGGAGATTTAAGAAGAAAGGATTAAAATGTATTTCGAGGGGCTGATAGGTGGCATGGTGGTTGAGGCACTGGACTCCCACATGGTCAACCACGGATTGAGTCCTGGACCTGGTGGCTTGCCTTCTCACCTTCTCTTTCTCTCTCTGTCAATCTCTGGTCAAATTTAAAAAAACAATAATAACAAATAAAGTTAAATAAATAAATAAATAAATATTAACAATTTTTTTTTTTTTTAAGCAAAAAAGAAATCTATCTTGACAGCTGCTCCTCATCCCTCCTGGGGATTCAGAGAGGATGAACGAGTTAGTGCCAGTGAAGTGCTGGGTGCTAACAGACAGAAGAGGGTGGGCAGTGACGGGAGCTAAATTATTAGTTTAAACTTGTTTATCCCTTTAACAATATGTATCCTTTTAACAATATTGTATCACCATAAACTTGGTGACATTTATATACATTTAATATAGGATCTCTGTTTCTGTACCATGTTTATTTCTTTCTCATTGGTTTCTAATTTTAACAATATGTATCCTTTAACAATATGTATCACAATATATACCACACAGAGGATGTAGTTACATTTATATTTTAAAAAGACTCTTACTGTATAGATGGGAATGTAAATTAGTGCAGCCAATTTACAATGGGAAAACAACGTGGAGATTTCTTAGGAACCTAAAGATAGAGCTTCTGTATGACCCATTAATCCTACCCCTTGGTATTTACCCAAAGGATAGGAAAACAGTCAAAAGGACGTTTGTATGTCCATGTTTGTTGCACCATTATTCACAATTGTTAAAACATGGAACCAACCTAAAGTCTCCCAAGACTGATGACTGGGTTGAAAAACTGTGGTACATATATACTCTGGAATATTACTCAGCTATCAGAGAAAATAAGATCCTATCGTTTAGCTCAAAATGGATGACTATGGAAGACTTAATGTTGAGTGAAGCGAGCCAGACTTTGAAAGATACACACTGTATGTCCCCCTCAGTTTGTACTGCTTGTACTCTGCGGCAGGGGTCAAGAGAGCTGGAGATGAGATGGTGGAAAGGATGGGTGTGGAGGCTGGAAACTGTAAGGGTGGAGAGTAGATGGTCGAGAGTGGGTGGTGGAGGGTGAGTGTGACGTGCAAGGGTAAAAACAATAAAATAGACTCTCTGGTTCTATAAATTGATCCTAAGTCCATGGTATTCTAACTCTCAAACTTTAGGTTAATGTTTAAAAATCTACACATCTCTCGATATTTATGACTCACTTGCACTGTTAATGCAGCCAGTGAATTCACACTTCATTGACACACAGTTTCCATTTTCTACCCAAAGACTTGGTGCAATCTGCCTAGTTCTCCCCAAGAAATGAATAGCTAGGGGTCATTTTATCATAATAAAGTGGCAGATGCTACTTTCTCCTCTGAGACACATATCTATCACAACTGTGAATAATAGTGTGCTAAAATTTTAAGTTACTATATAAATACAAGTTGCTATTATTGATATAAGCAAAAGGCCCAGCTGTGAAAGGAAGAGGCAGTGGTAGGAAGTAAAATGTTCAGGGGTCTCTTGGGGACACAGCACAGGGTCCTGCAGGAGTGTCTGTTGCCCCCAGGAGAAAGGATACTCAGCCTCTGACTTGGTTTCAACTTGTGATTTATGTTCTACCGTGTTTCAAAAGGCAACATTTTTATTGTGAGTTTGAGCCTTTCAAAGAAAAACCCACATGCTACAACATACGGGCTGACATTTATGGACATATTTGGACTTACGAATACAAATAGAGGTTGGTGAAAAGTTTTCTTCTCTCTTACTGGACTCCCTGCGGAAAATTACCGAAGACCTAATTGGGGGCCTAACTGAGGAGAGTTGTTGTTGTAAAAATCGCTTCTCAAGACTCAGTTCCACCTGGAAACTGAGTAAACAAGAGTCTCATAAGGGGGAATGAAGGTCTGTGGCTGTACTTGACGTGTGGGTGATGAACTTCATTAAATCTGGTAGGAGAAAAGCCTACGAAAGACATCTCCACCCACCCTAATGCTACCATCAGCTCCCCCCTAGCGTCATCTGGAGACGAACGCGGCACAAACAACCTTAAAACATCATGCCTCTGGAAGTGACAGCCCCAGAACTGAAAGGACAACAGTGCCTCTTTTAAGTCTCTGGGTGACACTTACTTACTGACACATGTGTGTCATGAGGAATATGAATAAGAGTTTCCTGGATTAACTCAGATATAGCTAAATTACCCGGTGAGGAAGGGCAATTTTCATTTACAGAAAACTATTACCAACCATAAAACTCTTTACCCGTGACGCCTACTAATTCCTGATGACCGAGGACTGGTGACCATATCCTTCCTGTGCTGCTTCCTGTGGTACTCACAGCAGGGCACCAGCCTTCCCTCCTCGGCTCGGGCTGCCAAGCTGGCTGTGGTTTCTTCTTCATGTTGTTCTCAATGTAAGAAGCGCGTATCTGGTTTTGTTCTGCGTTAATGAATGATGGTTGTTGTTTGCAGTAGTGAATGCACTTGTTTACAAAGCCTAAGTAATAAAAAAAGTGTGACTTTTCCTCAGCCCTATTATTGCAAATGCAAAGCCTTTTCTTCTGTAGTGCTTTCTGGGAGCCATATTGAAAAGATTATGACATCATTCCAATAAAATCATCCTTTTTTTTGCTTTGACTAGAGAAACCCAAATTGCTTTGCACCCCGGCTGAAGTCTTCCAGCCTTCGAGATTGATGCTATAATACACCATGGTCATTCACTTTTATCCATGCCCTCGATCCTGCCAAACTTTGACAGGATTCACAAGGTAGAGATCCCATTGTGCTTCCTCCATCAGCCATCTCAACAAAGGCTATTTCTCTTTTTAAATTATTTATTTAATTTATTATTATTATTATTAAATTTTCTATAGGGCACATGTGCTCACCAGAGAGAGAAGAAAGAGAGAGAGGGGGAAAGTGAGCAAATAAGTAGCCAGGTCCGAGACTTGAACCCCAGTCCAGCCATGTGGGAGTCCAGCACCTGAAGCCCAGTCAGCCATGTGGAAGTCCAGCCTCTTAACCACCACACCAGCTGCCAGCCCCAACAAGGACTATTTCAAAATGTCTCCCCTTTCTCAAACACCATGCCATCCCTTCTTAGTGTTTATTGCAGCACAATTCACAATAGGGCCTCAACCTAAATGCCCATTGACAGATGAACAGATAAAGAAAATATGGTTTGGGACCAGCAGTTAGCGTAATGGCTATGTCACTGGACTCCCACGTAGTCGACCGCGGTTCGCGTCCGGACCCGGTGGCTTAGAACTCACGCCGGGCGTGTGTGCGTGCCCAAGATCCCGAGAGGAGAATGGAGGAGAAGGGATTGTGGCATGGCCATCCCCCCTGGGGGGTGATTTCTCGCTTTCTGTCTCTGTTTCTCTCTGGCTGGTGAGCGCACGCGCCCTATAGCAAAAACCTCTCCAAAAAAATAAAAAAAAGAAAGAAAATATGGTTTATATACACAATACAACATCCATTGGGTCATCAGAAAAGTCATGATGAGTTTTTGCATAGAAAAATATATCGTGACTTTTCTGATGACTCAATACTACTTAGACTTACAAAAAAAGAAAGAAATACAATTGTTTGCAACAATATGACTGAACCTGGAGGCCATCACGTTAAGTGAAATAAGCCAGGCACAGAAAGATGAATACCACGTGCTCTCACGTATATACTATCTGAACTCTAATAAAAGCTGAACTCACAGAAGCAGTGAGTAGACTGGTGGCTAGAGGGAGGGAGAGTGACTTGGAGAGATTTGGGGCAAAGGGTACAAAATGTCAGTTACACAGAAGAAATAAGTTAAAGTTAAAGTATGTTGTACCTCTTGTACAACATACTGACTAGTTCACAAGAACACATTGCATACTTGACATTGAAAAGCTGGTAGATTTTAAGTGCTCTGACCACAAAGAAAAAGAAAAGTATGTGCGGTTATGGATATGCTCATAGCTTGAGTCAGCCATTCCACGATGTCTACGTGTTCCAACACATCATGTTGTACACTGTAAGTATATACAGTTTTCATTTGACAATTATAAATAGAGAAATACAATTTTTAAAATAATTATTTAATTAAATTAAATTAATTAATTTATTTTAATCGATCAGAGGTGGACAGAGTGAGAGAGAGCAAGAGAGATGGAAAGTGAGAAAGCAAGCCACCAGGTCCAGGACTCAAACCATGGTTGGCCATATGAGAGTCCAACACCCTTAACCACCACGCCATCTGCTGGACCTCCCCTTTTTTTAAGAATTATTTTCTTTCTTTATTTTAATTGACCTCTAGATAAATACAGTTTTGTTTTTTTTTAATTTTTTGGAGAGATTTTCACTATAGGGCGCGTGCGCTCACCAGACAGACAGAGAGAGACATAGAGACAGAAAGCGAGAAATCACCCCCCAGGGGGGACGGTCATGCTGCAATCCCTTCTCCTCCATTCTCCTCTTGGGATCCTGGGCACACATGTACATGCACCCGGTGTGAGTTCTAAGCCACCGGGTCCGCAACGCAAACCGCAGTCGACTATGTGGGAGTCCAGCAACATAGCCATTACGCTAACTGCTGGTTCCTGAGATAAATACAGTTTTAATAGACGATGTGATCTGTGCTCACCCTCCACCCTCACCTCCACTGCAGTGAACCTTTCCTGTCGCTGGACTGAACCACCAGGAAAACTCCAGCGATAGCTCCAATGGGCACCAAGCAGCCCTCCTCTCTCGGTAGATTCTGACTGCCACCCAGGGTGCCTGTTGGTCATCATCTCCCCATGGACATCTCCAGCCCTCGCCAGCCTCTGGACTGCTCTTTACACTTCCCCAGGCTGCTGCCTCCTACTTCTTCACCACAATCCCTTCTCCTGCAGGTTGGTTATGCCTGCTAACGTGTGTCCTACCAGCACAGACTGGCTCTGGGCAATTTAAGCTAAAATAGAACTCATCAGGGGGCACAAATGGTGGCACTAATGGTTAAGCACTCAGTGTAGAGAGCCAGATCCCACATGGCCAAACATGGTTCAAATCCTGGTCCCGGTAGCTTAAAGAAACACACAAGGCACATGGATGTGCACGCTCCAAGTCCTGACAGGGTGGAGAAATGGAGGACAGGACTGGATTATGACCACACCTTACTGGGGGCTGCTCTCTCTTGCTCTGTCTGCCTCTGGTGAGTGCATGTGCCCTCTGGCGGCTCTACTTGTATGTGTAATTAAAATCATGGAACTTCTTAGAAGGATAAGGAGTAGCTCATGGAACCCACGTGAAAGATGAAGAACTATACAGACAGAACAAGAACAGGGGTCTAGCTGACAGGAACAAATAGTTTCATTAGGCTCTTCCTTCTGGGATGACCCAAATTCTGTCATATTAAAATGTTGTGTAATTCTGCTAAGGATTTTCATTTAAGGGATGAGCATTTGGTGGGTTGAATTGTGGCAGGACAGAGAGGAACATTTTAACTGATAGTTTTATCAACACGGTGTCCAATAGGGAAAGGGCAGATTGGCAAACCAGCCTTGGCGCTGTATCAGAAGAGAAGCATGAATGAGAGAGAAGCACAAGTAACCAGGAGACATTCCAATCCCGCGCTGGGCTGCCCAGCAAGCATGTGATCCATTTTATAGCTTTATATGCATATATAAATATTATCAGAACTGCCCCCAATAAAATACAACTATTATATATGCAAATGAAATGAATTTCGTTATCATCCAAGACCTCATAACTTATGAACAAATGCAATTTGTTCAGGATCAAAATGCAATTCCAAGTTCAGGCTCTGGAGGGAAGCTTGTTCTTACTCTAGTTCTACCATCTGGTCTTGATATGAGGCAAACTATGTGCTAAGAGGAAAATGTAACCACTACAGACATAAACCACATTGCAACAGTGAAGTAAAGAATGAGAATAGGAGGGTAAATTCATTGTAAGCAGACACATTCATGCATGCGTATATATGTGCATGCATCCCTGCTCTTCTTTGCCTTGTCCAGCACGTTTCCTTGGTCCCAACTCTATGCTGGCTGAGGCGACATGGACTTTAGTTCCTAGGAGACCCGCCCCTGTGGTTGTGTCATCCTTCTAGCTAGACAAAGCTTCCCCACCCATTGGGCACTCTAGAAATAGTGCTCTGAACTGACAGACTTTTTAAGGACCTTGGGATATGACTGAAATTTGAAATACTGGCTATATAAAAAAATAGAAGACTGAAAATCAAAATTAATAATTTGATCAGAGAGGGACAGAGTGAGATAGATAGATATATATAGAGAGAGAGAGAAAGGGAGAGAGAGAAGGGGAAAGTGAGAAAGAAAGCCACCAGGTCTGGGATTCAAACTGCAGTCGGCCATGTCGGAGTCCAGTGCCCATAACTACCATGTCACTTGCCGGCCCCCCCAAATGAACAATAATGGCAAAAGTGAAGTTATAAAATTCTCTTCAAACATTGAATAGGGATATACGTGATGCGGAAGAGCACACTTTGATAGGATCAGGGCGATGGGAGGCCGTGAGTCTTCGATAGAGGACGATGGAGCTGGGGACGGCCTGCGGGCAGCTGGTGGCATCTGTGTTTGCATCTGGGCAGAGCAGTGCAGGAGCAACCTCAGAGATCCCCAGGTTTTAGTCTCAGGGCTGTATGTCCCTCCCATGCAGCAGCCACCTTATCTCCTTTGATAAGATCGATCATTTCAGCCAACGTTATGAAGCCCTCCTGTTCTGAGGGTTGTGGGACCTATTCATGCAGAGGCCTGTGGTGTTAGGAGTAGCCTGGTAGGAGTCTCGGAGTAGACTATTACTGTGCGTACTGAGACATGAACCTCTGAACCTCAGGGCCTTCAGGGGAGGGGGACAGGGAGCACTGGGGACAGGGAGCACTGGGGGCCGGGTGTGCACAGGAAGTCAGGTCCCCCATGGCTGTCATTTGAATCCTGGCCCCAGAGGCTTGAAAAGCATGTCAGGCACATGCATGCAAGTCTGGGATCCTGATAGGAATGAGAAAAGAAGAAAAAAGGAATTGTGGCATGACCGGTCCTCATGGGGGGTTCTCTCTCCCTTTTTTGGGTAGAGACAGAGAGAAGAGAGAAGAGCGAGAGCCACTGGGTGTGGTTCAAAGAGGCATCAGGCTTACCTCCACCCCAGGTCCCTAGACCTACACATTTCAGTCGTAGGGAGGACTGCTGGACAGAGGCTGGGTGTCCTACCTCCTGAAAGACAGAGCCCCTCTTCACAGGCCCAGGACTCCCATCTGGTGTCTTAACTGAACTTTCAAAAGGCTGTTTCAGCATCTGTGTTAGTCAGGGGTCTCTAAGAAACAAAACCAAATGTACACACACACACACACACAGACACACACAGACATATATATATTTTTTATTCTTTTTTTGGAGAGGTTTTTGCTATAGGGCGCTTGTGCTCGCCAGAAAGACAGACAGAGACAGAGAGATAGAAAGCAAAAAATCACCCCCCAGGGAGGATGGCCACACCACAATCCCATCTACTCCATTCTCCTCTCGGGATCTTGGGCACGCACGCGCACGTGCCTGGCTATATATATATGAGAGAGAGCACTATTTATTATCAGAATGGCAGAATGGTTCTGGTGCTTTTGGAGGCCAAAACCCAGTGCCTACGTAAGCATGCTGGAGACCAGAAGAGCCGCTGGGTAGCTGTAATCTGAATGTCAGTAGCTCAAGACCCAAGAAGAGCCAGTGCTCGTGAGGCAGGAAAAGAGGCCGATGTCTCAGCCCGAGAGGCAGTCAGGTAGGAGGAGTGCCCCCTTACTTATGGGTGGGTCAGGGGTTTTGCTCTATTCAGACCCTCAACTGATGGATCGGGTAAGACCCATCAACACTAGGGAGGCCATCAGCTTTACTGGGTCTACTGATCCAAATGTTAACCTCCAAAAACACTTCACAGACTCACTGAGAATCAGATGTAACCAATATTTGGGCCCAGTCAGGTTGACAGAAAAAATGGACCACCATGGTGTCCTGTCAAGCCTGTGCTTCTGGGGGCTGTGTTGATGGAAAGACTCTGTGATGCCCGATGGTGTGAGTCTGGTCCTAGAGCTGAGGCTCAGTGCCACTACATTGTCACCTGGTCACCGGAAGCACCTGCTTAGCTCTTTGGCCCCTCTGCCAGCGGGTGGCTTTTGAGGTCACCTAAATTGGTCAGAACACATCATCCGAATGTGGCAGGGTCAGACTCCAAAACCCAGAGGCCACCCACACATGTGCTTCTTTCTAACTTAGTGACAGGAGGACCCGAAGTACAGTCGTTGGTCCTTCCCTTTGAGAGGAAGTCCTGGCACACCCCCAACCACCAGCTCCTCCCCAACACTTTATGGAAGTGGGGACCCTTTGCCCTCATGGGAGATAATCTTTCACTATCAGATACTCATGTTTCTCATCAGTTCTCTGTGACACCTGCTAGCCCCTACAGTTACTGACTAACTGGTAAATTGGGGGGTACCGCTGTTTGAGTACTCCACACCCCCAGTCAACCATGGGTTCAAGGCCAGCAGCACCGTGTAACACAGGAAACAAGGACTGTGTTACTAAGCACACTCCTCGGAAGAGAACACGTGGAAACTGCGTTATGAATGAGAAGAGAAATGGGCTGAGTTGTTTTGCAGGCAGAGATTTAAAATATGTATGCTTTATGTTTATGGGTCTTTTGAAAAGCCTATTCTCAAAAGCCATTGGCTTTTGTTAATGAGGGTAATGAACTTGGACACTGAAAAGAATGACCGTCTGGGCAGCTCTTCCAGGTTCCCGGCGTTTCTTTTCATGTGGGTTATTTCCTGGTGGCAATAACATTTGTTCACCTTGAAAATGAGAGAAGACACTTTTATGGCATAACGTCTCCATGGAGCGTTGGAGCCTCGCTCATGAAGCTCTGCGCGGCCCCTTCCTGGGAGGGATGGGAATGCACTAAAAGCTGCTGACCCCAAACAGAAGCAATATTCAGTTCAAGACAAGGGAGCGAGCCAGATTTATTCCTGTTCCCCTTGTCCTCCAGAACACTCATTCAATCAGGATGCAAAGGGCAGTAGCCCTAGAAGACAAGTTGTCTCTGTGGTGTTGAATACTTGGTCTGAGTTTCGAGGTTAGGAGTTTGGGAACTTTAACTGCTATTCTAGCAGTGACTACACCTCATTTTTCTATTTTCAATATATTATATTTTTTTTAGGTTTTTGCCATACAATGTGTGTACTCACCAGAGAGACAGAGAGGGAAAGTGAGACCCACTTGCCAAAAGAGGATGCCCATGCTGCAATCCCTTCTCCACCATTCTCTTGGAATTTGGGGCATGCGTGCACACACACCCCGTGTAATTTTCAAGCCAGCAGGTCTGGGACTTGAACTGTGGCTGGCTATGTAGGAGTTCACAGCCTTAACAACCGTGCCACCCGCTGAACCCCTCTATTTCTTTCTTTTTTTTTTTTTTTTGAGAGAGATTTTTCCTATAGGGTGCATGTGCTCATTAGAGAGACTGAGAGAGATAGAGAGAAAGTGAGAAATCATCCCCCAAGGGGGATGGCCACGCTATATTCCTTCTCCTCCATTCTCGTCCTGGGATTTTGGGCATGCATGCACAAGCACCTGGCATGAGTTTCCAGCCACAGTGTTGTCCGGGACTCGAACTGCAGCTGGCCATACCACTATGCCACCTGTTGGGCATCTATTTCTATTTTTTAAGCCATGAATTTATGCATTCTTCCTCTTTCTTGAAATAGCCACGGTTTTATGAATGATCCTATGTTGACATTTTTCAGTCTTCATAGTAAGACTATTCATATCACACAAGACAAACAAAAACGTTCTCAAAGGAGAACGGGAAACAAAATATCAAATGCTGACTCTGTTTTGAAAACCATTGTTCTAATATCACAAAGCTATCAGTTGGCCCCCTTCCCAAGAGAAGCAAATGTCAGCAACGGTATCCTTGTCATTTGCTGGGGACAAATGGCAACTGCCATACTTGATTCCTGATTTCACAGTGCTGATGCAAAATGTGAATTTTTATGATGAGCATCTTGTTAGAGACTGTAGAAAAACTCAATAAATAGTTCAGTTTTCTTTTTAACCCAAGGAACTGTGATTTACAAAATAGTTGATATCTGAGACAACAGACAAGATTTCTGGGGGAATTATCAGGGAGTATCCGGTGGATGTAAATTTTAAGCAGTAGCCAGCAGTAGATTGTGGGGACACGTTTAAGAGAGAGAGTCTGAGGTGTGGGGACATGCTCTGAGCAAACACCACCTGCTCTTTTGGGGTTTGGCAGAACCTTGTAACTTGTCTTTCCCTGACCTTGGCTGCAGACAGAGCAAGGGTGGAAATTACTAGGGGCGTTCCAACAGACACATCTGATGGACTTCAAGAAACATCTTGACCCCAATTAGTAAAGTCCAATCCCTGCTCTGCATCTGAAAGGTTCTTTAGCCTTCTCTGGGTGTGGTGGTGCACTCCTTATAGAGAAGTTCTTTAGCTCCTTCCCCACACCTAACAGCTAGTTCTCTGCATTAGAAAAGAAGATGAGATTTTTCTCTAGATAGGATTACCACCAAGGGATACACCTGGCCCCAGGTATGACTAATCCCATATAGATTTGTTAACTGCTCCTCATTGTCTGTAATCTGGCAACTAATCCATGAAGTGTCATGAAACATACATGTGTAATGTCTCCTTGTTCTATAAATAAAGACGTCCAGTTCGTCTGGGTGGCACAAGTTGCTTGGGCTACCTAGGCTCAGGCTGCCTGTGTCCGTTTCTACTCTATCTTTTTGTCTCATTTTTTCTGCTTCTTCCATAGTAGCGCCAAGCCCCGGGGCGGACACCGACAGTAGATAATATGTGTTAAAAGAGAAACATGCCGGGTGGGCCCTGTTGGCCTGGTAGTTAAGGGAACTGGATTCTACATGACTGACTGTGGTTCAAATCTTGGGCCCAGCAGCTTGAAAAACACACCAGAAATGAGTGTGTGTATGCCCCAAATGCTGACAGGATGGAGAAATGGAGGAGAAGGGATTGCAGTATGACAAAGCCCCATGGAAGGGTGCTTTCTCGGGGCCAGCAAGTGGCATGGTGGTTAAGGGCTCTGGACTCCCACATGGCCTGGTGGCTTGCTTTCTCGCCTTCTCTCTCTTTCTCTCTCTTCCTCTCTCACTCTGTCCCTCTCTGATCAAATTAAAATAAATAAAGTTAAGTAAAATAATTCTTTTTTTTTTTTTTTAAAGGAAAGAAGGATGCTTTCTCTCTCTCTAGTGAGTGTATGTACCCTCTAGCAACTAAAAAGTTTTGGGGGAAAGAAGTACTAGCCACCTTTATTTTAAGAGTGAAGTGAAAACCCTGTCTTCTAGATAGTAATTTTGGCACATAAACTCTCCCCATTTGAAGAGCAAAACATCGTAATTCTCATTTTTGATTTTTTTTTTCTCATGTTGGAAAAAGGTTAAGAAAGACCAGGTGAGATAGAAAAGAAAACCAGCATCTTTCCTTTGATTAGTTGGGGACAATTTGAAAAAAATATTCTTCCTAAAGAACAGTTTCTGGTAGATTAGGGAAATCTGCCCTCTTCAGAAACTAGCTGATCAAGACTCCAAGCAGGATAAATGCATAGGAATTAAGGATGAATGTGGAGAAACCACACTATAAATTTGCTGTAAAAATCTATTGAGATACCTGAAAAAAAAGCCTTTTTACTATGAAAAATTTCAAACACATAAAAATGAGCTTTACTGGGGCCAGGAGGTTGAGGCGCTGGACTCTCTCCCATGGCCAGCTGAGGTTGCATTTCGGACCTGGCAGCTTGCTTTCTCACTTTCTCCCTGTCTCTCTCTTGTGCATGTGCCCTGCAGCAAATTAAAAGATAATGATAATGATAAATAAAATTAAATTAAAATAATTCTTAAATAAGAAAAGCTTTAGTAATATCCTACCCTTTCCACCACTGTCACTGTGAAATAAAGCCCAGATACTGTCTCTCAGTGTATTCTTCAATGTGAATCTATAAAAACTAAGGACTCCTAAAAAAACTAAAACAAAAACAAAACAAGCACATTAATACACAAAAAATGAACAGAAACTCCCTATATCATCGGAGCCTAAATTTTACCATGTGCTCATTTGAAGATTTGTTTGGTTGTTTGTTTGAGAGGTTTTTGCTATAGGGCGCGTGCACTCACCAGACAGACAGAGAGAGACAGAGAGACAGAAAGTGAGAAATCACCTCCCAGGGGGTTGATGGCCACGCCACAATCCCTTCTCCTCCCGGGATCTTGGGCATGCACGCACATGCGCCCGGCGTGAGTTTAAGCCACCGAGTCCGGGACTCAAACCGCGGTCGACGACATGGGAGTCCAGCGACATAGCCATTATACTAACTGCTGGTCCCTGAAGAGTTTTTTTTAAAAAGGTCTACACATTATAGTTGGTCTCTTGTGAGCAGATTTTGGGGGATGGATGTGAAGTGGAGTTGCTCATATAAACACACTGCATGAGGGACCAGCAGATGGTGAAGCAGTTACGTTGGTGGACTTCCATATGGCCAACCACTGTTCAAGCCCCAGACCCAGTGGCTTGAAAATCACACCAGGCAAGTATGCGTGCCCAAGATCCCAGGAGGAGAAAGAAAAAGGAGGGATTGCTATGTGGCCATCTCCCCTGAGAGGTGATTTCTCACTTTCCCTCTCACTGTCTCTCTCTCTCTCAAGCATACATGCCCTGAAGCAAAGATAACTTAAACAAACAAACAAACAAACAAAACCACCACATGAGGCCCAGCCTTAGTGACACAGGCAGTAGGGTACCACTACAGATACTAGAGCCACATGGGAGGCCAGGGTTGGGTTTCCAGGTTGACCTGAACATACTGGGTGTGCTCACGGGCATGCCCATGATCTTGGCTGGCTGAAAGGCTGGGGTGGGGGATCATGGTGTGGCGAGACCCTGCTGGGGGTACTGGTCCCTCCCTCCTCAATGTATAAATAAATAGACTAAAAAATGAAAAATTATATCAAAGCGTAGCTGGTTCTCTGCATGTATTCTTGGGTGAATGGGTCAGAGGTCAGATGTCGCTTAGGCTTGGAGTTGTCAGCGAAGCTTTGGCGAGTCACTCAGGGTTGCAGGTCTCTTCTGGATAAAGTGGAGCAGTTGCAATACTGGCTACTGGCATTCTCTTCTTGGGCAGGACAGAGGCCCTTCCTTCCAGGAATAGGGACCAGACACAGCAGCACAGTCCCATTGCCCTGGGTCCTGTCACCTTGGAAGGAACAGCTGGCACCTACCTATCATGTTCCCCCAGGGACTTTGCCTCACAGGGTCAATGGTGTCACACATGAACACCTACTTCACCGGTGCCCCCGCCCCTGGATTAGCAAGGCCACTGCAGGTCAAAGGCCACGGATCTTGCACCTGGATCGCTGGAGGATGCTTTCTTACTCACTCTCTCCTTCTTCACGGGTAGGATGTTCTGAGCCTCACCCTGAGTGATGGCCAGGAAGCAGCAATGGGCCACAGGAGAGACCACTCCTCCACACCCTCCACCTTCGCACTCTTGGCCAAGTGGCCTGGCCCGGTGACTTGGGCTCCAACACCATGTCTGCGTGGGCTGCTGCCTTCTGCCAGAGCACCAGCCTCACCTTCCCACAGACTGTTCTCTCGGAAAAGAGGTTGAATGCGCTTTTTCAAGTACTGGCCATGGCTGGGTTTGCAATTCCAGGTCCAGTTACTTTGCCACAACTTACAGTCGTCTGTGCACTGGTGGCGAGCGTGGGCTCCTGGCCAGAGGGAAATCCGGAATTCCCACCTGCACATGGTGACCGAGCCTCTCGGCCCTCTGCTCCTCATCCCTCCTGGGGATCCAGAGAGGGTGAACGAGTTAATGCCTGTGAAGTGCCGGGTGCTAACAGACAGAAGAGGGTGGGCCGTGATGGGCGGGCCTGCCGTGGGGGTGGCCAGGCCCCTCACTCCTTCCAGCTGCTGGAAACACGCGTGTACATCTCCGGATGACTTGCTGTTGCCGAGACTTTCCTCTGGACCTGACCGTTCTCCCTGTTCCCAACGCAGCCTCAGGAGTTTCTTAGTTGTCAACACTCAAAAATCTTAGTTGTCTTCAATTCTTCTCTCTTCTTTGCTGTGTCCATTACAATCTGCCATTGCAGCCACTTTCTCCTGCTGCTTCTTTTCTTCTTCCTTTTTTTAAATTACGAGACGGCACATGTGTTTGCCATGGAGAGAGAGAGCAAGGGAGAGAACCACCCAGCAGGGCGTGGTCACGTCCAATCCCTTCTCTCCCATCTCTCCATCCTGTCAGGCTTTTGGGCACCCACTCACACCTATGTGCCTGGAGGTGCTTCGAGCCACAGGGCACAGGGTTCAAATTGCGCTGGCCATGCGGGATCCGGCTTTCTGTATACAGCACGTCATAACAACGCTCCGGGGGCTGGTCCTAATGTCAGTTTCAACAGCTGAAACATTCTGTCTTAGAAAGCTAGGTATCATTTATTAAAATCAAACATCCAAGCTAGTTTTCATCTTCCAGCCTGTTTACTTGCATTTTTTCAGTTATTGAGCTGGACATTCTATGCCCGTGTCAATTTATACACTGTTTTTCCAGCTCCAGTAGACTCAAATGTTCTTTGAGTTTTCATTATTTCAGTCCCTGCCTTTTCAGATATGTCCTTTAATTCTCTTTGATAGTCATTTAGTATCTGGTAGAAAATATTTAAAGTGATGCATTTTGTGTAAATCAGCTATTTTGATCCCAAATAACTGAAAAACATCTGACTGTTAAATAATAGGTTTCTTCATGTGTATTTTTTTAGAGATTTTTGCTATAGTGCACATGCACTTACCAGAGAGACAGAGAGACAGAAAGCAAGAACCCCCCTCCCCCACCAGGTGGGATGGCCATGCTGCAATCCCTTCTCCTCCATTCTCCGATTGGGATCTTGGGCACACACATGCACACACCCTGTGTGAGTTTTAAGTTGCCAGGTCCGGGACTCGAACTGCAGTCGACTACACGAAAGCCCAACAGTGTAACCATTACGCCACCTGCAGGTTCCTCTTCATGTTCGTTTGTTTGTTTTTAAGAATTATTTTATTTAACTTTGTTTATTATCATTATTTTTAATTTGACATGAGAGAGAGAGGGAAAATGAGAAAGCAAGCCGCCAGGTCCAGGTCTTGAACCTCAGTCAGTCATATGGGAATCTAGCACATTTAACAACCATGCCACCTGCTAGCCCCATCTCCATGTGTTTTAGAAAATAGATTGTGAGCCAGCCAGTGGCATGGTTCTTAAGGCCATTCTCACATGGCCAGCCGTGGTTTGAGTCCCAGACCTGGTGGCTTGAAGCTCATGCCGAGCGTAAGTGAATGTGTGCCCAAAATCCCAGAAGGAAAATGGAGGAAAAGGGATTGTGACATGGCCATCCTCCCTGGGGGGTGATTTCTTACTTTCCCTCTTTCTGTCTCTCTGTCTCTCTCTGGTGAGCCCACAAAAACCTTAAAAAAAAAAAAATGAAAAGGATTTTGGGCCAGCCCGTGGCAAGGTGGTTAGGCAGCTGGATCCCACATGGCCAACTGCACAGTGAGAGTCCTGGACTGGCAGCTTAAAAAACACGTAAGCCTGGGCCGGCAGGTGGCGTGGTGGTTAAGGGTGTTGGACTCCCACATGGCCAACCGTGGTTTGAGTCCCAGACCTGGTGGCTTGCTCTCCCACTTTCCCTCTTTCTTTGTCTCTCTCTCTTGCTCTGTTCTTCTCTGGTCAAATTTTAAAAATAAGTAAGTAAATAAAGTTAAATAAAATAATTATTAAAAAAAAGAAAAAAAAAGCCACAGAAGCCCAAATTCCTAAAAAGGAGAAACGGTGGAGGGACTGCAGCACAGCCATCCCTTGTGAGGGTGTACTTGCCTACTTTCTGTCTCCAGTGACAGAAAGTGCTCGGTAGTAAAACTTAAAAATAAATCAGTGAAGGATCATGAAAGACACCGTATTAGTATATTTACTCTCTGTTGGATACATTTGAAAGAGTGATGGAAGAGGTATTTAAATGCCTGTATTTATAGTACCCTACAAATGACCTCTTCAACTTTTTAAACTTGAGATGGAATATTTCAGATGTCAACTTAATGTGTAAGGGGAGTACAGTTTTAAAAATCCTGCTAAGGAGTGTATGAACAAAAACCTCGGAAGCCCATGCCTCTGTGCTATTCCACAGAAGGATAGTTTCTAATTTGGTGTATCTGTGCCGAACGCTCGGGAACAAGGGCTTCCTTGTGTACACTTGTAAGTGAAACTTCGGGGTCGAAAGGAATTGATGTTTTTAACATCACTACCCTTTATTACTATGTTTAAGTTTATGTTTTTGCCATAAGATGTGCATTCTCACCAGAGAGACACACACAGAAGGAAAGCAAGAAATCAGCCTCCGAGGGGATGGCCATGCCGTAATCTCTTCTCCTCCACTCTCCTCTCAGGTTTTCTTGGGCATGATTTTTAAGCCTCTGGGTCCAGGGCTCGAACAGTGGTCATCCATTGAAGAGTCCAGCACCTTGACCCCTACACCACCCACTGGCCCAGCTTCACTAGATGTTTTTGCCTCAGTGTCCAGAGTGGTTGCTGATTAATAATCAGTTCCACCTATAGTGACTGGGTACTGCTGACTCCCCACTTCCTTGCCTGTACTTGTCAAGGTTAGTTAGCCCTTTGGATTTTTGCATGTCTGGTAGGTCTGGATTGATTTTATGTCACATCTTCTGTGATCATCAGGCATGGGACAAGGCCAAATGAGAGAGACCTGGCAATGCGTTCTCAGAGCTGATGACTGAGCAGAGGGGCGAGTTCCAGATAACTTAATGGGATAACAACCTGTATTGGTCCATGAGTCTCCCTCCCGCATTCTGAGAATCCTCCTGGAGATGGGTGTGTGGCCAACGTTAGCTGGAAGCCACCCCCCACCTCCACCTCCATTGCCTTGTATTCTGAAAAGCCCAGGCTCACTGGGGACAGAGCCCCTGTCCCTCAAGGACAAGAGAGAAGAGTGGGTGGAGAGCTCTTTCCATGGAAAGAGCAAACCTGTGCCCACTCCCAGGAGAGCCCTGGCACCCAGGGTAAAGAAATGGGCCTACCCCTGGAATTTGATAGAAAGTGGACGAATATGGAAGATATGTTACTGAATGAAGCAAGTCAGGCTATGAAAGAGAGATATTGTATGTCTCCACTTAACATAAACCGACTGTCTGCACTCTATGGTAGAGACTGAGAGACTGGAGAACATAAAGGCATTGAAAATTGTAATGGACACTGGAGACAAAGTGGAAAGAGAGTGTGGAGGGCGAGAGCAGAGGAAAGGAAATTTGGGAGGAAAACGGAGGGTTAAGACACTTGTGGGACACAGATAAGGTTTATTATCTGTTGACAAGGTGTATATAATAGTCTCAACTGGGCTGGACTGAGGTGTATATCATGCTGGGTAAAGTCTCTTCACAATCTAAATGATGTATAGTGATTTAATGTATGAAAAATAATTTTAAAAATTAATAAAAAAGAGAAGAAAGCAAAAAAGAAAGAAAGAAAGAAAGAAAGAAAGAAAGAAAGAAAGAAAGAAAGAAAGAAAGAAAGAAGAAAGAAAGAGGAAGGAAGGAAGGAAGAGGAAGGAAGGAAGGAAGAAAGGAGGAAGGAAGAAAGAGGAAGGAAGAAAGAGGAAGGAAGGAAGAGGAAGGAAGGAAGAATGAGGAAGGAAGGAAGGAAGGAAGGAAGGAAGGAAGGAAGGAAGGAAGGAAGGAAGGAAGGAAGGAAGGAAGGGGCCTTCTCCACACACTCTGTGTCCAAGATTCCAGCATTAGGACCCAGCTTGAAGCAGTGCGGGCTTGGGGAATTGCACCCTCAGTTACTTGTTGGCCCTCAGATGGAGGACTGCCTCTGAGGTCTCACTCTGGCGAGGGCATTGGCCAAAATGGGGAGAGCTCCAGGTGCCCCAAGACTGAAGTGTACTGGCTCCCCACTTGCCTGGAGGATGGAGACTTGGAGTCAAATCTGACTTAAAAGAAATGGGGAGCCAGCCGTAGTGCTGCTAGGTGCTGTGCAGAAGAGGCTGGGTCCCACATGGCTGACTGGGGTCCAAGTTCTGGCCCTGGTGGCAACATGCCAGGCACCCCATGGACAGGCATGCCCAGGTCAAGAAGGAGAACTGGAAGGAGAACTGCAATGTGGCCGGGCTGTGTGGGGAGCGCCTCCTCCGTCTCCCTTCTTATGTGCATGCACATGCACTTCATACTGTGAATAAAGGAAGACTTAATTTTTTAAATGTAAGAGAAATGGGGAAATGAATATTTCTGTGCAGTGTGTGTGTGGCTTAGGCTTCCCGCATGCATGGGAGATTATGCACACCAAAGTGTGTCCCGGTGGAGGAGAAGGGAGCTTCGCACCCCAGTGGCTGCTTGGTCCAGGAGGACTGGGGAGGCAGCCTCTCCAGAAGGGGAGAAGTTGGGCAGGAGTTGGGGCAATTGGGCTTCACTTCTGGAGTAGTATACACGGGGCTACCAAAGGGCCATGCTCTTTCTTTAAGGAAAGCGACAGGGGCAGGTCTGCATTCTTAAAAAATTGCCCTGGCTGGAGTGTGAACAACGGATCTGAGGGCGAGATACAGAAATGAGGCAGAAAGGCCATTCTGAGGCTCAGCAGCGATGCAAGTGGCAGAGTGATGGCAGGTGGCAGAGTGGTGGCCCCGGCAACAAAGTGGACAAGGGATGGGAGATGGTTAGGCAGTGAGGCAAGAGATGGCCAGTAGGGAGTACCCCTGGGTGGGAGGGAAGATGGCAGTCCTGTTGGGGCAAGTTCGATTCAGGGAACTTTGACCACGGAGACTTAGAAGGGAGTGGAGAGGCCCAAACTGAAGCGGCAAAGCTGTTCTGGGGTCACTAGCCTACAGAGATGATATAAAAAGGCATGGAGGTGGTGACATCCCCCACAGAGCGAGGAGAGAAGGGGCCCGGGCAGACCCGGTGGTTTGTGTGCCTTTATAATGAACTAGTATATTTGAACTGGCTACCTTCCCCCCTTTTTCTTAATGAGTGAGAAAGAGAGAATGAGAGGGAGAGGGAGATACAGATAATTAAAAAAAAAAAAAATCCTGAGGACGCGTGTGCTTGCCGGGAGTGGGAGGAATGAGAAAGCATCCCTCCATGGGGAACATCATGCCTCCTCCCCTTCTCCACTTCTCCTTCGAGGGATTTTGGGCGTGTAGCACACGCATCTGGCATACTTCTTTTTTTTTTTTTTTTTTTAAAGAATTATTTATTTTATTTATTTATCATTATTATTATTTCACATGAGTTTTGAGAGAGAGAGAGAAAGTCATCAGGTCCAGGACTTGAACCACAGTTGCCATGTGGGAATTTCAGCGCCTTAACCACCATGCCACCTGCTGGCCCAACATCTGGCATACTTCTCAAGCCACCAGGACCAGGACTCAGACTGCACAAAAAGCCAGGCAGGATTCGGCTCACCTAACCACCAGGCCACAAAACTGGCCTGAGACAAGCATTTTTATCAGGGTCTCATTGTATCTGCATGCTCCTGCCCTAGCCTCCCAGTTAGGTAGGATTACAGATGTGTGCAATCATGCCTTGTGTGTTCGGGTTGGCCTGGGAACCAAACCCCAGCCTCCCATGTGGCTTCCAGTCTCCCAAGTGGTATTACATGTGCACCACTGCTGCTGGGTCATCTCCCCACCTTCTCACTGCCATTTCAAACATTGTGTGGGTAATCATTTCCCCAGCCTTATCTTATAGAGCATTTTGTCTAGAAATGTCTACCACATAAGCCAGTCCCTCTTTCTATGATCTAATTAACATCATTACAAGTCTTAGAAAAACAGTCACAAGCTAAAATGTCCATATACACCACTGTTAGGAATTTCCAGCTACATGTTGCTTGGATAATGAGACTCTTAGCTCATGGTTCGCTTGTAAAGCTCCTAATTAAATGAGAATGGGAAAGCACATTTGCTATTTATTTAAAAGCAAACAGCCTTTGATAATAAAGCTAGGCATCTTTATGACATCCACTGGCACAATCTTTCAAAATCTGGCTCATGGCCTGGCAGGTGGCGTGTTGGTTACGGTGCTAGACTCCCACATGGCTGACCACAGTTTGAGTCCTAGAAGCAAGTCCTAGCTTGCTTTCCTTGCATCCCCTCTTTCTATGTCTCTCTCTCATCAAATTAAAAATAATTATAACTATAATAGTAAATAAAATTAAATAATTTTTAAAAATCTGACTCACAAGTTCTAGCTGTAAAGAAATGCGGGACAAGCAGATGGTGTAATGATTATGTCGCTGGATTCCCACACAGTCAACCTTAGTTTGAGTCCTGGACTCGGCAGTTTAAACTCACACTGGACACGTGTGTGTGCCTGCCCGAATTCCCAAGAGGAGAAGAGGAGGAGAAGGGATTATGGTGTGGTCATCCCTTCTGGGAGATGGTTTCTCACTTTCTGTCTCTCTGGCAAGCACACAGGCCCTATAGCAAAAATCTCTCTCAAATGGGCTTCATTACTTTTACAAACACACCAAAACTTACATATTCAAATGAAGGTCTCCTTTGTCAAGGCAGAAGGATTATGCCCATTGAAGGGACATCACTCCAACTGCTTTCTGGGACAAGACACTTTTGAGGAGGACCAGGAGGCCTGATTTGTAGAGTCAGTCACTCATCTGGGGCCATACTGGTGACTAACAGAAATAAGAGATGGAGGGAAGCAGTACAGAGCATCACGCTCATGTCCCCCCAACCTGGCTCTCCGAGGTTCTTTCTGGGGGCTCGCCATCCCTCGTCTGAAGACGGACTTCACTAAGAATTTTATTTAGAGGGGCCCAGACAGTGGCACAGCAGTAAAATGCAGCACTCTATGACCGCCCTCCCTGAGCTCACTGGGCACGTGTGCGCCCACAGTCTGGCCTAAGTTTGGGTATGGACTGGCGCATCACAGCCCTGTTGGAGGCTCTCTGCCTCCCTGATAGTCTTTCTTTCTCCTGGAAGAAATACATGACTTAATTTTAAAAGCAGATTAAAAACATATCTATTTAAAATTCAAACATACGGGGCCAGCAGGTGGCGTGGTGGTTGAAGTGCTGGACTCCCACATGGCCCACAACAGTTCAAGTTCAGGACCCAGTGGTTTGCTTTCTCACTTTCTCTCTCTCTCTTTCTTTGTCTCTCTCTGGTGAATGCATGTGCCCTATAGGAAAATTAAAAAATGTTAATCAGGACCAGCAGATGGCATAATGGTTACGTCGCTGGACTCCCACATAGTTAACTACAGTTTGAGTCCTAGACCTGGCAACTTAAAACTCACGCTGGGTGCATTTGTTGCGTGCCCAAAATCCTGAGAGGAGATTGGAGGAGAAGGGATTGCAGCATGGCCATCCTCCCCTAGGGGTGATTTCTTGCTTACTGTGTCTCTGTCTCTATCTCTTTGGCAAGCACATATGCCCTATATCAAAAATATTTTTCTCTCAAAATAATAATAATAATAAATTAAATAAATATGTAATTGTTTTAAAAATGAAATAAAGTTAACTTCATACATACTGTGTTTCTTTCTTTTCAGCAGGCTGTACCCAGTTCACCTCCAGTCCAATTTTTTTCTAACGCACACACCAGTATGTTCTACTGCGTGCCTCTCACTGGCTACCCCTCCTTCCCAAAGTGTAGGCACCACCATCTTCCAAGGATGAGATTCCTATTCCCTCCATGCCTTTGGCATCCAGACAAGTCCCCTGACTCGCCCATGCCACCTGGGCATGGACTGGAGCAGGTGGGGCTGGATCTCATGAGCTTTCTTTCTGGTCTTTGACCTGGGAAGAGTCTCATGTCCCCAGAACCATAGCCCATGTTGGTCTCTTAGCCTGGGAACCTCCTTCCCCCTTTCTATGTCACTCCTCGCTGGTGTTTTTCCCTGGGACTCTTCTAATAAAGTACCACACACTGGGTGGCTTAAACAAAAGATGCATTGTCTCATAGTTCTGAAAGCCAAGTCCGAAATCAAGGTGTTGGCAGGGCCATGCTCCCTCTGAAACCTGTAGGAGGCTCCTTTTCTGCCTCTTCCAGCTCCTGGTGGCGGCAGGCAATCCTTGGCAACTCTTGGCTTGTGGGAGTATCACTCCACCTCCCCCTTCGTCTTCACATGGTCTTCTCCTCTTCTGTGATGTCTCTTCTTCTCAGGGCACAGTCGTATTTGTAGCAAGGGCCCATTTTATTCCAGTATGATCTCATTTTAACCAATTACACCTACAATGACCCAGTTTTCAAATAATCTCACAATCGAAAGTATTGGGAATTAGGACTTCAACATCTTTTGTGTGGGGTGGTACAACGCAACCCCTAACAGTATCCTTTAGGTCTAGATGAAGCATCCCTTCCTCCAGGTGACTGAGCTGCCCAGGGTGGGCTGTTAGTCTTCTGCTCAGCTTAGCTGTTCCCTTGGCAGTGCCTCTCTGTGGAGTCGGTTGACTTGTCTCTCTGTCTCTCCCCTGAGTGTATACTCTTTGAGCACTGGAGCTACAAGCCTACTGTTTTTCCAGAGCCTGGGAAATGTAGGCCTAGAGCGGGTATTCGACGTGTCTTTGTTACTTGAACTTCTAAGTGAATCGCAGGCTAGAGGAAGCAGTGGCGTCTGAAAGACTGGACAGCATAAGTAACAGCACTATAATTTCCATCCACCTGTGCTATGAAATCTTCAGTGTTTTTTAAAGTTATTTATTTCATTTTATTTATTATTCTTTTCATTTGACTAGAGAGACAGAGGGAGAGAAAGTGAGAAAGCAAGCTGCCAGGTCTGGGACTCAAACCGCAGTCAGTCATGGGGGGTTGTCCAGCACCCTAACCACCACACTATCTGCCGGCCCTCTGCAATGTTTTCAGTCATCATTGCATGTAATCTGCACAATAATCCAGCAAGAAATTTTCGTGTTACAGAGAAAAGCACAGAACTCATATTCGCTGAAAACAGAAATTCTACAGTTCAGCAGAAACTTCCAGATCATGGATTGTTAGGGCTGGAAGGAACCTTGTGAAACATTGGGTCTAATCTCATTTTACAAATGAGAACACTGGGGCCAGAAGAGCGCAATGATTCATTGTACTATCTTGGGCCGCTTACTGGTAGAGCTGGAATCAGATTGAGTTTTCAAATTGTTAATCGAATTCCAAGACGGTAATTCCAAACATGTTTGGGGAATGGCAGGACTTCCCAAAATGATGACGTGGTAAAGTCACACTCATTTGGCATGTATGGTGCCAGACAGCCTGGGTGGGAATCCTCACTCCACCCCTCCCAGGCTTGGTGACCTTGAATGATCTCATAAATCGATTCACATGGAGACATTGGTGATTAATGTGATGTCCATCCCAGTTAAATCTACTTTTTAAAAAGAATGCCTGGGAACATTTAGCTCTAGGCAAAATCTCTGCTCCTGGTGCCTCACACAACATTTGACACACAGGCGACAGGCAATAAATACTGAATGAGAGGGGACACAGGGAACTCAGGCGCAGGTGAACAGGACTGTGGGGGAGGTCTCGGAGCAGGAGAGACCCTCCTGGAATTCTCTAATTCAGAGGTTCCCATCCCGCCCTGCACCAGGGACCAAGGCTGTGAAAAACAACCCCTCCACAGACAGGGCTGGGGGTGTTGGTCGTAGGATGACTACATCCACCATATGCCCCAATTCCACCACTACCACACTGCAATATGCAATGCAAGGATCACATGGTAGGGTTCGTGCTCCCTGGAGTATCCAATACAGCGGCTGATTCAAAGGAGGCAAACCCCAGGCAGCAGCGTGAGTGATGGGAGTGGCTGCCGATGTACGTGAAGTCTCCCTCACCTGCTGGCTGCCTACCCACGGCTGTGTGGCCCAGTAGAGAGCACCAGGCCACAGCCTGGGAGCTGGGGAACCTGCTTTAGTTTATTCCACAGAAGCAAGGCATCAAACATTCCTCATGTGTGTAGGGTTTATGCACCTCCAAAACTCATTTCAAGGTGGACAAGTGTAAGCTTACGAATTAAGGAAACTTGGCATTGTAATACAAAGTACAATCGGACAACGCAGTTCCTTATGTCGGTTTTCAGGTATTTCGAGCCTTCATTCCAGTGAAGACGGTGCAATGCAATACACTGTGATGGCCAAAAGCCTGTATATGACATCAAAAAGGGTTTTGGTAGCAAAGCTGCACCATGTGCACTTTCTATGTGTGTCAAGAAAATATCTTAGAGAAGAAGCATTGAAATAACCTGGGTGGGCCAGCCAGGGAGTGTAGTTAAAGCTCTGGAGTCCACATGGCTGACTGCATGGCTTGAGTCCCGGATCCAGAAACTTGGAAAACATGCTGGGTCCATGTGTGTGCATGCCCAAAATCCAGAGAGGAAACTGGAGAAGGGATTGTGGTGTGTTCATCCACCCTAGGGGAGTGCCTTCTCTTCTCGCTCCCTCTCTGTCTCTCTCTGGCAAGCGCACGTGCCCTATAGCAAACTAACAAAAAAAGACAAACAAAAAACTGACAGAGAAGGTAGAATAAAAGATTAATGTTGCTGTTGTTGTTGTTGTGTGTGTGTGTGTGTTTAGCTTAGAAAAAGGATGGTGGGATCAGCAGATAATGTAACGGCTATGTCACTGGACTCCCATGTAGTCGACAGCGGTTTGAATCCCAGATCCGGTGGCTTAAACTCACACCGGGCGTGTGAGTGCATGTGTGCCCAAGATCCCGAGAGGAGAATGGAAAAGAGATTGCGGCGTGGCCATCCCTCCGGGGGGTAATTTCTCACTTTCTGTCTCTCTGTCTCTCTTTGTCTTTCTGGCGAGCGCACACACCCTATAGCAAAAACCTCTCAAAATAACAAAAAGAAAAACGTTAGTTCAGGGGAAAACTAGAGAATAATTTCTGCATGGGTTTTCTATCTGTGACACAACTAGTTATCAAGCTGCCATTTGGTCCAGACACATCTAGCTGCTGAAATCTAACAATGGACAAGTCAAGCCACTCTTGCCCCTCTGGGGTTACTGGATATTAATATGAATTTGTTTACTAAACTTTGGAAATTTAATTGCAAGGCTTATCTCACAAGGCTTGGAAGGAGTACATTTTGGAAGAAATAAAAGAACCATGCAGAGTGCCCAGGACTAGAAAGGTATCCAGTGGATATTTGGTGATTTTATACAACAAAATAAGTGTTGAAATTCTTAGTGTTCCTTACATATATAAACTGCCAATAGAAAAAGTGGGCAAAGGGCAACAGGCAATTCAGAAAGGAGAGATACAAATAACCAATCAAATTAAATGTAAAACGAAATGCAAATTAAATATATGCTAAATTAAATGCAAATTAAGAGGTCAACTGATGGTGCAGCAGTAATTGCAATGCTCTGTGATACTGGATGCACATGGGAGGGTCTTGGGTTCGAATTCCAGGCCCCCTTATGCATGCCTGGCACATATGTACGTCTGTGATCTGGGCTGGCCAGGGCTGGGGGTGGATGAAAATGTGAGCATGTTGGGGTACCTATCTCTCTCTGGTGGGAGAAGTAAATAAATAAACTTTAAATTCAAATACAAATTAAAATATAATAAAGCAGAGTAGCTAGTAAACTTTTAGAATTAGTAACTCAGAAAGAAGAATAGATGAAAAGAATACTTAAGATAGATTCTGGAGTCCAGCAGGTGGTGTAATTGTTAAGGCATTGGACTCCCATGTAGTCAAGCACAGTTTGAGTCCTGGACCTGGTGGCTTGAAACTCATGCTGGGCAAGTGTGTGTCCAAAATCCTGAGAGGAGAATGGAGGAAAAAGGATTGAGGCAGAGCCATGCCCCCTAAGGGTGATTTCTCGCTGTCTCTGTCTCTTGAGCGAGTGCATGGACACTCTCAATAAACATAAATAAATAAAATAAAATAGATTCTGATAGATCCACACAAGGTATGTGATGTTTGATTAGTGAGAACCAGGATATTGAAGAATATGAAAGAGTATGAAAGAAGAGTATGAAAACCAACGCTTGAAGTGGGACTATGTCAGACTAAGACGTTTCTGCACAGCAAAGGACACAGTAATTAGTGTGAATTGACAACTCTTAGAATGGGAGAATGTTTTTGTAAAACATTCCTCAGTTAAGGGACTGGTAATCAAAACAGACAGAGAACTCAAGCGGCATACTTGAAAAAAAAAAAATACCCAACCAAACAAACAAAAAGATTAACCCAAATAAAAGGTGGGAAAATGAGCTAAACAAAAATCTCTCTAAGAAAGACATATGAACAGCCAAAAAGCATATGAGGAAATAAATGCTCAGCATCCCTTATCATAAGGGGGATACAGATTAAAACCACACGAGATACTACCTAACTCCTGTCAGAATGGTGACGATTAAAAATACAAAAAGTGATAAGTGTTGGTGAGGTTGTGGTGAAAGGGGAACTCTCCTACGCTGTTGGTGGGAATGTAAGCTGGTCCAGCCACTGTGCAGAACAATATGGAGGTTCCTCAAAGATCTACAAATAGAACTACTATTCGATCCAGCAATCCCACTCCTGGGTATCTACCCAAAGGGCAGGAGAATGCTCAGTAGGAAAAGCGCTTGCATATCAACGTTTATTGCAGAATTATTCACAATTGCTAAGACATGGAACCAACCCAAATGTCCACAAACAGATGAATGGATGGAAAAAGTGTGGCACATATACTCTATGGAATACTATTCAGCCATAAAAAACCAACAAGACCCTGGCATTTAATAGGAAGTGGTTGAATATAAAAGATCTATTGCTGAGTGAAGCAAGCCAGGATATGAAAGAAAGATATTGTATGTATCCACTTAATATATATCAACTATCTGCACTTTATGACAGTGATTGAACTACTGGAAGGCATAAAAGCAGTGAGAATAGTTATGGATGCTGAAGATGGGGGGGTGAAGAAGGGAAGAGTATAGAGAAGGAGAGAAAAAATAGAGAGGCATGACATTAGTGGGACACAGAAGTGTTTTTTACGTATTGATGATAACATGTATAGTATTCTCAACTGAACTGGTCTGAGAAGTAAATGTTTTAAGAAATGAGAATAAATAACAATAATTCAAAAAAAAGAATCATCATAATAAATAAAATAAAATAAATAATTATTTCAAAAACCCAAAAACTCAGCACTTGAAAACTACCTTGCTGACAGAGGTTCCCTGCTTATCAACTGATTCAGTCTAACCTGAGATTTCTATTCTGAAGGTTCAGAAATCTATTCCACCGGACCCCTGTGGGGAGGCGGAAAATGCTGAGGTGATTTCTGGCACGTAGCCCCGTCGAGCTTTCTTATGTAACAGTCGCCTGAGCAAGCTAGTATGAGACCTTGCGAAATAAAAGCTAAGAGAGGCCAAAATAAACATGCGGCCAGGTTAACGCCAGCTTGGCCAATGTTTCGCGAACATTCACGTTTTATAAACATAAGAAAAGAGTAATAAAATAGAAAGCTGTGTTTTTGCCACAAATCAGGTTCTTCATCATTGTTCTCCTGGATCTCTGTTACTTCATTTTTCACCACCAAAGATTTGACAAGACATTCCAAAAATGGGATGAGAGTATGTGAAACACTAACCAAAACAAGCAAAAGCCACAGGTGGAGAAACACGGGCCCCTTGCTTTCTGGTGTTTTCTCTTTTATAACTGTTGCTGGACCTTTCTAGCAAGCACCTTGAACTCTCCCCTCCCCAGAAATCAGGTACTCACCACGGATTTGTTTGTTTAGCATCCTGTGCCTTTTATTCTCAGAAGAAAGGGAATGGCACAGAACACTCTGTCAAATAAACAATTGCACAAGGTCTTGGGCAAGAGAAATTGGGACAGGAAGCAGACAGTGGACTCCTTGCCTCAGGTAACTGCCTGATAAGGTAAACAAGCCATGTACAATGAGTTCCTGTCCTCTGTGTGATAAATATTTATGTGCTGAGCCCTGCGCTTGAAAGCACTAAACTATTTCTCAGTCTGAACATTGACCTTTGGATGCAAAACACAGGACTAATTTCCTAGGTGATGTAATTAATTTTTTTTGTGGCTCAAACCTGTACGGGGAACAAGAGAAATTGTTGTTTTGGTGATTGTTTAAAAGGTGATTCAGCAAGTGTATGCAGCTTTAAGTAAGAGTGTGGATTTTCAATACAATCTGAAACTTTTCTTAGTCACACCTGGAATGCAACGATTTTAGGAAATTTATAGTATAAGAGCTCATTATAAACAAAATGAGGATCTCTGGATGTTACAGGTGATGAATCTGGCTGGAGTTTATGCCTGGATTATTGAATTATTCCCGAGGATAATGAGGGCATTATTTTGTTGATATTGGTTTAACATGGCCCCAAATTTCTGTGACCTAAATGTATTTTACTTTAGCGTTAATAAAATGTACAGGGGACCAGCAGGTGACGTGGTGGTTAAGGGTGCTGGACACTCGTACATGGCCAACATCGGTTTGAGTCCCAGACCTGGTGGCTTGCTTTCTCACTTTCTGTCTCTCTCTGTCTCTCTCTTTCTCTGGTCAAATTAAAATAAGTGAATGAATAAATAAATAAAATTAAATAAATAATTCTTTAAAAAATTTTTAAATAAAATGTACAGAAAATAGTTCTCTCTTTTTTGCAACAAAGAATTATTTTATTTATTGTTATTATTTTTTAATTTGACGAGAGAGAGAGAGAGAGAGAGAGAGGGAGAGGGAGAGTGAAAGAAAGCAAGCCACCAGGTCCAGGCCTTAAACTGCAGTCAGCCATGTGGGAGTCCAGTATCCTAACCCTTGCCTGCTGGCCCTGAAAATGGTTCTCTAATGGAGAGCACAATTAACCCTGTCCAAAATCAAAGTAAATGACAAATAGCAAAATTGGTTTGTCACCAAACAATACCACCAACTTTCTAGGTGGTACGAGCTGGGAACTGGGGTCCATCTTACGACTTTTCTCCCTCTCTCCAAATGTCCACTGCACTTAAATGTCTCATCGTTTCATCCCTGGAATATCTCACATTCATAGACTCGCCCATCTGCATTTTTGCCCATTCTCTGCCTTCTCCAACTTGCTATTTCCATAGTTGCCTCCCGGCACTAAACTGCTGAAACCAAACTCAAGGTCTTTCCGTGCAACCAGGCCCTTCCACGGTCATTTCTCATTGAATGGCATCCCCTCTGCACCCTCTGCTAGCTGGGACCTGGGGCTGCATCCTGAGCTCCACGCAGTCTCCCTCCGCCCCAGACCACCCTTTGTCAGGTCTTGCTCTTCCTAAACATCTTGGAGTCATCCATCCCATATCACTCTGTGGTCACTGCCACCACCCTCTCTCAGGACACCCTCACTTTCCACCTAAACGGCTGAAATAGCCACCGTCATCTGCAGGGTTCCCTGTGCTGTCTCCACACATCGTCCACACGAAAGCCAGAGGGCCCTTGCCCAACCACGCGCCGATGGGGCCACTTCCTGGCTGAAAACCTTCTGTCACTTCCTTTACCCCGTGGATAAGATCAAGGTGACGGATGGCCATGCTGCATGTCTCAGCCTACAGGGGACCGCATGACCTGCATCTAGCCAGCCTCGTGCTGGTGGCTCAGTGCTCCCAGCCACGTTTAAGAACTTCTTCACGCATGAGAGGAACTGAGTTATGTGCACGTCTGCGAATGGTCTGTCTCTCCTGCCCCTGAGGGCAGGGCCTGGTTGCTTTGCTCACTGCTATAGCCCCAGTTGCTCCAAGAAAAGTCTGCCCATCATAGGGTGCCCCAAGGATATGTGTGAAATAAATGGAAGGATCAATAAATGAAGCAACAGGGGCACCACAGCGGTGGGCGGTGAATTCATCCAAGAAAACAGCAGAGCTTGGAGTGGAAGACACACCATGAGCCATGAGCTCGGGCCTGGGTGGCTCTCCATTCACAGCTGTGAACAGTGTCTGGAAAGGCAAAATAGCTAACAGCTGACCGGCTGGATGTCCTCTCCTCTGTGTGGGGCAATCCTCTCTTGTTTAGTTTTCCTATTGGACATGTTGCTCGTGCCAAAAACAGAGACAGAGAGAGGGAACGCAAGGCAGGACCTTCTGGGGGGTGGCCACACGGCAATCCTTTCTCCTCCATTCTGCTCTCAAAATTTTGGGTATGCACACATGTGAGCCTGGTGGGATTTTTTATTTTTTATTTTATTTTATTTTATTTTTTAGGTTTTGGCCATAGAGCATGTGTGCTGGCCAGAGTGAGACAGATACAGAGATAAAGAAAGTGAGAAATCACCTCCCCCTGGGGGGTGGCCAAATTACAATCCCTTCTCCTCCACTCTTCTTTTGGGATTTTTGGCACAAACATGCACACTTAACTGCCCAGTATGATTATAAAGCCACTGAGTTTGACTCCCACATGGGAGTTCAGTGTCTTAATCACTATACCACCTGCTGGCCCCACTGGTGTGTGTGTGTGTGTGTGTGTGTGTGTGTGTGTATGTGTGTGTGTTTTAAGGTTTTTGGCTATAAGGGTATGTGCGCTTGCCAGAGAGACAGAGAGGGCAACAGTGAGAGAAAAAGTGAGAAATTCCCCCAGGGAATGACTACACCACAATCCTTTGCCTTCTTTCTCCTCTGGGGATTTTAGGCACCCATGCCTGTGTGCCCAGCCCGAAACTCAAGCCACCAGATTTGGGACTTAAACCGCAGTCAGTCATGTGGGAGTCCAGTGCCTTAACCACCACACCACCTCCCGGCCCCCCTGGTGAGTTTTTTAAGCTGCTGGACAAAGTACTCAAATTGCACAGTCAGCCATGTGGGATCCAGCTGCCTTCACCACCACACACTGCCTGGCCCTCTTTTGTCTTCGTTATTGAAGTTCCCTCATTCACTCTCCGCATCTCAGCTCAAACCACCTCCGTTCATGTCCTCGGACACATCCAGCTTCCTCAGACCTCAGGCCTCTGGACATGCTAACATCACTGTCTGGAACTCTTTCCAGCCCTATCCCCGCACCGTCTTTAGTGATTTCCAACTCATCTTTAGCATCTCATCTGCACTGTCTCTTCCAGAGGAAAATCTCTGTGCACCGGACGGCACCCTGCTCCCGGCCCTACAGCCCTACGTTAGGGCACTTCTTTCAGTACTGTCTGTCCTGGTCTCACGGTGGGGGGGTGTGGGGGAGCGGCACTATGTTTTTTCTCCCAGTTACTCATGTAAGCCAATATCCTACACAGTGCCTGGTCTAAAGAGGGCTCCAGAAATACTTGGAGATTTCATATAACAGAAGAAGTGTTGATATTCTTTTTTTTTTTTTTTTTTTTTCCTTTTTTTTCTTTTTTTTTTTTTTTTTTTGGGGTTTTTTTTTCGCGTGCGCTCGCCAGAAAGACAGAGAAAGACAGAGAGACAGAAAGAGAGAAATCACCCCCCAGGGGGGATGGCCATGCCGCAATCCCTTCTCCATTCTCCTCTCAGGATCTTGGGCACACACGCACACGCACCTGGCGTTAGTTTAAGCCTCCGGATCTGGGACTCAAACCACAGTCGACTACATGGGAGTCCAGCAACATAGCCATTACACTAATTGCTGGTCCCAAGAAGTGTTGATATTCTTAATATCCTTAGTATATGTGATTTTAAAAACGCCAACAGAGGAAAAACAGAGCAAAAAATAAAAATAAAAACTCCAACAGGCAAAGAATAGCAAGCATTCAGAAAATATAGGAATACAAATGACCAATCAACTTACTTTATTTATTTATTTATTTATTTATTTATTTATTTATTTATTTGCAGTCATTCACTTACATCAATACAGTATACAAAATGAGGTTTTCCATCCAGTGTATATTGTATATTGGCTCTATCAAGGACATTACATACATGTTATCATCAACAAATAATTTTCTATTTCTTCTTTCTTATATATTTTGCTTTTCCCTCCCCTCCTTGATTCCCTACCTCTCACCCCCTGCCAACTTCCCCCCTTCTTCCACACTGTCTCTGGTATGCACAGTTATTTTCCATGTCCTTTTTACCCCCACATTTTATTGATTCACTAAAGATCTTATTTAAAGACTTTCAATAGCAAGTACGGCTGATATATGCATATTTATGAATGCATGTCTGACTTTAGGTGTGAACCTCAGTGAGTAAAATGAACATACTATAAAGTAGCACCTTGCTGGGGTTATTTACTGCACTCATGAAATAGCTATTTTTAATGCATTTCTTAATTTTTTTTAAAAAAATTTTAGTTTTAATAGATCAAAATCCAAAAAATGTTAAGAGAAGTTTGCTTAAAACTTAAAGCCAGGAAAAAGGTTAGAATTCATTTCAAATAGTAGGTAGATGAACCTATCAACAGTTCAAGAGAAGACACAAATTCTTAAATATGGAAATCAAAGCATTGAAACATTTTTAGTATAAAGTAAAAAAATTCTATTTCACTAGTTCACACTCACATAATTAATCTCTCTTCTATTGAATTTGCAGTGTTACTGTGGTCTGATCTTTCCATTTAAACTTTGGAAGTTAACATTCAACTCCAAACTGTCCCTACCTGTAGGCTCACCTTTCTCTTGGTTGTTTCTTGTGCTCTTATTTCTGTGTGTCCGACTTTAGTTTTCCTGGTCTAGCACTCCCTTCGGCACTTATTAGAGAGCTGGTCTGGTGTTGGTAAATTCTTTCAGGTTTTGTTTATCTGAGAATGTTTTTGTCTTTTTTTCCCCATATGAAAGATAACCTTGCTGGGTATAGTATTCTTGGTTGAAATTGTTTTTCACTTAATGCTTTGAATATATTTTCCCATTCTTTCCATACTTCCATTGTTTCTGATGAGAGGTCCAACGTTAGCCTTATGGGATATCCTTTGAAAGTAACTTGACATTTCTCTCATGCCAATTTTAGTATATTTCTATCTGTGCTTTTGGTCAATCTGGCTATGACGTACCTTGGGGAGGATCTTCTTGGGTCGATTCTATGTTGGGTCCTTTGTATTTCCTGGGTCTGGATATTTGGATGCCTCTCTAGATTTGGAAAGTTTTTATCCAGGATTTCGTGGAACAGATTATCAATGCCCTGATTAGTTTCTTCACCTTCTGGGATATCAATGATCCTGATGTTTGGGCTTTTAACGGTATCTAGTATTACTTGTATGTTATTCTCATTTTGGGGGGTTATTTTCTCTGTCTTTTTGGTGAATTTCTCTAGATCAGAGGTTCTATCTTCTACATCTCAGATTCGATCTTCTGCATGATCTAATCTGCTTTTGATATTTTCAGCAAAAGTTTTGATTTCCTGTATTACAGCCTTCATCTTTAACAACTCCATTTGATTCGTTTTTATGATGTGTATCTCCTGTTTCAGATCAGGCAAGAACTTCCTCACCTCCTGGAACTCGGTATCTCTTTTCTCCTGCATCTTCTGGAGTTCCTTGTCTCTATTCTCTTGCATCTCTGTTAGCTTTGTCACTGTGAATATTTTAAATTCCTTATTTGATATTTCCATGAATTCCTTTGTATTCTTTTTGGAGGAAGAGGAGTTATTCTTTTCCACTAAAAGAGAGATATTTTCTTGGTTTCTCATATTTCTTGTGCCTCTGCAGTGGTTTCTGATCATCTGATGGGCTATAAGCTAATTCAAACATAGGCAAAGAACTTGGATTGACAAGAAGATATATGAACAGCAAATAAGCCCATGAGGGACCAGCAGATGGCATAATGGTTACATTGCAGGACTTCCACAATGGTGGACGACGGTTCAAATCCCAGACATGGTGACTTGAAACTCACATTGGGTGCATGTGCGGGCATGCTCAAAATCCTGAGAGGAGAATGGAGAAGAAGGGATTATGGCATGGCCATCCCCTCTGCAGATGATTTCTAGCTTTCTGTCTCTTGAGTGAGCACATGTGCCCTATAGCAAAAATCCTCCTAAAATAATAATAATAAGCACATAAAAAGATTCTTGACATTGGGACCAGCAGTTAGCATAGTGGCTATGGACTCCCACGTAGTCGACTGGGGTTCGTGTCCCGGACCCAGTGGCTTAAAACTCACGCCAGGCGCGTGTGCGTGTGTGCCCAATATCCTGAGAGGAGAACAGAGGAGAAGGGATTGCGGCGTGGCCATCCCCCCAGGGGGTGATTTCTCACTTTCTGTCTCTCTGTCTCTCTCTGTCTGTCTGGCAAGCGCACGTGCCCTATAGCAAAAACCTCTCAAAAAAAAAAATGATTCTTGACATGACTAATACTTAGGGAATGGAAATCAAAGTGGATAAGATACTACTTCACCCTCACTAGGATGGCAATTATCAAAAAAAAAAAAAATGTAAATAGCACACATGGGTGAGGACATGAAGCTGAAACTCTTGTGCACTCCTGGTGGGAATATAGAGCTGCACAGCTGCTGTGGAGTTGCTGGGAATTGCATTTCCTCAGAAAGTTAAAAGCAATATTACTGGTGGCACAGCAGTAAAATTTTCAATGCAGCTGACCCAGACAGGAAGTTCAAGGTTTGAGTCTGGAGACCTGTGTATGCTGGGCACGCATTGCTCATGATCTGGTTGGCAGCGACTGGGAGTGGATGGTGGTGTCAAGACCTGTTGGAGGCACTGTACCTCTCTCTCTATGTCTCTCTTACCCACGAAATAAATAACCTTTAAACAATTTTTAAAAAGAATTACCGGATTATCTAGCAATTCCACTTCTGGATGTATACTCAAAAGAGTTGACAGCAGGGGCCAGCAGGTGGCATAGTGGTTAAAGCTCTGGACTCCTACAAGACCAACTGTGGTTTGAGTCCTGGTCCTGGCAGCTTGAAACTTATACCAGGGGTGAGTGTATGCATGCCCAAAATCCCACAAGGAGAATGAGGGAAAAGGGATTGTGGTGTGGCCATCCCCACAAGGGGTGATTTCCCACTTTCTCTCTCTTTGTCTCCCTGTGTCTCTGGTGAGTGCATGAGCCCTATATATAAAAAAAAAATTCTTTTTGTAAAAAATTGACAAGAACTAAAGAACATTTATACCCCCATGTTCACAGCAGCACTATTCACAATAACCAAGAGTTGAAAGCAACCCAAGTGTCCACTGACAGACAAATGAATAAACGAAATATGGTCCATATGCATGATAGATGGTATATACTGACTGACTGTGTCCCTCCAAAGCATGCATTATGAAACCCTAAGTCCCGTTACGATGGTATTTGGAGATGGAGCCTTTGGGAGGTAATTAGGGTGAGATGATCAGAAACCTCTGCAGAGGCACAAGAAATATGAGAAACCAAGAAAATATCTCTCCTCTAGTGGAAAAGAATAACTCCTCTTCCTCTGCAAAGTATACAAGGGAACTCATGGAAATGTCAAATAAGGAATTTAAGATGAGATCATGGGGGTGGGGCCTTCCGGATGAGATTAGGGCTCATCTGTGTGAGGACACGGCAAGAAGGTGGCCATCGAAAAGCCAGGAAGAGAGCCCTCACCAGAAACCAACCATGACTCCTTGGTCATGGACTACTAAACTCCAGAGTTACGAGAAAATAAATGTCTGTCGTTTAAGCCACTCAGTCTATACTGTGTTATGACAGCCCAAACTTACTAAGGCAGTGGAATATTATTCACAAGAAAGACGAACATTATGACTCATTCCACAATATGGATAAATCTTGAGGACTTCATGCTAAATGATATCAGGCAGTCATGGGGCTAGCCGGTGGCATGGTGGTTAAAGGGCTGGACTCCCACCTGGCCAGCTTACAGGGGAGAGGGTAGGGGGAGGATGGGCACACTGCAATCCCTTCTCCTCCGTTTTCCTCTCCGGAGTTTGGGCACACACACACACACCCAGCATGAGTGTCAAGTCACTGAGTCTGGGATTTCAACCACAATCAGGCAGGTGGGTATCCAGTGCCTTAACCATCATGCCACCTGCTAGCCCAGAAAGTGAGTTTTTAATGGGTGCAGAGTTTCAGTTCTGCAAGATAACAAAAACCTCCGTGGATGGATAGTGGTGAAGTTGCGCAATAATGCAGATGACTCAAAGACTGAACTGCACACTTAAATATGGTTTTAGAAAGGTAAATTTTGGGGGCCAGCAGATGGCATCGTGGTTACGTTGCCGTACTCCCACATGGCTGACTGCAGTTTGAGTTCTGGACCCGGTGGTTTGAAACTCATGCTGGGCACGTGTGTGAGCATGCCCAAGATCCTGGGAGGAGAAAGGATTGTGGTGTGGCCATCTTCCATGGGGAGTGATTTCTCACCTTCCCTCTCTCTGTCTCCCTCCAGTGAGTGCATGTGCCCTATGGCAAAAAACAAAAACAAAAACAAAAAACAAAACAAAACAAAACAAAAAACACACAAAAAACTCACTAAAGAAAGGTAAGTTTTATGTTGTATCTATACCACAATTGAAAAAGAAATAATATAGGAGGGTGGACAGTGGTGCAGTGGTACATGGGAAGGTTCTGGGTTCAAGTCTGGCAACCTCCCTGGGTATGCCGAGCACACAGGTGCCTGTACCAGAAGGGGGCATCAGGTGTTCACAGAGCTTGTCTGTGGGAGGTGGCATTCTGAATAGCTTCTCTCTCATACTGTACATACTTACTCACGCTCTCCAAGGCCCAGGGGTCTCAGCCATCGAGGCATCTGACAGGGGCTGCTCTATGCTCAAGCACACATAAAAGAATTCCAGCTACCTGGGCTTGCTCTTTGATATCAGACAGAGCTGTCCTTTCACATCTGAATGTTATGAATTAAGCTAGGAGAGTTATAAACTAAGATATTAAAAAAAAAAAGAACTCTTTTATTTTTTTCAGGTTTTTGCCATAGGGAACATGCACTTACTGGAGAGAGAGAGTAAGAGAAAGAGAGAAAATGGGGTTGGCCACGCCACAGTTGCTTCTCCTGGCATGATTTAATCAAGCTGCCAGGTCCAGGACTTGAACTAGTGGTCAGCCATGTGGGAATCCAGCACTTGAACCACCGCACCATTGCCAGCCGTGGTACTTAAAACTTTTTAAAAGGTGAAGGAAGTTTCTGTTCAGTTCCAGTCATCCAGGAAGACAGATCCCTGCAGAGAAGGCAGACAGGTGGCACTTAGTGGCGCTCAGCAGGGATGGCTGTCTCACCTGCAACCCTGACTGGGGGCCAACCTTGGGCCTCATGCTTTATGGGACCACACTCTGGTCCTCTATTGGCCATGTCCTCCCCAAAAGGACAGGAGCTTAGCCTCCACTCTGGATTGTACTTGGTTATCAGGGATCCTAGAACTCTCTCCTGAATGGCCCCAAGCCAGCCTCTGGGGCCTGCCTTTTTTGAAGGTGAGCCAGGCTGGTGTGTACTTCTAGGCCAGGGCTGTGGCCACAGAACAGCTCGTGGTGCGGAGCAGACAGGGGAAGAAGTCACGCAGGTGGATGGTGTGGGTCAGAGCTGGAGGGAGGCAGAGAGTGCTGAGCCAGGGCTCAGGCTCCATTTTTGGCCCCACAAAAGCTCAGGGTAGGACTGCATGTTTATTCTGTTTAGTGTAGTAATTGATGAATAATGTTTAATTATGTAGACATAAGGAACGCGAGCCCCTGTGATTCCTGGGAGTCCCATGATCCTGTGCAGGCCTGATAGGAAGGGTAGGCAGACTCCAAGGTGGACTCACTGGGAGCCATGTTTTTCTATCCGTCGAGTCCCATTAGTAGGTCATCATACCAGGTTAGTGAATTGCAACCAAGATTTTTTTCTTTCTTTCTTTTTTTGGAGAGGTTTTTACTATAGGGCGTGTGCGCTCGCCAGACAGAGACAGACAGAGAGACAAAAAGTGAGAAATCACCCCCCAGAGGGGATGGCCACGCCACAATCCCTTCTCCTCCATTCTCCTCTCGGGATCTTGGGCACGCACGCACACGCACCCGGCATGAGTTTAAGCCACCGGCTCTGGGACTCGAACCGCGGTCGACTACGTGGGAGTCCAGCGACATAGTCATTATGCCAACTGCTGGTCCTGAATTGCAACCAAGATTTAAAAGTCTGAAATAAGACCAAACATTTCTCACATACTCCATACTGCAGTACAAGCACTTAAATAAGAGCATCTTAGTAAAATGTTTATTTCTGTGATTGCAGTCTTGATGTCAAATATCCCTTCTCTTTTGTGTCTCAGTTGAAAGAGCATGACAGACCCGGCATGGTGGTGCAGATGGTAGGGTGTCACTGAGCAACGCTGCAGCTGCATGAGGGGCCTGGGTTCAGATCCTGCATCAACCTGGGCAGACTGGGTGCCCACACACGCCTGTGGTCCTGGCTGGCGGGGAAGCTGGCAGGAGGACTGTAGCATGGCAAGACCTGTCAGGGGTTCTCTTTCACTCTCACTCCTTTCCAATAAATTAATAAACTAAACTAAAAAAAAAAAAAAAAAAGCTTGACCAAGCCCCTAGGAGGCCTGCAGTAGCCGCTGACCACAGCAGAAGCACCTAAAGTGCCATAGGACCCACAGACCACTCCCTGTGTCAGGGCCTGGCTACCAGCTGGATAGGGACCAGGCCCCGACCAGCTTAAGCAGAATGAAGCTTGAATTCACGCCACCTTCACCTGACCTATTGCTCACTCACCTGGACACCCACTAAGCCTCTCCCCCCTTTCTCTCTCCTCCATGTTTCTTCTGCCCATGCAGCCAAATGAAGCTTTGAAAATGAGAAACCAGCTGCTTCTCTCTCTCAGAACCCTCGGGGTGCTCCCCCTTGACATAGACAAACCCAGTGCCCCGTCTCAGCCAGGGGTCCCGACATGTACTGGCTCAGGCCCACCTGGTGGCCCCCCTGGTCTGGCTGCCACCTGGCTTCTCACAGGCTCCCAAGTGAGCCACACTTCCTCAGCCTCAACTCCTGCTGCCCCTCCTGGAACAGGCACATCCTCTATGGTTCTCATGGGTGATCCTAGGTGTCACTGGGGTCACTAGGTCACTACTCAAGTACCATTTCTTCACAGAGGCCTCTGGACCTGCTTAGTCCTGATTGTGGCTCTTTGTGGACTCGCTCAATCATTGCCCATCTCCTCTTCCTGCTATGGGTCAGCCCCAGGAGGTGGCTGTCATCATATTGTATCACCTACTACCCACTAGGTCTGCACCTAGTAGGTGCTCAACAAGTGCATGCAGATGACTGGATGAGGTACCAGAGCGACCTCCTCAACTGTGACAGTGTTTGGTCTTAAACACATAGAGTCTCAAATGTTTTAACTTTCCAGGGATCTAAAGCTGATGACCTTGGACAAGTCATCTGACCTTTGTAAACTTTAGTTTCCTCTATGAAATATAAATTTGTACTAGAGAGATTCTAGAGGGTCTTTCTAATTATAAACTACAACCATATCAGAATATTATTAATATCAACCTTCTTTTGTATGTCATTCTCTTCCCACTGGGGAAAGAATAAAAAAGTATATATTGGGAACCAGCAGTTAGCGTAATGGCTATGTCGCTGGACTCCCACGTAGTCGACTGCGGTTCGTGTCCCGGACCCGGTGGCTTAAAACTCACGCCGGGCGTGTGTGCGTGCGTGCCCAAGATCCCGAGAGGAGAATGGAGGAGAAGGGATTGCAGCGTGACCATCCCCCCTGGGGGGTGATTTCTCGCTTTCTGTCTCTATGTCTCTCTCTGTCTGTCTGGCGAGCGCATGCGCCCTACAGTGAAAATCTCTCCAAAAGAAAAAAAAAAAAGTATATATTTAGGGACCAGCAGATGGTGTAATGGTTATGTCTCTGGACTCCCAAGTAATCGACCATGGTTCATGTACCAGACCTGGCGGCTTGAAACACACTGGATGCATGTGCATGCATGCTCAGAATCCCAAGAGGAGAACGATGGAGAAGGGATTGTGGTGTGGCCATCCCCCGCCCCCGCCCCGAGGGCGATTTCTGGCTTTCTGTCTCCCTGTCGAATGCTCCTCTGGCAAATGCTCATGCCCTAAGAGCAAGTATTTCTCTCTAAAAAAAGAAAAAAAAAAGTACATATTTATGTGGGTGTAGAGAAAGAGATAAAAGCTTCAAACCCTTCAATTTTAAAATTCTATTTTCTAATTTTTAGAGTATTCTGCCTTTGGCATTATGTTTTAATGCTATAGCTTTTTAACATTTGAAACATAATTTACAACCTAGACCCATTTTGAGAATCTATTAGCTTAGGACTGTTTGGGGCTGTTTGGATGACAAAAAGGAAAAAAATACACTAATGGCTTTAGGCTGCTATTGAACCAACTAAATCCTACTCACGTGGAATTCTAAAGAGGAAACACACAAAGATTTCTTTTAGTGTTTTCAGTCTAGACTTTTTTGAAATGTCTGAGAGCATGCACCTAATCATTAACTTTTATTATGGATGTATCAGGCTTTACTGCAGGGGAAAATGTAATTATTTGCTAGCTCTCCATCTGCTCCCATTGCTACAGGCAGGAGGGTCGATGTGGAGCACCTCTTGAGTTCCAGCAAAGGGTCCCCTCGGGCACTTTCCAGTTATTACACGCAGGGAAAGGCCATAAAAATCGATACCCAGCACCAAATCACTTTTACAGTTGGAAACAGACTCACTTAGTTGTGAAACAACCAAAGCTACTGTATCCTTCGGGTTAAGACTAGAAAGAAATCATACACATGCAAAATCTAACTGTCCCATTTGCTACTGGCATTTTCATTTGATTGCTTTTTGGTGGTGATGGCAGCCACGGGAGTCAGAATTTTGTTTTCTCTGTCTTCGGTTGTAGAGGACTCCTGTGTGCACTTTAAGTAGAACCCTCCTCTTTGAGTCCCCTTGTTCATGTCACCCTAGAGAAATCGGAGTCCTCTCTCCAATCGCCAAATCTGCCAGCAAGGAGCCTGCCTCAAGTGAAGCACAAGTGACTTACCAATACCTGCGATTGTTAACAGGCTGTCCCTACCTTTTCTGGCAAGTTCACGTGGCTGGGAAATGCACTCTAACCATGACATTGGTTAGTGGCTTACTTCTGTTGCAAAGTGACTATTCACAGAATGAATACAGAATCATTGGAGGAAAAAAAATTTTTTTAATGAAAGCTTTTTCCTTTAGGAGCTTTATTTATTTTATTGTTATTATTATTATTTTAGAGAGAGATTTTTGCTATAGGGTACATGTACTTGCTGGAGAGACAGAGAGAGATAGAGAGACAGAAAGTCAGAAATCACCCCCCGGAGGGGATGGCCATGCCACAGTCCCTTCTCCTCCATTCTCTTCTTGGGATTTTGGGCATGCATGCACACACACTGGGCATGAGTTTTAAGCTGCTAGGTCCAAGACTCAAACCATGGTCGACGACATGGGAGTCCAGAGACGTAACCATTATGCCATCTGCTAGCCCCTTTAGCAGCTTTATTGAGATACAGTTCACACGTCATAAAGTTCACTCACTGAAAGAGCACGATTCAATTGTTCTCAGTATAGTCAGAGTTGTCCAACTGTCACCACAGTCTGTTTTAGAGCATTCCATCACTTTGAAGAGAAATCCTCACCCTTTAGCCATCACTCCTCCATTCTTTCTCTTTTTAAAAGTGTATTTATTTGGGGGACCAGCAGGTGGCGTGGTGGTTAAAGCGCTGGACACTCCCACATGGCCGACCAGCATTCGAGTCCCCAGACCTGGTCGCTTGCTTTCTCACTTTCCCTTTCTCTCTCTGTCTCTTTCTGTCTCTCTTTGGTCAAATTAACAATAAATGAATGAATAAATAAAATTAAATAAATAATTTTTTTTAAAAAGTGTATTTATTGGGACCAGCAGATTGGCATAGCTGTTAAGGGAGGTGATTTCCACTTTTGCTCTCTCCCTGTATCTCTCTATCTCTGCGAGTCAGCGCATGGCTCTCTGGCAAAAACCTAAAAACAAATACACAAAAACAAAAACAAAAAGAACAGCATTTATTCACCTGTATTACTGTGTGAGTAGTTAGATCAAGGCTAAGCAAACTTTCTCAGCCAAGAGTCAGCTTATAAACATTTTAGCCTCTGTGGGACATGCATTCTCTGTTCCAACTACTCAGCCATTATAGCAGGAAAGTCACTTTGGAGAACCAGGCAAACAAGTGGATGTAACTGTATTCCAGAATTTTTTTTTTTTTTTTTTTTTTTTTTATAAAAATGAGCACTGGACAAGATTTGGTCTGTGAATCTATCATCTGATGTAGACTATTTTCAAAGTTTTGCTAATGCAAATGCAGTCAAATGTTACTGTGCTTATCTCCTTATGTGCATGCTTGAGAAGATCTCTGGAATGTGGAGTTACTGACTTACAGGGAACGCATATCTTCAACCCGACTGTGTGTTGCCAAGGGCCCCTGAAAGGGGGTATACAAAGTTCAGACTTCAGAGGGCTCTGACTGTTTGGGTCCTTTCCAAAAATGCTATTTCATTTCTACCAATCCGATGGGTGCAAAATGATGCTACATTATGGTTCTAATTTGCATTTCTCTATTATTTTGAAATTGAGTGTCTGTTTCTTTATGTATTGGTTATTTGGGTTTCCTCTTTGTAAACTCCTTGTTCATAGCCTTTGCCCATTTCTCTTCTGGGTTCTCTTTTTTTTTTTTTTTCTTTTTTTTTGAGAGGTTTTTGCTATAGGGTGCGTGCGTTCTCCAGACAGATAGAGACAGAGAGACAGAAAGTGAGAAATCACCCCCCAGGGGGGATGGCCACGCCACAATCCCTTCTCCTTCATTCTCCTCTCGGGATCTTGGGCTCGCACACACACGTGCCCGGCGTGAGTTTAAGCCACCGGGTCCGGGACTTGAACCGCAGTCGACTACGTGGGAGTCCAGCGACATAGCCATTACACTAACTGCTAGTCCTCTCTTCTGGGTTCTCTTTTATTTAATTACTTCAAGGAGTTCTTTGTAAATTTTAACTGCTAATGATTTGCTGATTATAAACAACATTTATCTTTTCCCAGTTTGTGGTTTAGATGATCTTTTTGTTTTCATTGTTGTTTGATAGACATTTTATGTTCTGATCATTAAAAAAAAAAAAAATGCCAGAGGGAGCATGCACACCAGAGAAAGAGAGCCCCCCAGTGGGGTCCTGGTCATACCACAATCCCCTTTCCTTCATCCCATCAAAATCCTGGGCATGTGCAGACATGCACCCAACATATTTTCTGAAGCTGCTGGGACCAGAATTTAAACTGTGATTGGTCATGTGGGATCAGGCTCCCTCTGCATAGCACTTAACCACTGTGCTATGGGGCTGGCTCATGAATCTTTTTTGAAGGTTTATTTATTATTTTAAAAGAACAAGAGACAGGCACCCCTAACTGGGTCTTTATACTGTGGTTCACCCCTAGCCTCATCCAGCTCATATCATGAGCATATATATGTGTTCTGCATGCACAGGGGACCTCAGGATGCAAGCCTGAATCTATAGTCTTTCCATATGGGTTCAGTATTGATATGTGTTGCATTACTACTATACCCACTAGTGGCCCTAATGACTCTTTCTAACCAAGATGGTTCATATTTTTGTGCTTTGGTTAAGAAATCTCTCTTAATATTTTTCTTAACTTTTCTTCTAAATGTTTACAAATTTTACTTTTCACATTTAATTCATTTGGAATTTGCTTTTGTGCTTGGTATGACATAGGAATCTAATTTGTTTTTCCATATGCAGAATCAGTTGTTTAGTAACAATTACTGACTTAGTCAAGCCTTGTATCACCAATTTATGTCATCTTTTTCACATTAAATAATATCCATAAATGGGGCTCTGTTGCTTTAGACGGTTTATTTCTGGGTCAACATGACATGTCTTAATTCCTATAAATTTACAGTAAGTCTTGATCTCTAGGAGGGCAAATTCTTTAACCTCCCACTGTTTTATTTCTTCAAAAGAGTCTGAACCAATTTCAGCTGTGTGCTCTTCCATCTAAACTTCAAGACAAACGTGTCAGTTCCTCAAAAAGAAATTCTTTAAAGCTTTTGACTAGTATTACATTGAATTTATATATTAGTATGGTGTATACTGACAGATTTATGAGATATTGAATATTCTCATCCATGAAGGTGGTATACAGCTCTCCTTTTGTTTCAACACACACATTTAAAACAATCTTATACATTATATAACTTAGAGATGATAGCCTTATAATTTATACTTTTCCTCATAAAAATCTTATACATCTCTGTTATATTTATTCTTTGTTTTGCTATAGGGTGCATACACTCCCTGGAGACAAACAAGTGGAGGGGGGGCAGAGGGCATGGTGGAGTGAGGAATCACTTGCAGGGGGATGGCTGCATCAAAATCCATCCTTCTCTCAAGATTTTGAGCAGATGCCTGAGGTGTTTTCCAAGTTGCCAGATCTGGAACTCAAGCCACAAATTCAGTCATGTGGGATCCAGCCACCTTTACCACCATGCCACATGGCTGGCACATGTTTATGTAAACTTTTTTATTCTTGTAAATGGTAGTTTAAAAATTATATGATTGTTGGGACCAGCAGATAGCGTAATGGCTATATCGCTGGACTCCCACATAGTCGACCGCGGTTCGAGTCCCGGACCCGGTGGCTTAAAACTCACGCCGGGCGCATGTGCGTGTGTGCCCAAGATCCCGCGAGGAGAATGAAGGAGATGGGACTGTGGCATGGCCATCCACCCTGGGGGTTGATTTCTCACTTTCTGTCTCTCTGTCTCTCTCTGTCTTTCTGGCAAGTGCATGCGCCCTATAGCTAAAAACCTCTCCAAAAAAAGAAAAAATTATATGATTGCTGACATATAGAAATACATTTGAATTTAATATATTTATCTATAATCCAATAATCATGATAAACTATCTTAGTTCCAAAAGATGTATTCATTCTGAAATTATCTTGGATTTCTGTGCAATTATATTCTCTATGAACTATGATAGTTCTGTTGCTTTCTTTATGACGGCTGGGATCTGAATCTATGATATGGTTGAGTGGAAGTGGTGACAGTGGGTACCATTGTCTCATACCTGACGTTTAGTTTTTTCTTGTTTATTCATAATAGAGCATGCATATATAACAGTGGCAGAGAGAGAGAGAAATGAGGTCTGGTCATGCTATGATCCCTCTCCTCTAGCTCATTGAATTTTGGGCACCAGTGTGCACGTCCACATGTCTCAGGCTGACCAGGCTGGGGATTTGAACCATGATCACCACATAGGACCTGGCTTCTTCTGAGTGTATTACTACAATGCCATGGAGCCAAGACTCATTTAATCTCTAAGGGTGGTATTTTCTATAGGTTTCTTAAATGCCCTCTATCCAATTGTGAGATATTTCAAGTATGAGTCTTTACTCTGGTTTTTGAAATAGTATTAACCAATTAATATTTTTTATTTTAGAAGTTAGGTATGCTCATGAACACAGAAATCAAGTAGGTGAAAAGTACAAGTGCTTCTTCCCAGTCTCAGCCCTACTGTTCAGATGCAATCACTGTTAACATTTTTGTCTTTCCTTCCGGAAATGTTCAATGCCCATACAAGCATACATTGTATACCCGTTTTCTTCACATAGATCACATGATACACACCATTCAAGAGTTTGACATTTTTTCACATATCTTTAATACTGTTTTTTGCTAGTACACATAGGTCAGCTTTATATCTCTATTATTATTGTTATTTTGTGAGAGGGTGCATGCTCTTGTCAGAGGGAGAGACAGAGAGGGAAGGAGGAACAGGGGAAAAAATCCCCCATGGGATCTCCTCCATTTCTCTATCCTGTCAGGATTTTGAGTATGTATGGACACATGCTCAATGTGTTTTTCAAGCCTTCAGGGAGAAGATTTGAACCACGCAGTTGGCCATATGGGATCTGGCTCCCTTAATCACCAGACTACGGGGTGGCCCCATCTTCATTCTCTTCAATGGTTGCATGGTTTTCCACTGTATGGATGCCCCACAATGTGTTCATCCTATTCATGTATGTTGAGGCTGTTTCCTTATAAGCTTACTATTCTGTTTGTTTGCTGTTACAAGTAATGCTTGAAGGAGCATCTTTGGATGTGTGCCTTGGTGCATATCTGTAAAATAAATAGTGTATCTGTAAAATAAATGGGCAAAATATCTAGTTGTGAACTCTACTTTCTAAGCTCTACATCTCTTTCAAGGAATAACCCTGCTCTTTCCAAAAGGAAACCCAGAAAATCTCTGAACTTGTTTTAATCAACATCCTTTAGGTCTTTGCCTCTCTGTTTCCTCCTGGCAAGAAATGAAAACCAGGGCACGCAGAGCAGACAGCACACTTTCTGGTGCTTCTCCTGTGGGCCTGCTGTTTCACTTGGCCTATCATAGCCTCTGTAGACTTTGGAACTAATTATTTATCTGGACAGTCAGTGTCTCCTGCTCCTTCCTGTCTTCATGAACTTCCTACTTGGGTACCTGGTTCCCTGGGCTCCTCCCTACCTTCAAGGGCAGCCTGGCCCTTGGACTTGGCTCCGAGGTATCTACTTGCTCTTCCTTATACCAAAGGGCTTCCTGGACTCCCACCCTCCATCCCCTCCACCTGTGCTGCTAGCTTTCTTCTTCTTGTAATAACCAACCCTCCACCTTCCATCTGCCCAATCCCAGCAAAAAAAAAAATCTCTCTCAAAAAAAAAAATCAGATTAATGCTGTTTTCTTTTTACAAGATCCTTCAATGGCGTCCCAATGCTCTTAGACACAAAATCCAGACATGTACATGGCCTGCCTCTCACATTCCTCCTCCAACCCCCTCTACCCATGGGGCTTTCAAGCTGCCCCTCTCTTGGGCCTACTACCTCACTCAGGGCTTTGCATTTGCATTTGCTGTGCCTTCTGCAGGACACCCTCCCACCACTGTAGCAGGCTCAGTTTCACCCCCAGCTCCTCGTCACCATCCCACTAGAAGGAGGTGCACCTCCCTTTGTCCTTGATAGCTATTATCATGTCTCCCCCAGAACAGTATGGATTTTCTTTGGAGAAAGAACCTGTCCCCAAGCCAACACAGACCTCCTTCCCAGAGGTACCGCAATACTCAGCCAGTCTGACCCTCCCCTCCGGAATTTGACCCTTGACATGGTGACGCTAGAATTTACAACAACATCATGAGAGCAGGTTCATTTCAAAGGTGGTGCCAGGAGGAGCCCGCCCTGGAGCTGCTGCTCTTTGACAGCCTCGCCCTCCCTGCCCTCCCCACCCCTTCCCCTCACTCCTGCCCATCCCCCTTCCGTCCGGTCTGCATCACCCTGTGGGTTCAGCTTTGCCTTCCACTCTCCGGACTCCCCGTATCCTGTTCCAGTCCCACTTTCTCTTTCGTTAGCTGCCTGGACTTCTGCTCTTTGTTCAGAGAATCCTGCCTGACTCACTGTCCATCCTCTGAGGGACCACTCCTACCTAGGACCCCACCCTCCAATTTACCCGGTACCCCCAGCTTGTGTCTGCACACAGATACCCTCTGTCAGTACTTGAGGAAAGAATAAGGAAGCCTGACAGTGGATGTGTGACACTCCATGAGGAGGAAATGCACAGACCGAGAAGAGGAGTGAGTTGTGAGAAAGGAGCAGACACCAGGAACCACTCATTGCATCATGCACTTTTGGTTTGGTTTATACCACTTCCGTTGGCACAGACTTGTGGCTTCGAGGAGGCCTCTGGGAAGGATGAATAAAGCATCTTTACTGTAAATTACTCAGCAGTGAAATACCCCATCTAACCACCTCCATCCCTGTGGGTTGTATCGGGGTAAATACATGAATAGTTTTCTTTTGATGAAAAGGGAAGTTTTACTTGAGAGAGTGAAACAGTTACACATCTATCAACTTTCTAATAATTTTCGAAGTGCCGCAGACCTCATGTTTAATCTCTAATGTGTTGTTAAACTGATTCATCCCTCTTTCCAACACTGCTCTTTTGTTATATTCCAGTAACCGGCAGAAGATTGTGGAAATGATCGCTGACTCGCGCTTTCTGAATCAAGCTATCGACATATTCAGGAAACTGAACTCTCCACCCCCCAATCTCCATCAGGCTGGCCAGGTTTGTTTTCTTTCTGTTTGATTATCTATCTTATTTTTATTTATTATTGTCATTTTAAAATTTGTTTTATAGGGTACATGCACTCACCAGAGAAAGAAAGAGAGAGAGAGTGAAAAAGCAGGCTGCCAGGTCCTGTACTTGAACTGTGGCTAGCCACGTGGGAGTCCAGCACCTTCACCACCACGCCTCCTGCTGGCCCCCAGCCCAGCCAGTTTTCTCTGTGGCTGACCATCTCTGTATCTAGAACCCAGAAAACTGCAAGAATCTCAGTAAATATGTATCCAATGGCTGGATTTAGTTACTTATTTTTATAAGAATGCTAGTCTGACATGAAGCAAATTCTTTTATCCTTGTTTCAGATAGAAGCTCGTTCCAGAATAATGAAATCTCAGCTTGACGGATCATCTCCTCCCTTTGCCCATCTCAAGTCCCCTTTGGCCAGCTCTGCACACCTCTAGATGTGGGCAGTTTTTCCTCGTGGTAAGCCAAAGACCATACTGCGGGTATCGATAAAAGGAATTCACGCTCTTACTCTTGGTTGCTCTTCAAGTATTTAAAAGGATCTTACCCATTTTTCCAAGATGACCACGGCCATCACATCACACATTTCCTCTAAGAAATCTTCCCCATACCTGCTCTCGCTGTTCAATCCCCTTCCCTGGAGATTCCTCTAACAATTCTAAAGTAGCGTGGCTCCAGAAGTTCTCTACTGGCTCCTCTCACTTCACGACATTAAACACATCAGCACACTGGTGTTCTCCAAATTTCCTCCCGTGCTCCCCTAACCCCCAGACTTCTGGTCCACACACACATCTTATGTCTCCATGCAGCAATTCCACATGTCCCCTGGGATCTCTCACTGCCTTTCAAACTCGGGGTGCTCCAAGTGGAGCTTGTGAGTTCCCAGCTCCCACCAGGCCCCTGCTCTCAGCCAGAGCACCCCCTTCACTGCTGCTCAAACAGAAATCCAGGGCTCCTGCTGCCTCCTTCCTCTCCCTCACCCCCAAATCCAATTCATCACCAAGGTTGTGGATTCTATCTCCAAAATGTTTTCCAAATCTTCCCATCTCTCTATGGCCGTCACTGTAGCCTGAGTCATTCACCAGAATTCCTGCCCTGAACGATTACAGGTACCTCCTCTCACCCCTGGCCTAAAGCTTGTGAGTGATTTCCCACGGAACCTAGAATAAAGTCCAAACTTGATCTGCCCCGCCTGTCTTCAGCTTCCTCTCCTGAATCTTTCCTCTGCGATCTGAACGTCTACCGCTCGCCTCTGTCTGCCACCGAGCCTTTGTGGATGTTGCGGGGGCCTCCCCTCTTCTCCTCTTCCTGGAGCGCCCTTCCCCTCCTTTCACCACGTCTGTCTCCTGCTCACCCACCACTCACCTTGTCGGAGCTCCCAGTTACTTTCACCCAGCATCTAAAGAGGACTTCATCACATCTTTTTTTTTTTATTATTATTATCATAATCTTCTTTATATTACATTGGATTACATATAACTTTACATTGACTTCCATTGCTTTTTCAAAAGGGAATGCCATGCATGTCAGTCAATACAGAGGCATCGATCTCCCCGCTTTATCATTCAAAGTCTTTTCCATGCATTTCCCAATAATTATTATTATTATAATTTTTTAAAACAGTCAATCACTATTTCTCATTTTGCTTGTTAAAAGACTTCACCCATCATGAAATACTTCCCAGACCAGTCCAGTTGAGAATACTATACACGTCATCTTCAACAGATAATAAACCATATCTGTTTCTCACTAACATCCCCTCTATTGTTCACTTGCTATCTTTCTCTATCCTCTTCTCTTTTTTTTTT
>NW_006159616.1:15661156-15666542 GCF_000334495.1 Tupaia belangeri chinensis
AATGGCAGAGTAGTTCTTGTTTTCCCCTGAGGTAATGCAGGGCTGGTAACTATCATCTTCTTAAGTTGCAAGTTCTTCAACCTTGTTTTCGGACTCCGGGCCATCCCGGGCCAGAGAGGCAGGGAGGGGCAGGGAGGCCCCCCGGCCGCGTGGCACGCCCCCCGGAGTGGGGGGGGCACCGGCCAGGCCGCTCCGGGCGCGCGGCTGCCTTCATCACATCTTTACTTGTACACGTTCCTGTTGTTTGTCTGTCTCCCCCATTACAGTCTAAACCCCATGGAGACAGGAGTCCGCTCAGTTCTCCTCCCAGCACGTAGGTGAGCACCTGGCACCTGTACGTACTTGGCGCGTGAACAGGCAGCTCTTGGAGCAGCGTCCCGCCCCGTGGACAACGTCTCGCACATCGCTAACAACCCAGAACAGCTCTCTCCTCCATCTGCTTCTCTTTCTGTAACCTGAGTCTCAGGTGACAGCCCGCAGACCCAGCGGTCACATCAGCCCCACTTCTAAGCCGTCAAAGCAAGCCTTGTTCAAGCTCCTTCCCTCACAGCTCACGTTTCTGTCCCCTTCTCTCCCCCTTCTCTGCTCTGAAGGCTTCTGTTAACCTACAGGCCTCACACCTTGTTACTCTTCCAGCTTCTAGAACAGGAGCACTCTCTCCTCCTCCTATCAATACCGTCTTTGCTTGTCAACAAAGCACTGTTACTAATGTTCCTGCAAAAGCATCAGTCCTTTTTTTTCCTTGTTGGTTTGTGTGTGTGTGTGTGTGTGTGAGAGAGAGAGAGAGAGAGAGAGAGATTTTCACTATAGGTGTGAGTGATTGCCAGAGAGAAATAGAGAGAGCACTCCCTAGGAAGGATGGTCGTGCCGCAATCCCTTTTCCTCCACGTTCCTCTCAGGATTTTGGGCATGCATGCCCATGCACCTCGTGTATTTTTCAAGTCACTGGGTCCAGGACTCAACCCATGTAGTCAGCCATGTGAGATCCAGTTACCTCAACCACCATGCCACTGGCTGGCCCAACATAGGCCCTTGCTTTGCTCCTGGGTGGGGAGGCACCTCCAGGTAGGGAACTTGGACTAAGCAGACAGTAGTGACCTTTCTCACTCCTTCACTTTGACCCAAAGAGGGGACATGTCCCATGCGTGTGTGTGTGTGTTTTTGGAGAGGTTTTTGCTATAGGGCACGTGCGCTCGCCAGACAGACAGAGAGACATAGAGACATAGAGACAGAAAGCGAGAGCTCACCCCGCCCCCGGGGGAATGGTCACGCCACAATCCCTTCTCCTCCATTCTCCTCTCAGGATCTTGGGCACACACGCACACGTGCCCGGCGTGAGTTTTAAGCCACCGGGTCCGGGACACGAACCAGGGTCGACTACGTGGGAGTCCAGCGACATAGCCATTACGCTAACTGCTGGTTCCCTCATGTGTGTGTTTGAGAGAAGGGACAGGGCTGCTTCCCGTTGCTGACTCTGCTTGCCTGTGGGGGCTCAGAGTGGGACAAGGACAGGCCTCCATGAGGGCAGAACCTGGACATGGCAAAGCTTACCAGTGGCTTTCTACCTTAGGAGCATGTCCACCCTGCTGGGAAACCTGAAGAGGCTGTGCCAGGCTCTGTGGCAGCCTCTTGGTTCGGTATAAAAATGACATCTCTTTGCCACAGGGACAATGACAGACCTACCTCCTACAATAGCAATGACTGTAAGTTTAAAGGCGTGAAACACTTAGCAAGACATCTAGCACAGAAGTACTTCAGAAATCTTAGATACCATCATAGTCATGGTGATAAACTTAACAAGGGAAGAGGATTATTATCAGTTCTGACAGAACTCAATAATCCGTATCAAACCTCTCCCCACTCCAAAGCCACTGTGTTCACATGTGCATATGCACACAGATCCAGTAGAGGAGTTGGTCCAAAGAAAATCCTTGGAGTTCTCATAGGAGGGGAAGGATAGCATCAAACAAGCAAGCCCTGAAGCCACATCTGGATCCCTCCAAACCAGAGCTCTGTTGCAGATAAAGCCGGTGTCCGGGTGTAGATAATTGTCAGTCCCCCGAAGCTTCATGGTTTAGAATTAGGTCTTAGTGGGTGGTGACTGAATGTCTCCCCAAAGTTTATGTGTTGGGACATGGTTGTATCATAAAGGTATTAAGCGAAACCTTAATCCCTTCATTGTGTCCCAGGGTGGGGCTTTCAGGTGTGATAAAGTCATGAGGGTGGGGTCCGCTGCTGTGTATTTAAGGAGAGGAAATGAGGCGGGCAGAAGGCAGATAGTTACAGACCATGTTGCACTCTGCTCAAAGATCTCCCTTCCGCCACCTTGTGATGCCTTTGGACTTTCCAGCCACCAGAATTGTGAGTCAATAAACCTCTATTTCTTTGTAAACCACCCAGTCTTAGATTTTTCTGTTACAGTGCAGTAACTGACTAAGACAGCAGAGGACCATGGTCTCTGGAGGAGCTTCATTCCATTTCCTTGAAGCTTTGAAACTTGAAATGCAGCAGTTGACCTGCCGTGAAGGTGAAAGCTCCAGGCCGTGACTCAAAGCCCTTGTCATCTTCTTGCTATTAGACCTTTCCTCCTCCCTTTCTTCACTTTTCTCTTCCTCCTCCTCCTAACCAAGCCCCAGACCTGCCAGGTCTGCCTCTGAATCGGTCCCCTGAATCATCTCCTCCTCCCACTGCCCGGCCCTCCTCATATCTCTGGATGAGCTACTAGAAATCCCAAATTTCGTTGCTTCCAACCTGTTTTAGTTCTGTTGCTAATAAAAGAAAGTCCCCAAATCTGAGGGATTTAAGAGGATAGCGGTTTACTCAGCTCATGATTCAGTAGAGTGGCCACATCTGATAAGCTTTTTCCTGTTGGCGGGCCCCACGGCCAAGCAGAGCATTACATTGTGAGAAAACAGGAGCAGGTATCTGTGTCCACCCATCCACACATTTCTCCTGGTTGTGTTTCCTTACTCACCGGAAGTTCATTGTAGCCCCTCCTCCACATCACTTAATCACTCCCAAAGACCCCAGCTTTTAGCACCATGAAGGTATTAGGCTTCTTCTTAACACCTTCACAACAGAGTCACAATACACAAATTCTGGGTGCACACAAACTTAACACACCCATCCCTTACTCTGCAGCCAGAGGCCTCTTTGATCTTGTCATTGCCATCTTGGGAACCTCTGGCAGGTCCTACTGCTCATGGAATAAAGCCTGAATAGGACCTTCATGAGCTCCTCCTTCCTCAGCTTCTTGTCTCACTCTGCCCGCACCTTCCCATCAAGCCCCCAGAGGTCTGGATACACAAGCCTACTTCCATCCTCAGCCTGGCCAGGCCATCTCCAGACTTCTACTGCTGTGTTAACCTTCCAAGGGACTGACCCAGTCAAGATTCTTAGTTACTAACAGCAAAACTGACTCTGATTTACACAAATGAAAATTTATTGAAAGGATATTGAGTGAAACAGCAGCCAGTAGGAAGGGTCAGAGAGCCAGGCTTTGAGGCTAGCTGGGACGATATAGTACACACATTGGTCTAGCTCCTGGCATTGTAGTTGTGAGATGTTAGCACTGTGGGGATCAGGGTGAAGGGTACCATCATTACTTCCTGTGATTCTATAATTATTTCAAAATAAAAAGTTTTAAGGAAAAAAAAAATCAGGCAGGGGTCAGGGGAGGTTGACCATGGAGGATAAGGCCCATAGCTGCCACGTGGTAACGATGCTGCCTCCTACAGTGTCCCTTGGCAAAATCTTTCAGCAGTTCCAGGCATGCCGGTCAAGAGCATCTGATCAGCCAGACCCAGGGCTCAGAGTCACACTCTACTAGCAGGGAGGAGAAAATCCAGTTCCCTTAGACTTCTTATAGGAAGGTCCCACCTCCCACCAAGGTTCCTAGTTAGGCAAGGGCAGCCAAAATAAATGTTGGGAAGCCAAGGAGGGGTGATGCTTGCTATGCCACAATGATGGAAATCATATGGAAGATCAGGGTTAGAGTCCCAGGTTGACTAATACACACTGCAATGTGTGTGTGTGTGTGTGTGTGTGCGCACGCGCTCGCACGTGCATGCACATGGGCGCACATGTGTGTCCCTATGAACATAACTGGCTGAAAGGCTTAAGGAGGATGTGGCATGAGATTCTATTGAAGGTGCTTGTCTTTCTTTCTCTACCTCTCTCTCATGAAATTAAAAAAAGGCGTATTTTAAAAAGTGAGTTTAAAACAAGTAAAGGCCTTCTGAGAATTCTGAGAGCTTCTGTCCTCACCAACCACTCCTACCTTCTTCTAGTCATTAGTTGGATATGTCAACTCCTTTCTCCCTGGACTGCACACTTGCTGGCTCTTCTCCTCCCCTTACTTAGCCAGCTTCTTCTCTTTCTTTAGGTCTCAGGATGAATTTCACACCCATTGAGGGTTTCCTCTCCCTGCCTCTCCCTCTGCGGCACCCCTTACCTGCTCTCTACCTGCCCCTTGTTTCCTCATAGTGCCAAAGTCATTGCAGTCATGGTGTTTGTTGGTCTGTCACTTGTTTGGTGTTGGTTTTTGTTTGCTTCTTGCCGTCCAAGGACATGCTACCTCTGTCTTCACCATGTGTCCCAGCACCAACCATAGCAGGTGGCTCACGGCAGATGCATCAGCATGGGCAGGTGAAGGAGCTGGTTTTGGTGAACAGAGGCCTTTGGAAGATGCCTCATTTCCGGACTCTGCCTGTGTGAGTAGTTCTGCCTGAATCAGCTCAGGGCTTCTTCCATGTCCAGGTGGTCATGGCTGCCCTGAGAACAGTATTCTGTCCTTTCCTGATCATCGTCGTCATCACCAGCATCAGATCACGGCCAGTCTCTCCTGCTTGGATGGGGCATAGTCTCACATGGCCGACTTCATTCTTCATTCTCCAGCCTATGAAGAACCTGTGAGACCCCACTTAGGGGTCACAGTATTTCTGCCCGCCGTCCTAACTGTCCCCCATGTAAGTCAATGGGTCTTTCCTGTCTCAGATCTTTCTACATTGCACCACTGTCCTCCACAGCAGTTGACTCTGGGGCTTTTCTCCCCACCTGGATATTCAGTGTAAAGCTTGCTTCAGCCCATCCTTTGGCAAACACATTCTTGTTCCTAGCCTATGAGCTCCACTTCAAGCTAAGAACCTCTTTCTTCTGGGATCTTAAGATGTGCAGGATGTAGCAAGTCAAAATCCAAACAATCACCCATTCGCCTCCCTCATCTCTCTCAGCTGTCCCCACATCCACAGGAAGAAGCCAGGGAACTTCCCACTCCGCTTCCTCCCGTGTTGGGCCCAGGACTCAGCAGTCTCCATTGGTGCCACAGGATCAGTGGCCACTGGGCGGACAGTATCAACAGGCATGAGGAGGAGTGGCGAGTGGCCAC
>NW_006159616.1:15666687-15673077 GCF_000334495.1 Tupaia belangeri chinensis
TGGGTCCCAGGGGATCAGGGGCCACGGGGCGGACAGTATCAACAGGCATGAGGAGGAGTGGCGAGTGGCCACTCCAGGGAACACTCAGGGAAGACAGCATGGATTGGCCCTGCCACGCCCCTCCGCAGGAAGTACCCACCCCCTGTGACTCATCTCTCTCCTAGAGAGCGTGCCGGCCTTGGCCCTGATTCCCGGGAAAGTTTCTCCCTGGGCTTTCCGGTGTCTCCAGTGGCGCGCCCCTTCCTGTTCTCCATCCTTTATGGCACCTGCCCTCCTGGACTCTGGTTTTGATTCTCTTATCCTTCTGTTAAAATAGTAACATCAAATACAATTTATAAGTTTTTTCTTTTTCTGTTAATCTGCCTTTTGCCAGTCTAATTTGCAGACCCCAGTCGCCGAGCATCAGAGGGTAGAGGAAAAGTTCTTCCTCCCTAACAGGTACAACATTGCTGGCTTCGAATGTGTCCTGAGGAAGAGTCGAGCCAAGGAACAGTTCTCCAGGCCTGGAAAGTCTCCCACCATTATCAGTTCCAGGTCCAGGGAGCTGCAAGGCTCTTCCCTCTCTTCCACCTCACAGTCCTCTGATTGTTTTGTCTTGTCCTGTCTAGAGGGCTCAGAATCTTAGAATGTTTCCTCCACATGTACTAATTGTAGCGCTGGTTCCATTCCTACTGAGGGAGCACCGTCTCTGTTCATTCCCATAATTCTAGCACCCAGCACAGTGCCTGTATATGATAGGTGCTCCAAATATTTGTTGAAGGAATGAAAAAACTAATTGAGGGACTCCTTCATCTTCTCTGAGAAGCTCAAACTGGCCCTGAAGTGGTTCATCTTCTTTGGCCCCAGTAACCAGCGGACATCTGTTCCTCTCCCCAGAGAGAAGACACACATTCGCACACCCACCATTGCTTGTTCCTGAAACTGTCCTCTTGGTGTCTTGGCTAGGAGTGAAATCCTAGGAGGAAGCTGATCCTCTGTGGCTCTAAGATAAGGCATATAAAGCGCCTGCCTCAGCGCCAGGCACAGTGTACCCAGCAGGCAGAGGATGACAATGAGGAGGCGAAAGATGACAAAGGGAATGGTGATGACTCTCCGTGGCTTACTGCTGTGGCTCAGCCCCACTCCTTCCTTCCTGAGGAAGCTCTATGCTATTTCCTTCTCACATTTTCAGATTTTCTCCCATTGAAGATCAAGAACAAAGGCTTGGCTACTATCAGCAAATGACAACCAATTAGCACAGCTGGGTGACAACAGCCAAGCAGTGAATCACTTGGCAAATGGGAAGAAAACCCTCAAGGAAGAAAAGCACTCACATCTGTCTTTGTTTGTTTGTTAGGAGATCTCTCTTATCTGTTGGTCTCCGGATTCAGGAAATGGTTATTCTTGGGGTTGCTAGGAGAATACAAATAGTTCTAGAAGGAATTTTTCAAGGGGATCCTTGCTATGGTGATACATTGGATGTTTCTTTCCCCAAATTATTTAGTACATAAATAATTCTTATAGGTGAGAATACATTACAGGAATACTAATTTTTAACCTAGCTATAAAATATTGTAGGGGAGAAAATAAACTTTCTTCCTCTACCTTCTTAGGTTCAGCTGGGGTATGTGAATTAGACTGATAAAAGGTGGATTAGCAGAGAACACATATACACATTCTATTTGATATTGCTATTTTTTAAAGAATTATGTTATTTTATTTGCTATTATTATGATGATTATTTTTAATTTGACCAGAGACAGACAAAGAGAGAGAGAGAGAAAGTGAAGGCGAGAAAGCAAGTTGCCAGGTCCGGGACTCGAATCATGGTCGGCCATGTGGGAGTCCAGCACCTTAACCACTACACCACCTGCTGGCCCCTGATGCTGCTATTTTAATTTTTATGTTCTCAGAGGGCTTTATAGAACAGAAATGAAGATGTGAAGCAGTTAAACTCTGAGGGCTTTTATATCATCTTAAGCAAGGGTGATAAATTTTGGAAAAGTGACAAGACAAAGGGAAAGAAATCTGAACTTCTAGGGGCAGTGAATTGTGGGAAGGCCAATATATGAGAGAGACAAATGGAAGATAAGGGTTATTTAGCCAGGTTTGTCTATACAGACTCATCTCAGCACCCTCTCTGGTGAGAAAGGTTGTTCTCCTTCACCTTCATCAGGGAAATTTGAAGCTCTGCTTTAGGGCAGATGGGGAAGGGCAGAGAGCTTTTCCTGTCTACTTTTTCTCAATTGCCTTCTGCCAAAGTGGCATATCTAGGGGTAACATATCTCAATCCCCTTCGATATTTTAAACAAAATCTAGTTATAATACCGTCTAAACGATATAGAAAACCATGGAAGAGGAAAGTAGAATTCTGCCTCCTAGAGACACTCGCATTTATTCAGCAAACAAACAAGAGTCATTTAAATCCACATTAAATTAGTAATATACAAACAAGGGCTTCTAAAATCCTAGAAGACATGTTTTTCTGCTACACACATTAAATTTTTCCCTCTGATCTTTCTTGTGAAACTTTTTTAAACAACATGAATGTAAATTATTGTACACCTCCAACTAGTGAGGTTGAAATAAGTTACGGCTGATATGACTGCCGTTATTTAGAAGCAGGTACATCATTTAAGAAGAAGGAGATCTTATTCTAGGTTTCAGAAAAAGCTTGTTCTTAGAATTCCTGGGAATGGAGAGGGTGGGCTCCCAGCCCCAGGATGAAGCCCCTGGGCTCTCAGCATTCATTTCAGGATTAATACCCAGGCCTGCCTTCCTCTCAAACTGTGTGCAGCACACAAGGCAAAGCAGTGCAGCTCTGGACAGGACCAGCTCCAGATCTGGCCACCTCTGCAATCTAGTCATCATTAAGAAAAAAGAAAGCTAGAGAATGTATGCATGAGCATGAGAGAAGGAGAGACAGAGACAGAGGTACACTCGACAGGGTCTTGTCGCCTGTGAGCTCCTCTTTAAGACCCTCCAGCTCCTCTGGATCCTGGACTCTTGCACGCACCAATGTGTTTTCAGGTTGACTCAGGGATCTGAACCCACAATGAGCCATGAGGCCTCCAACCTTATGTTACCACCGTGTCACATCGCTGGGCTGGCTAAACAGCTTTGGTTTGGTTTGGTTCTGTTGCAGGTCACGTTGACCAGAGAGAGGCAGAGAAAGAGAGGGAATGTGAAAAATCACCCCCAGGGGGATGGCCATTCCCCACTGCAATCCCTTCTCCTCCATTCTCCTCTTGGTACTTTGTGAATGCACATCACACAAACCCAGCACGTTTTTTAAGTCACCTGGTTTGGGACTCAAACCTTGTAGTTGGTCATGTGGGATCCAGCACCTTAATCTCCATGCCACTTGCTGGTCCCCTGTTAATCGATTTTCATGGATGCTAAGACTAACCCTCATTCATGTCTACAAATATGATGAATGATGTTTATTTTGAAAGTTTTCCTCAAAACAAAACAATGTTTTACAAAAATCACATTTTGAACATATCCCGTCTCCTGTGTGGGAGGCTGCGCACCAAATATCACCGGTTTCTCAGAGAGCAATTACACAATGACAAAGGCCATGATTGGCTCCCTTTCAAAACCTCACCTTCAAAACCATACTCTGATTGGCCACTTCCCATAGCAAATCGGTGAGCTTAGAATTCCTCAGATTTGCATATCTGGCATCTCATGATTGGTCCACAAAAGCAACCAATCATAACCCACCTTTTACAATCCTTCATTTAACCAATCACTGCCCACCAACATGTATATAACCACGATCTCTGGCCCATAATCGCCAGACGACCCTGAAGACCCTGAAGACTTGTAACACCGCGTCCTTGTCTCCAGATGACCCTGAAGAGTTGTGACACTACGTTGTCTCTGGACGACCCTGAAGAGTTGTAACATTGCGTCATCTCCGTGTTGTAACACTGTGCCGTTCGTCCCATCTTCTCACTCCTTCCCTCAGGAAACATGTTCGACTGTCCCCCGGGTTGGGACACTCCTGAAGTACAGAAATAAGAAAAAGGAATTAAAGTCATTAAAGCCATATAGTTGGACAAAATAATTATAGCTACTGTAACATTAGAAGTACTTTTACTTTTTTGTGCTAATGAGCTTTATAATTTTTATAACTATTCATAAAGAACTCTATAAAACATAAAGGAATGGAAACGAGAGAAATCACTGTTTTAAATAACCTAAATTTCAAATCAGCTTTTCCCCCCCCACTAGTTGCAAAAACTCTCCAGAAAGAGGAGAGAGAATATACTTCTTCCCCCAGTGAGGTATAGTCATGCCATAATCTTTGATGCTCTATTTCTCCATCCCATGAGGATTTTGAGTACCATGTATATGTGCCCAGTATGTTGTTCAAGCTGCCAGAGCCAGGATTTGAACTGAGGTAGGCCATGGATCTGGCTCCCTTCACACAGTACTTAACCGCTGTGCCACTGGAGCCATCCTTCAAACCCGAGTTGGCATGGGTGTTTCCCCTATCCTAGTTAGGTTGGTTCAATGTCTTAGATAATGGCCTAGCACCAGGTTCAATGAGGAAGCTGTCACCCACTGTCCAGCTGACCAAAGCTGCCACCTCATCCTATGGTGTAGAAAGGGAAGAGAGATTGCACGCCTGATGCCAGCCCTCTGCCAGCACCCAATGATCTTCCAAGCAGAGGCCATGGTGAGGTGTCAGGTTGAGGGTGGTCTTGGCAGTTCTGAACTGGATGGAGGTCGGTTTGGGCAGCCTTTTCTGCCCAATCCTCCTGCCCTGTGCACACCCTCCTCATGCTGTGTCCATCCCTCTGCCCACAAACAAACACACTCAGGGTCTAGAGTTCCCTCTCCAGTTGCAGGGGCCCAGTAAATCAACCTGAGACTGCAATCTCTGCCTCTAATCTAGGCCTGTAATCCATCTGCTCCCACCCACAGACTTAGTTTTCAGAGCAAAAATCAAACTGAAGATCATTGTGTTCTGTTCCTTTCTTTTGAACTCAACTGCTAGGCAAATGGGACTTTATGGTCTAGAGCAGAATGACTTCAAATCCGGGTTGCTTTGGAATAAATGTAAAATAAATTCAAGAAGTTTTTGACTCAGGAGACCTCATGGAACATGGAGCTGCTCCAGGCAAATGTAATAAAACCAAGATGGGGTTTATTCCGGGCTCCCCCACTAAGGACAGAGCCATGTTTCCTGTGAACGTGACCAAGTGAGCAGACCCTTGGGGGCTAAGCCCCTTTACATCTCCAGTTCTTGAGGGCTCCAAACGTGGGCCCCTTCCAAAGACCTGGGTCTCGGCCGCGGATCCAGCGTCAGTAGCAGGCCCTGTGAGTCCCCTCTCTTGCAGCTGGTGTCCAAGCATCCTCGGAGGACCAACCTATTTTCTAAGCGAAAGCCCCTCAATATGGAAACCAAACGTCAGCCACAGACCCTCCCCTCGTTACGGGTTTGACCTAGGAAAGCAGGTGTTAAGGGGCGGGATGCAATTGGATGGGGGCGTGGCATTTAATCGGCCTCGGCCTCCCTCCGGCCCTTGATCAGTTTTTATGTACACTCCTTCGCACGTTATTCATCACGAATTGTTTGCATTCGTTTTAATTTAAAAGCATTTTAAAAGCATTGCACTAAAGTACTGTTTATCTTGATTTCTGGGTTTTTGGAACCCCTCGCTAAATTTGGCGCTACTCGCCTCAGCCTAGTCCTCGGCCCATGCCACGCCCCCTTTTCTGGATCTCGGCACCTCTGCTTTTGCATCTGAGATGGGAGTCGGGGCCGGGAGGACTCTAGGAGAGGGCTGGTCGAAATCAAAGTACATCTCGGGAGAGGATGCGTCTCATTCCCACATTCTGTCTGCCCAGGGGTCTCTAGCAGCACCCCAGACCGAGGGCACCCTCTGTCACTCTCCTGGCCCCGCAGCGCCTCTCCAGGTGACGGAGCGCGCTGAAAGGTAAGCCCTGCACTGGCTCACATGGAAGAAAAACCAGGGGTCGCCTCAACCTGCCACCCCTCGGAGCAGATGGATTACAGGCCACTTAGAAAAGGCGCAGGTTCAGGAGTTGAGTGAACATAAACACCGGCTATAAATAAGCCTGTAAATTTCTTCAAGGCACAAGCCGACGAGAAGGTGCCATCGATCGCACGAGTGCCCACTTGAAAGCGTTTAAACGAGCGAAAGAACTTTGCTAAACGCAGGAAGTCTCTAAGCCGGAGAGCAAGGAATGGGCCGGACGGAGAGCTCACTGGCTGCTGCGCGCGGCCTCCCTCCGGCGCGCGGGTCCCCGAGGCCCCTAGCAGGACCCCTGCCTCCCAGCAGCTCGCCGGGCAGGCGATCAATGTGTCCGGGCCCCCCCAGCAGCAAACCCCTGCAGCTCCGCCGCCGCTCAGCAGTTCCCGCAGCAGGCGCAGCG
>NW_006159616.1:15673574-15677045 GCF_000334495.1 Tupaia belangeri chinensis
GCCCCCCACCGGGGGGCGGGCCGCGCTGACTCACCTCCAGCCCGCCCGCCCGCGCCTTAAAAGGGCAATCGCTTCCTACGGCCAAGGCTGGCCGCCCCGGTGGCCCACGCGGCGGGAGTCCTTCCTTGTCACCGATACACCCCCCTCCCCCCCTCCCACCACTTCGACCTCCGTCCTCACTCAGAAGAGGGTCTCCCACACCTCTCCAAGGCTGCCCTCCACGCTGTGCCCTGCGTCTTCCAACCTGGTCGCCCCCCACCGTCGCCTCCTGTCCTCATCCTCCTCCCCTTGCCATGCCTCCGTGGGACAGCTGTTTCAGTCCTAAAATAATGCTTGAGCACCCACTCCTCTTCTCTGTCTGTCATCTTTAAGAAAATGCCATTGTGGGACCAGCAGATGGCGTAATGGTTACAATGCAGGACTCTCACTTAGTGGATGTAGTTCAAATCCCTGACCAGACAGCTTAAAATTCATGACGGGCACATGTGCGTGTGTGCCCGAAACCCTGAGAAGAGAATGGAGGAGACGGGATTGTGGTGCGGCCATTCCCCTTGGGGGGAAGGGGGTCTCACTTTCTGTTTCTGGCAAGCTGATGCGCCCTACATCAAAATCTCTCTCTCTCTCAAAACAAACAAACAAACAAACCCAAAAAATCAAAATAGCCATAGTTTAAATCATCACCACTTAACTTGTCCTTCCCTTACCCTCAAACTTCTCTAAAATAGAACACTTTGGCTAACCCCCCTCCACTACCTAAACATATTCTTTTTTTTTTTTTTTTTTTTTTTTTTTAAGATTTTTGCAGGACTGGCAGATGGCGTGGTGGTTAAGGTGCTGGACACTCCCACATGGCTGATCACAGGTTCAAGTCCCGGACTTGGCGGCTTGCTTTCTCACTTTCTCTTTCTATCTCTCTCTGGTCAAATTAAAATAAATGAATAAATAATAAAATTATTCTTTGAAAAAAAGATTTTCACTCTCTGGCAGGTGCACTGGCCTGAGAGACAGAAAGTGAGAAATCACCCACCATGGAGGATGGCCAGGGTCCAATCCCTTCTTCTCCATTCTCCTTTGGGATTTGGGCCCACACATTGGCACCTGGTGTGAGTTTCATGCATCTGCATCAGGAATTCAACAGCAGTCAACCACGTGGGAGTCCAGCTCCCTAACCACTACACCACCTGCTGGTTCCCAACAAATTCTTTTTAAAAGAAAGGGATTTGGGGACCAGCAGATGGTGTAATGGTTATGTCACTGGACTTCCACGTAGTCATCCATGGTTCAGGCCCTAGACCTGGCGACTTAAAACTCACACTGGGCTCTTGTGCATACGTGCCCAAAATCCTAAGAGGGGAATGGAGGAGAAGGGATTGTGGTGTGACCATTCCCTCTGGGAGACAATTTCTCACTTTTGGTTTCTCTGTCTCTCTGGCGAGCACACACACCCTATAGCAAAAATCTATAAAGAAAAAATTTTAAAAAAAGAGATTTTTTACTTTTATATCATTTCAGACTTTAAGATGTTTCGAGAGTATTACTAAGAACTCCTGCAAAGGCTTTGGCCAGATTTCCACACAAGAGCATTTTGCCACACTTGCTTACTTCATCATTCTCTCTCTCTCCGTCTCTGTCCCTGTCTCTTTCTATACATAGTACAAGCCATTTACAAGTTAGCTGCAGATGTCATGTCTCCTTATCCCTTAACACGTGCACAAGGACATTCACGACTCAGCAAAAGAAAATGACTCTTTTAAGAATCCCTAGTGACTTCTGAGCTGCCCAACCTGAAGGCCTTTCAAAGTTGATTTGCTTGACCTTTCTGCAACTTGGTCTCTCTGTCTTCCTCTGTCTCTGTCTCCCCTGGTTCTTCCCTGTCATGGGTTCCTCTTTGCTGGTCCTCAGAGGTGGGGCTCCTCCAGGTCTTGCTTTCTGTCTCATGTTACAGACACTCCCTGGAGGAGGCCACAGACTCCCAAGTCATCAGCTGTCACATGTACTCAATGAGCGTCAACCCTGCAGCCTGAATCCCTTCTGCACGTCTACCTGAATTTCCACAACTTTCCAGGAACCGTTATCTGAATTCTTTCTGCTCTGGTAATAAATCAGACATGGTAAAGAATGGAAGTCATTGTCCCCATACCCCCATGATGGCCCCCCTCCATAGGGCAGCCCAAGTGGAACACCTCTTTCACCTGTGCATTCTGCCCCCTTCAGTGGTCACAAGCCTCGCCCCCCTTCCTGACTCTCATCTGCCTCCTCCATCCCCTTGAACTCCTCCTGATTTGGATTTTTCTCCCTCACATGCTTCTCTGCCCTGCCACCTGGATTCACTTGTGGCCTCTCCACACTGCCATGAGAGCCAGTTGTCCTTTTGGCCTATTCTAGCCCTTCTCTTGTTTGAAATCACTACCTATGAGGTTCTTCCACTGGGCTCCAGGGAGCGGGGATTCTTGGAAATGTGCTCATGTGTGAGGGCAGGGGAGCATTTTTAGGGGAAAGGGTTATACCTGCCATCAAAATTCTAAACAAATGTGTGATATTCCCCCAAAGAAAGGAAAGAAGCAACAGTCCTGTGTGCTAAAGATCAAGTTCCTTGCGTGATCTAAGACCTTTACTTCGGGCTCAAGCCAGCTTTCCCAGCTCAGTTCCTCGTGCTTCCCTCGCCAGCCAGTATGTCCAGCCCAGGACTTCCCAAACTCGCTAGTCACAAGAACCACCTGAGGCAATGGGTAAAAACGCAGATTCTTTGGCCCTCCCCTGAGGACTGCCATTTAGGACTGAGTGGTGGTGTTGCAGTAGGATGAGGGCCCCAGCAATCCCTAGCGGAAGAGCCTAGAGCAGGAGAGGCCCATGGAGAAACACTGGGCAAGAAGAAGCCATGGACTTTCTTGCCTCCAGACTTTTGTGTAAGATAGAGTTCCCTTTATCTGGAATTTGCACCCACCCTACTCCTCCATTGACAAATTCCTACTTCTCCTTGAATATCTCATTCCAACATCAGCACCCAGACCAAGCCTTCCCTAATACTAATTCCTGTGCTAGCGTTAGTGAGGTGAAGACAATGCTGTTATAACGAAGGGGCCCCCTCTCGAAGGCAGTGCCTTAACAGAGATCGATGTTGAGTCCTCATTCCTACAACAGCCAGAGAACGTGCATCTGGTGAGGGGGTTCTGCTGCATCCGCTCATCCTTCTTGCTCCTGGTCCCCTGCCAGGACAGCGTATGCATCTCTGTGGAACCCTGTTCCAGCCCAGGGAAAGCCAGAAAGGACACTGAAGGCAGTCATGCCCGGGGTTAAGGCCCCACCAGGGACTTGCACAGCTGACTGCAGCTCTTAGTCCAGAACCTAGTCTGGCTGCAAGGGAGGTTGGGAAATGCAGTTCTGGCACAGTGGTCCTGGGCCTCCACAGAAACGACTGTGAGAGAACAGAAATATTGACTGGCCAGTAACTATGTGCTCAGTTCAATGCTA
>NW_006159616.1:15677607-15688207 GCF_000334495.1 Tupaia belangeri chinensis
CCTACATTATCCCTTCTCATCTCTGCAAGATTTTACCAACATCGAGCCCCAGCTAGGAAAAGGCAAAGTTGGAATTGAAAGCCAGGCCCCACTAGGTTCTTTTTGTACAAAACGGCCTTCCCCACTGGGTATGCGCCTAATAAATGAGGTGTTAAGTGGTGAATCAGAGTGGGATTAGTAAATTAGCTTCTGAAAATTGTGTAGTGTTGCCTCATCGGGTTACCTCAATGGCTATATTTGCTTACTGCCCTGTGTCCACTGAGCCATAAGTAGCTCTCAGGCACTGTGAGGATCAAATAGCAATCAGAAGTCCGCACGAGGGATGCTATAATGGATTAGGAAGTTCTAGGCCCCCTGCAATCCTAATCACATTTTTTTACTTGAAAAAAAAAAGATACGATACATGCATACACACATGAAAGGGAGAGAGAGAGAAAGGGGCACTTTCTACAGGGTCTGATCTTGCCACTATCCTCTTCCTCCAGTCCTTCGGTCATTGGACCCTGGGCATTTCGACACGTGCCTGCAGGTTACAGGGTGACCTGACTGCAGTTTGAATCCTGCAGTCACCACGTGGGATTGGCTTCTCTGGAGCAGTGGGCTGTGCATTATCGCTACATCACTATACTCAGCTCTTTAGACAGTCTCACTGCATAACCCAGGCCAGCCTCAAACTGATGCCGCTCCTGTCTCAGCCTCCTAACTCGCTGGGAGTACAGATGCCCATCACTGTGCTCAGCCTTCAGGTTAGACCGAGAATTGAACCTAGGCCTCCAAGGTGGTCCCAGCCTGAAGAGACAGTATCTTAGTAGCCCACACCGCCACAACTGGGCCACATTTTTTTTTTCCTTGATGGTAACGCACAGCATATTCGTCCTTCCTCTCAGCAAACCCATGGTCAGTGCTTCCTGGTCTCAGAGTTAGTACTCAGGCCCTGAGTACTGAGCCTCATACTAAGGAGGCTTTGCTCCCAGGATTGGGTTCTGGGAGGAAAAGATGCGCAGTAAACACATCAACAAGAAAAGAAGCAACTCAGGGGCTGGGTGATGGTGTGGCAGAAAAACCCGACGCTCAGCGAGGCTGACCCACAGGAAGATTAGGTGTTCACATCTGGAGACCCCCTCAGTGTGCTAGGCACTCACATGCTCATAATTAGGGCCGGCTAATGATGAGGAAGGGCTATGGTATAAAGACCCTGTTGGAAGGGACCAGCAGGTGGCATGGTGGTTAAGGCGCTGAACACTCCCACATGGCAGACCATAGTTCAAGTCCCGAACCTGGCGGTTTGCTTTCTCTCTTTCTTTCTCTCTCTTTCTCTGTCTCTCTCTGGTCAAATTAAAGTAAATGAATGAATAAATAAATTTTAAAATAAATAATTATTTTTAAAAAAGACCCTGTTGGGAATGCTATGTCTCTCTCTGTCTCCCTCTATCTCTGTCTCTCTTACTCATGAAAGAACTAAAACTTTAAAAAAGGAAAAGAAGCAACACAGACCGAGATAAGAACTAGGAAGAAAATAAAATAGGGTGATAGGAGAGTTTCATGCTTGAGGGCCAGGGATGTCTTCTCCAAGAAGATAACAATTAAACGGAACCCTGAATGAGAGCAGGGACAGCCTTGGGAAGATCTTTGCAAAGAGCTTTCCAAACAGAGGGAGTTCACCCAGGGTGGAGACAAGCTTGGAATGTCTGAGGCTCCCAAAAGCAGTCAGTGTGGCCAGAGCAGAGGGGAGGACAGAGACTGGTGAGGGCCACGTGGTGTGGGGTTGCACCCACCCGGGTTGGGCCTGTTGCAATGGGATGGTAAGTCACACGGCTATGAGCAGGGTGGTGATGCAATTTTATTTGAATTGTTAGACAATTTTCCTAGCTGCTATCTAGAAGGTGGATTTCACACAGCTGGAGAGGAAGCGAGGCAGGAGAAAGCTGGAAAATGGAAGTGGTAAAGGGTGCTGGAGCATCTGCCCACGGGGCTAAATAGAAAAACCAATCGGGGCAGAAAATTCCCTGCCCAAGGTACTGTAGACAGGAGAATGGTGGTTAAGGCGCTGAACACTCCCACATGGCAGACCATAGTTCAAGTCCCGAACCTGGCGGTTTGCTTTCTCTCTTTCTTTCTCTCTCTTTCTCTGTCTCTCTCTGGTCAAATTAAAGTAAATGAATGAATAAATAAATTTTAAAATAAATAATTATTTTTAAAAAAGACCCTGTTGGGAATGCTATGCCTCTCTCTGTCTCCCTCTATCTCTGTCTCTCTTACTCATGAAAGAACTAAAACTTTAAAAAAGGAAAAGAAGCAACACAGACCGAGATAAGAACTAGGAAGAAAATAAAATAGGGTGATAGGAGAGTTTCATGCTTGAGGGCCAGGGATGTCTTCTCCAAGAAGATAACAATTAAACGGAACCCTGAATGAGAGCAGGGACAGCCTTGGGAAGATCTTTGCAAAGAGCTTTCCAAACAGAGGGAGTTCACCCAGGGTGGAGACAAGCTTGGAATGTCTGAGGCTCCCAAAAGCAGTCAGTGTGGCCAGAGCAGAGGGGAGGACAGAGACTGGTGAGGGCCACGTGGTGTGGGGTTGCACCCACCCGGGTTGGGCCTGTTGCAATGGGATGGTAAGTCACACGGCTATGAGCAGGGTGGTGATGCAATTTTATTTGAATTGTTAGACAATTTTCCTAGCTGCTATCTAGAAGGTGGATTTCACACAGCTGGAGAGGAAGCGAGGCAGGAGAAAGCTGGAAAATGGAAGTGGTAAAGGGTGCTGGAGCATCTGCCCACGGGGCTAAATAGAAAAACCAATCGGGGCAGAAAATTCCCTGCCCAAGGTACTGTAGACAGGAGATTAGTGGGGGTGACTAGCTGATTAAGCCACATTTGATAGAGCCAATGAGATGAATCATTGACCCAGACACATCTGACATAGCCAATGAGAACTCAGAGGGCCCAGCCACATTTGATAGAACCAATGAGATGAGAACAATCAGTGGGCCCAGCCAATGACCAACCCACACGACCTAGATTAAAAAGCTATGAATCTTGCAGAATGTAACTGCCAGGGCCTTTTGAGTCTCTCTTTCTCTGTCCACTCAGGCCGGCTCCTACAACTTGGGAGTGCACTTTTGCTTTTACCTAATTACCTTTTCTTTTCACTATTGGTGTGTTTCATCCCATTCTTTATCCAAAACACCAAGAACCTAGATATCCTCACAGGAGCCATCCTGCAACAGAAGCAAAGGAGGAGATGCACTGAGGAGGAGTTTGAATGGTACACAGAAGAGCTGATGGAGGCTTTGATGAGGGACCGCAGTGGAAATGAGAGGTGGCAGGTTCACGTCTGTGGGTGGGCCACGGGTCTTGCTGATTATGCTTCTCTTGAGATAGCTGCCGGCTCCTGTGATGTTGATGCTTGTTCACTGCATCTACTTAAAAAAAAAAAAAAAAATGAATCTCAACATGGTAACTTCTCCCTAGGGGTTCTTCTCTTCAGTGTGATGTCACACCGCCCAGGTGCTCTGAGGCTGCACTTGGTCTTGACTTGTAGATTATACTCACGGTTAGATGTTTCATGCTGGCCTTAATGACCTTTTGGGTGGTAATTGCTGGAGATGAGCATAGACATTGGCCCTGCCCTGTCTGACACAGTATCATTGGAAAGAGACAAATGAACAAATAAATAAAGACATAAATGAATCTAAAGCAACGCTTGAAGGAGAGTTACCTGGGAGACACACAAAGGGGCTTTAACCTGCCCAAAGCAGTGAAAGAAGGCTTTAAGGCAGCCCTGCAGGAGCTGCAATTGGGAGAAAGGGAGTAGGGTGACGCAGAGAGCCTGTGGACAGGACAAAAGCACATGCAAAGGCCCTGGGGCAGAAGGGGCAGGTTTCCCTCCAGGAACTTTTATTTTTTTATTTTATTTTTTATTGTTGTTGATTTGTTATTATTATTTTTTTAATTTGATGAAACAGAAAGAGAAAGCAAAAAAGCATATTGCCAGGTCTGGGACTCAAGCCTCGGTTGGCCATGTGGGAATCCAGCGCCTTTACCCACCACTCCACCTACTGGCCCCAGTAAAACAAATTTTAAATTATTAAACATAAATTAAAATGTCTTCAGAATTTGTAGCATGTGAATCAAGGACCTAACTGGCCTTTTTTCTAAATGGCCATTCTGGGTGGGTGCTGCATAGACACTACAAGGTGACAAAAAAACTTAGGACATATGCAAAAACCTCTCTTATGTCCAGGAATTCAGTCTTTAAATAAAAGAAGACTAACTAATAGAGGGCCAGCTTGGGTTTCTTTTACTTCAAAGGAAAACAACTCCAGTAGCCTTATTTTTCTCAGTAACTCCAAAAGAATGATTAAAAACAAATGCATAGGATACATGTAACTAGAGTAAATATTTTTAATTAAACTTGTCATCATTTTCATATTTTTCAAAGTAGTTTAAATTTTAAAGACATAATATATTAAATTAACTAACGGGAATGAAATGCTTGAATTATTTCTAAGTATTAAAACATTATTTATTAAGTCAAAGTTTAAGTGTCTATACTTTTGATGTAGGAACACAGGAGGGTGGGTGGCGCAGGGGTGATCGGGCCCACACTTGAAGCGACACACAGGTTTTTGTCCCATGCTCACAAAGAATTAGAGTCGTGGACACAGAGTAGGTAGAGCAAAGTGGGGAGTTTATTAAAAGTTTATTAAAAGAGAGGGGAGGAAAAAGAGAGCTCCCGAGAAGCGGGGACGGGGGGAGGGGGGTCCTGAAAAGTGGGTTGCCCCCTCCAGGAGCTTTTATTGAGCAGATACAAAGAAGGTAGGATGGGACCAGTGTGAGTGGATTTGCTTGCAGCAGAAGACGGGCCAAACTTTGTGTTCCTTGTGTCATCTATGAATTTCATTTGAAGATGGTTCATATTCAAGATCCAAGTTCTTCTGAAATCCTTCCACTTAGCCCAAAAAAGATCACGTAAAATCAATCCAGCATTTGTAAGGCCCCCAGGGCAGTGAGGCCCTTGGGCAAGATTCCTGAATAATTCTACAGAGAGAGAGAGAGATTAGAAATATCCCTGAAGGGGACCAGCAGATGGTGTAATGGTTACTTTGCTGGACACCTACATGGCCGACCATAGTTCAAATCTCGGACCTGAAGGCTTGAAACTTTCACCAGGTGCATGTGTGTCCATGCCCAAAATCCCAAGAGAAAAATGGAGGAAACGGGATTGCAGCATGGCCCACCCCCCTGGGTGAGTGATTTCTTGCTTTCTGTCTTTCTGTCTCTCTCTATGTGTTTGGTGAGCCCATGAACCCTATACCAAAAAATCTAATGAAAAGAGAAGAAAAGAAATACTCCAGAGAACGAACATGCCATTCACTTATTTTATTATTTCATCTTGGTCAAAATTTCAGAGCAGTCCAAAATTTGCCAAAAACTGCTGAAAGTCAATTCAAAAGAGATCTCTCATATTTCTAGACTCAGGGACCCTTGCCTACCAGATTTTGTCTATTAAAAAGAGAAAATGGCTCATTATGTTAGCAAGAATGAATATAGGTGGCACTCTCCCAATTTTATTTATTTTTATACTATTAATTTGAAGCACCTAAAAGAAAGTAATCCCAATCCCCCAACCACCAGCACCCTGTATTTTTAAAGAGTTCACTGGGAAGAAATTGCCACATTGCAAAACGTGTGAAATATCTGCCTATTAGAAAAGAAGTTTTTATAACCTGAAGCAATGTGCATGTAAAAGCACCCCCCCCCAAAAAAAAAATCTGGTGGGAAGAAGGTGCTTAAATACATGTTTTAAATGCAAGCAATTTTTCTTTTTAAATTTTTTACTTAGTTTTTTTTTAAGAAGTTTTTACTATAGAGTGCGTATGCTTGCCAGAAAGACAGAGAGACAGAGAGACAGAAAGTGAGAAATCACCCCTCAGGGGGGATGGCCACACCGAATTCCTTCTCCTCCATTCTCCTCTTGGGATCTTGGGCACGCATGCACATGCACCTGGTGTGAGTTTAAGCCTCCAGGTTTGGGACTCGAACCATGGTCGACTATATGGGAGTTCAGCAACATAGCCATTACACTAACTGCTGGTCTCTCAAGCAATTTTTCTTGTTTGAAAGATAACTTGGACTTGATTTGAAAGAAATAGATGGGCCAGTTCCATGGGGTGTTGGTTAAAGGTGCTGCATCCCACATGACCAATTGCGTGGTTTGAATCCCAGTCTTAGTGGCTTGAAAAACATGCCAGGCATTTGTGTGTGTGTGTGCACACTCACACACGAATGCACCAAAATTCCCATGGGATGGAGAAATGGAGGAGACAGGATTGCAGCTTGACTATGCCCCCGGGGGGTTATTTTCTTCCTTTCTCCCTCTTTTTGGTAAGCATACATGCTCTCTGACAAATTTATAAAAAAAAAAAAAGAGAGAGAAAAAATAGATGCAACATCAGGGCTTAAAAATTAAGATTAAAAAAATTGTATATCCTGGGGCCAACAGGTGGCATGGTGGTTAGGGTGTTGGACTCCCATATGACTAACCATGGTTCAAGTCCTGGACCAGAAGTCTTGCTTTCTCACTTTCTCTCTCTTTCTCTGTCTCACTCTGGTGAGCACATGTGCTCTATAGCAAATTTTAAAATAATAAATAAAATTAAATAAATAATTCTTTAAAAATATATATCTTAAAACATTTGTGTTGTAGAAGACGAGGGAGGGGACAGGTACTAGTGTTCAACTTCAGAAGTGTGGAAGTAATTTTGAGTTTATTTTATTTCTTTCTTTCCTGAGAGATATAGAGAGACAACAGAGAGACAGCCACCCCTGACAGAGTCTTCATATCACAGTCAGCCTAGATCATGGGAATGCTGAGGAAGATCCTGGGCCTTGAACCTAGGACTTTTCCAATCTGGGTCCAATGGTTACCACTGTATCACTGCCTGGCCCAGAAGTGTGGAAGTATCAATGCCTAAAGACAGCCCAAACCCTTCAACCCTGAAATTCTATTCCTGAAAATCTATTCCAAGAAAATCATTTGAATGAATTTTTTAAAGGTGGTATATACACAGTTGTTATTGCTTCGTTATTTACAATATTTTTTTAAAAATTAGACTTTATTCCACAGAAAATGCGAGTAGAGTCTTAGGTGTGAATCTGATCATCAAACGGTGGGAAAGGTGTGGGAGACGGGTTAAGCGGAAGGAAGGAGGACTGCAGGTGGGGTGACAGGGTGGCAGTGAGTTGGTCTAGATAAGAGATGAGGAGGCCCTGACTAAGGCTAGAGCCTTGAGGTGAGAGAGGAGAGCTTAGTCAAAGAGATATTTAGAGGATCATTTGAATGTGCGTAGGGAGAGGGAGGCAAGAATCCGGAATGACACTCAGTTTTGGTAGATGGTGGATGGGGAATGCAGGAGAGTGAGTCCGGGACTGCCTGTCCGGTGCGGGCTGGAGTGAAGGGCAGAGAAAGTAAGCCGTGGCGTTTGGGGCATGCTAAGTTTGAACAACCCACAGAATATCCAGAAAATAAAAATGTCCAGGAAGAGATAATGAGAAATGATAGTCTGGGCTGAGGGAAGAAGGAGGTTGGAGATAAGTAACCGTAACTAAACGTTTTCCATAAGAAAAACAGGAAGGGCACCAGTGATTTCCTCCTTCGCTCTTCTTGGTTGTCACTCTGCTGGGTCTTCCAGAGGCAGCTGACATTGTCGACTCTCTTCTGGAAAGTCTCTCTTAGACACACACCGTTTTCACTTTTTCTGACCCTACACTTGTTTCCTTCCTTTAAAAAAAACATGTGACTAAATATTTCTTCCTAAGTTATCCTTCTTCTTTTTTAAATCTTGGTAAAAATTCCAAGGCATCCAGTTTGTCAAAAATTGCTAAAAGTTAATTCAAAAGAGATCTCCCATACTTCTAGACTCAGGGACCCCCACCTACTAGATTTTTGTCTATTAAAAAGAGAAAACGGCTCATTATGCTAGCGAGAATGAATACAGGTGACATCCCCCATTTTTACTTATTTAGTTTTAGTATTAATTTGAGGCACCTTGAAGAAAGTAAGCCCAACACCCACCCACCAATGGCTTGCATTTTTTAAAAAAATGCTTTCTTTAACTTTGTTTATTTCATTTTGACCAGAGAGGGACAGAGAGAGAGAGAGAAAGTGAGTAAGCTAGCTGCCAGGTCTGGGACTCAAACCGCAGTTAGCCATATGGGAGTCCAATGCCCTTAACCACGACACCACCTGCCAGCCCCAGTGCCCTGCATTTTTAAAGAGTTTTTAGGTTTTTGCTGTAGACGTGCATTCACTGGAGAGGAGAGAGACCGAGAGAGGGAAGGCGAGAAGTCACTCCTCTTCAGGGAAGGCCACATCACCCTCCCTTCTCTTTCAGTCTCCTCTCAGGACTTTGGGCATGCATGCACATGTGCTTGGTGTGATTTTCAAACCACTGGGTCTGGAATTTGAACCACGGTCCACCATGTGGGAATCCAACTGCCTTAACCACCATACCACCTGCTGGTGCCATCAAGCTATGTTTTTACTATAGGAAAAAACAAGTAGAAAAAATACAGATAATTAAAAAGAAAATTAAAGTCACAAAGCATTTTAGTATATGTACTTTCTTTTTCTTCCTTCCTTCCTTTGTGTCTGTGTGTGTCTGTGTGTGTGTGTGTCTGTGTGTGTGTGTGATACAGGGTGCTTACCCTTGCTTGAGAGACAAGGTGAGGGAGAGTGACAACACCACAATCCCTTGTCCTCCATTCTCAGCTCAGGATTTGGGGCAAATGCATGCATGAGCCCATTATGTTTCTTGTTTTTCAAGCTGCCAGGTCCAGGACTTGAACTGCGGTAGCTGGCCATGTGGGATACTGTCACCTTAACCACCACACTGCCAGTAGGCCCAGTGTATGTCCTTTCAACTCCGACTCTGAAAGGTGGTTACCTGCTACCTAGGATGGGTTCCTTCTCTGTTGTACCCGCTCGGTACAGCTTTCAAAGACTATCATGATTACCATTAGATAGTTACTTGCATTGTTACTTCTCTAAAAAGCTCAATAGTTTCACATATGTATTCATGTAGGGACCAGCAGTTAGCGTAATGGCTATGTTGCTGGACTCCCGTGTGGTCGACTACGTTTCTAGTCCCGGACCCGGTGGCTTAAAACTCCCACCAGGCGCGTGTGCATGCGTGCCCAGGATCCCGAGAAGAGAATGGAGGACAAGGGATTGCGGCGTGGCCATCCCCCCTGGGGGGGGGGGCATGCTTTCTCACTGCCTCTCTGTCTCTCTCTGTCTTTCTGGAGAGAGCACGTGGCCTATAGCAAAAACTTCTCCCCCCCAAAAAAATGTATTCATGTAAATGCATTTCTTTTTTACTGTAATGAAATTAACTGCTAGGTAACACTTTATAACACGTTTTTTTGTCCTATATTAATACATTGGAAATAATCTTTATATTCCTATGTCAACCTATGTGTTTTTTAAGTTTATTGATTTATATCTCCATAAGAGAGTGAGAGAAAGAGAAAGAGAGAGGGAGAGAGAGAGAGCAAGGCAGAGCCAGCGCCCCCGATGAGATCTTCATGCTGTGCCCTACCCCAGTCTTACCAGCCTGGATCACAGGCATGCATGCCCATGCCCTGCTTGCTCAGGAAGGTCCCAGGATGCGAACCCAGGATCCTTCCCTTCGGGGTCCAGTTATATTACTGCTCTGCCACTACCTAGCTCTATGCTCTCCTTTGATGCCAGTAAATTCAACTGAATGGCTGAGCCAAAATGTATTACAATTCCTTACTATATCCACGTTTTCTCTATTCTCTCGCTTTAGTCATTTTTTTTTAAAAGGTTTTTGCCCTTAGGCACATGTGCTTGCCAGAGAGAGACAGAGAGAGAGAGAGACAGAGAGCAGGAGATTGAGAAATCACTCCCCAGGGGTATGACCACCCACAATCCTTTCTCCTCCATTCTTCTCCTGAGATTTGGTACACACACATACACGTCCAGTGTGATTTTCAAGCCTCCAGATCCAGGACCTGAACTGTGGTCAGCCATGTGGGGAACCCAACACCTTAGCCACCACACCACCTACTGGTCTCTTGCTTTAGTCGTTTTTATGCATAAGTCTCTGCCTGGTTGTTTGATAATCTTCTAAAATTGGAATTACTAAGCTGAAGAAGATGCCAAATTTTCAACTTTTGATGGAGGTTGGTAAATTGTCTTGTAAAATGTCTACTAGTTTATACATTTCTACTTTTTTGCTTTATTAAGCCTTTTTTCCCATTACAAAAAGTAGTGCCTATTAACTACGGGCAGCTTAAAGAATGCAAGTCAGGGGAACCAGCAGTTAGCGTAATGGCTATGTCGCTGGATTCCCACGTAGTTGACCGCGGTTCGTGTCCCGGACCCGGTGGCTTAAAACTCACGCCAGGCGCGTGTGCGTGCGTGCCCAAGATCCCGAGAGGAGAATGGAGGAGAAGGGATTGCGGCGTGACCATCCCCCCTGGGGGGTGATTTCTCGCTTTCTGTCTCTATGTCTCTCTCTGTCTGTCTGGCGAGCGCACGCGCCCTACAGTGAAAATCTCTCCAAAAAAAA
>NW_006159616.1:15690185-15708108 GCF_000334495.1 Tupaia belangeri chinensis
CCTCCCCCCTGGGGGGGGGGGGCATGCTTTCTCACTGCCTCTCTGTCTCTCTCTGTCTTTCTGGAGAGAGCACGTGGCCTATAGCAAAAACTTCTCCCCCCCAAAAAAATGTATTCATGTAAATGCATTTCTTTTTTACTGTAATGAAATTAACTGCTAGGTAACACTTTATAACACGTTTTTTTGTCCTATATTAATACATTGGAAATAATCTTTATATTCCTATGTCAACCTATGTGTTTTTTAAGTTTATTGATTTATATCTCCATAAGAGAGTGAGAGAAAGAGAAAGAGAGAGGGAGAGAGAGAGAGCAAGGCAGAGCCAGCGCCCCCGATGAGATCTTCATGCTGTGCCCTACCCCAGTCTTACCAGCCTGGATCACAGGCATGCATGCCCATGCCCTGCTTGCTCAGGAAGGTCCCAGGATGCGAACCCAGGATCCTTCCCTTCGGGGTCCAGTTATATTACTGCTCTGCCACTACCTAGCTCTATGCTCTCCTTTGATGCCAGTAAATTCAACTGAATGGCTGAGCCAAAATGTATTACAATTCCTTACTATATCCACGTTTTCTCTATTCTCTCGCTTTAGTCATTTTTTTTTAAAAGGTTTTTGCCCTTAGGCACATGTGCTTGCCAGAGAGAGACAGAGAGAGAGAGAGACAGAGAGCAGGAGATTGAGAAATCACTCCCCAGGGGTATGACCACCCACAATCCTTTCTCCTCCATTCTTCTCCTGAGATTTGGTACACACACATACACGTCCAGTGTGATTTTCAAGCCTCCAGATCCAGGACCTGAACTGTGGTCAGCCATGTGGGGAACCCAACACCTTAGCCACCACACCACCTACTGGTCTCTTGCTTTAGTCGTTTTTATGCATAAGTCTCTGCCTGGTTGTTTGATAATCTTCTAAAATTGGAATTACTAAGCTGAAGAAGATGCCAAATTTTCAACTTTTGATGGAGGTTGGTAAATTGTCTTGTAAAATGTCTACTAGTTTATACATTTCTACTTTTTTGCTTTATTAAGCCTTTTTTCCCATTACAAAAAGTAGTGCCTATTAACTACGGGCAGCTTAAAGAATGCAAGTCAGGGGAACCAGCAGTTAGCGTAATGGCTATGTCGCTGGATTCCCACGTAGTTGACCGCGGTTCGTGTCCCGGACCCGGTGGCTTAAAACTCACGCCAGGCGCGTGTGCGTGCGTGCCCAAGATCCCGAGAGGAGAATGGAGGAGAAGGGATTGCGGCGTGACCATCCCCCCTGGGGGGTGATTTCTCGCTTTCTGTCTCTATGTCTCTCTCTGTCTGTCTGGCGAGCGCACGCGCCCTACAGTGAAAATCTCTCAAAAAAAAAAAAAAAAAAAGAATGCAAGTCAGCAGGCAGACAAAGGAAACGTAGGGGCCTACAGTTCTAGCACACTTCATGACCCCTGTTAGATGGACTCCTCCCCATTTTGTCTCTGAGGATACTCTTCAGAGTTCAGCTTGAGGCTCAGATTTACCACTTACTAGTTCTGTGGCTTTGGGCAAGTGCCTTACTGTCTCTAAGCCTCAGGTTTTTGAGGCTTCATTTATTCTCACTATATTGCCTAGGCCTTCTTCAAATGTGTAGCCCTCCTGACTCAGGGTCCTGAGACGCCGGGATCACAGTTGCACGCCATGAAACCCATGTTGCAGAGTTCTGTTTCCTCGTCCATAAACGGCAGATGCCAGTGGCCCTATGGCACGGGTGTCACCAGGGTGCATAGTAAGCACTTGGCCCTGTGCCCGGCACGTTACAAATTCTCAAGCTACACTCCTATGACTCTGCATGTGCTTGAGATGACCCCAGCAGCACATGCACACATCTTCCTGTGTACCGAACCACACTTCGAGCCTCAGTCTACAGCTCCAGCACAGATGGTCAACACCACCCATAGTGTTTCACTGGTGTCAAATTTTTATCCCTTCCCACTCAACCTAGTTACAAGTTCTTCCTTCTCTCTCTTTTTTTAAAGAGGTGTGGTTTTTTTGTTGTTGTTTTTTTGTTTTGTTTTGTTTTGTTTTGTTTTGTTTTTGGTTATAGGGCATGTAGGCTCACCAGAAAGTTAGAGACAGAAAGTGAGAAATCGCCCTCTGGGAGGATGGCCACGCCACAATCCCTTCTCCTCCATTGTCCTCTTGGGATCTTAGACACGCATGCACACACGCATGTGAGTTTCAAGCTGCTAGGTCCAGGACTCAAACCACAGCTGGCTATGTGGGAGTCCAGTGATGTAACCATTACTCCATCTGTTGGTCCCTCTCCCTCTCGTTTTCAAAAAGGAGGTCACACCATCTATCCCCCCAGCACCACCCCTCCAGAGTTAACTGGGCTTCACGTAATTCTGCCACCCCACTCTACAGGGTGTGGAGGAGGTCAGATAGACCTTGGTTTAAATCCTGGCCCTGCTGCTTACACCCCATGTGACTATGACAGTTAGCGTCCTCCCCTGAGCCTCGGTGTTCTGTGTGTAAGATGGGGTGATAGCAGACCTGCCACTTAGGGCTCTGGCTCGCCGAAGCGCACAACATCACGCCCATCACAAGGTCAGTGCGGAGCATCACACCGATCACAGGCAAGCTCATCCAGAGGGCAGCCGCGAGGAGCACGATGGCCGTTATTATCGCCTCTCGCTCGCACCAGCCATTGCTGACGTTCAAGCCTCGGCCCAGCCCACTCACAGCACTGGCGTGGCCTCCTAACTGGCCCTCACCTTGAGCCTTTTCCAGACCAGATTTCAGTGTGTCGCCAGGATGACCTCTCCACGGCACGTCTGGGACATGTCACTCTGCTCAGGACTCTAGATGGCTTGGAGCTACCTCTGGTCTGGAGTTGTCCTAGCACGGTTCCCACAGGCACCCATGACTTTGGCTCAGGGTCTGTGTCCAGCCTGGTCACTTGTCCACCTGCACCCACTCCTCCCGCTCCCTGAGTTCTGCCTTGTCCTCTGTTCCCTCTGTCCCCTGCACGTCCCACCCTTCTCCTGGTGGACTTCCCCACCCCCCAGACTGCTTCTCCCAGTTCAGACGGCTCCTCTGGAGCTTCACCTTCCCTCCAGGTGACATTCAATTCCTCCTCCTCTGAGCACAGGACCTGGTGTGCCGCCACTGTCCCTCACACTGTCCTGAAAGGCTCCATCTCCACTGTGACACTGTGTCCTCTGGACAGCAGACACGCTTTTTGTTTACCTGCACCCTCCAGCCCACCTCCAGCTCCCCTCTGCAGGAGCTTGATGTTTGTTTGTTCACTGTCTTGTTAATAGCATTTTTCTGGGATTTAGACGGGCCAGCGTTTATCCATAGGCCAAAGGTTTCATAGAGATCGTTTGCCTTTCCTGTGACTTGGGCAGAGAATTTCAAAACCCACCAGCCCATCTCCAGAACGGACGCATTCCAGGATGCCTCATACCCGCCTGTTATGAAACAAACGTGTCTTGAACACCACGTGACTTTTTCATGATTACGAGCATGGAACCTTTAGCTGTGGGAATGGTGCCCACTCGTTCTCTGGGGCGGGGTGAGAAGGCTCTCCTGTCCAGAGGGGCGTGGGGCTCAAGCCACAGCTCCTGCCTTTCTCCCCCAAAGGCATGTAGGTTTCAAGTACATTTGTTTAGTCCTGTCCCGAAAGATGACGCAACGTGACTAGAAAGGAAGTGGGCTGTTGACTTACTGCTACGAGCTAAGGAATGTCACGTCGCTCAAATGTGCTTCACATTCCCAGAAACATGCCGCGGTTGAAAGCGAGGCGGATGAGTCAGTGTTGCCCTGGCTCTCAGCTGCTCAACTGCTTCGCCCCAGCAGCGCTCAGGACAGGCTGGCGGGAAGTCCGATGAGTGCAAGTTGCCGAGGCGTTTCCCCACCTGGGGGCTGCCGGGACGTGGCATTCGGTGCGGACCAGAACCAAGTCCACGTGCTGTGATTTTCTCTAGGCCGGAATAAGAGGGGTCACAGGTCCACATGGTGTTCGTGTGACTTCTCAGCCCTCCAAGTGTCTGTAGAAAGAGGTTAAGGGCGGGGACGAAGGTGCTATTGGCTGCACTGCACTTTGAATCATCTGGCCATGGTTCTGATTCTTTGCTTTGGACAAATTGGGGGTGGAGGTGGGGGCTCTGCCCTTCTTCCAGGTTCCTGTCCTTTCAGTTGTCTTTTCTTTCCAGAGACTCTGGAGCGTTTAACCTGGCTGCTCCTTCTAGGTCTTCACATTGCCTCTCTCATTCTCCAAATGAAGCCTTGTTCTGGTAGAAAGATCTGGAAAATTCCTTCAAGGGCACACATTTGGCCACTGTCCCTGAACATGAAGCACAAACTTTGCAGGGGTTTTATGATGTTCCAGAGAGCAGCCACCTGTTCCTTTCCACCCACCTCCGGGCGCTGGGCCATGGGCTAATGAGCCATGCGACAGACAGTCCCAGCCTGCACTGCAGCAGCCTGGCTTCCCAGGAGCCTCAGCTCAGCCGCAGTCCCCTGCCCTGCAGCCCAGGATTGCCTCATGGTCCAGGGGGTCAGAACCCACTAGTTTTGGGGCCAGCTGCCCAAAGCGATGTGAAGCAGTGGGCACCCACAGACCTGATGTCCAAACCCGTACTTCCAGGTTGATTTATCACATGGAAGAAAGAAAACGACTTCCCGAGGTTGCCCATGAGAACCTCATGTGCAGGCCAGGGAGGGTAACACAGTCCTAGAACATCCTTGAGATCCTCACCAGACAAAAATTATTTGCACTGAGGACACAGAAGGAGGCAGGCAAGGGCCATGCTCTGTGCTCTGCAGAGAGCCTATCTCGACATCTCCCAAAGTCACTGTCATCGCTGAAACCATCTCTGCTACATGACTCAGTGCTTTTTGTCAATGTGGCAACCAGACTGATAAAGAGGCGGCCCTCCCTGCATCGCCTACCTGGGAGGTGGGGCCACAGAGCCCCTGGCCTTGACTGCAGGAGTGAAGTGAGTACCTCGGCTCTGGAGCCACACTGAGCCGGGCTGGGCCCCCCAGCTCCGCATTTCTTGGCTGCGAGTCAGAGCATGTTACAAGCCTCTCTGGGCTTCACTCTCCACACCTGAGGACCAGGAGGGACAACAGCATCTGCCTCATAGGGCTGTGATCAGGACGTGATAACTACATATTTTCCTGAAGTGCCTAGAACCGTGCCTGGCACACGAGGCTTAATGAATGAATAAGTGCTGAAGTTTCCTCCAGGGGAACATTTTTATCATGCAGTGGTGCTTTGAAAGGTGGGGTTCACTATCTTATGGCTTTATGACCTTGAGTCTTGCTCCATGGTATCACTACAAGGGTAAATTTGTTGGCTTCACCAAAACTGAGAGCTAAGTACTGACTGAGTCTGGCAAAGAGCTGGGAGGTCAGAGTCAACTGAGAGAATCAGAAAGTGAAGAAAGGAAGGTCAGCAGGTGGCATGGTGGGTAAGGTGCTGGACCCCACATGGTGGGCCATGGTTTGAGTTCTGGACCTGGTGACTTGAAACTCATTCCGGGTGCATGTGCGCACGTGCCCAAAATCCCAGGAAGAAAATGAAGAGGAAGGGATTGCAGTCTGGCCATACCCCCTTGGGGGTGATTTCTCACTTTCCTTTTCACTCTCTCTCTCTCTGGCAGCACCCATGCCCTATGGCAAAAGCCTTAAAAAAGAAATGAATTAAAACACACACACACACACAAACAAACAAAGAAGATGCCAAAAGGAACATTTATGCCCTCAGGAAAGGCTGTCTAAATAACAAGATTTGTATTTACCAAATGAGAGAATCAGATAACAAGGCTCAGGGGTCATTTGAAGTTGGCCATTTCCAAACTCTCAGAAGAATGCTTGTTCTAGGGGTGAAATCGGCTTTAAGAATCCTGAAAATTACTTCAGACACTTTGGGGCTGATGCAGAGTCCACCCCCAAGTTCTTCTGGTGCCCAGAGGTCATGACATTTAGGAATACAGAGGCTTCCCCTGGACATGGCTATAGCCAAGGGCTGTGGGTAAGTGAGACTGACACTCAGGCATGTGTATTGAGTCTCTGTCTCCCCTTCCCTTTTCCTCCATTCTCCTCTTGATATCTTGGGCATGCACACACACGCATTCGGAGTGAGTTTTAAGCTGCTGGGTCCAGGACTCAAACTGCAGTTGACTATGTGGGAGTCCACTGACATAACTATTATGCCATCTTCTGGTTCCTGTCTTTAACTTCTTAACAATTTGTTTGTTTATTTATTTCTTCTAGGAGAGAAACAAAGAGAGAGGGAGGGAGACACCTCCAACAGGGTCTCCACGCTGTAACCTACCCCCAGGTTCAGTCAACCAGGATCATAGGAGTTCATGTGTCCAGCCTATACAGGGAGACCTCGGACCTGAACCCAGGACTTCCCACGTGGCATCAGCATCACAGAGCATTTCTACTGGACCTCGCAGCTGGCTCTTAATCTTCTCTCTGGCTTTGTGGTTTGTGAGTTAAGTCCCGTGATGATGAAGGACAAGGCCGGCGACCTGCACTTGGACTTGCAGGGACAGTCTGTACTCCCAGAGAGTCTACAGACGCCCTGAGTCCCAGGGAGCGCCCCATTGAGTAGCACATACAAGATGCAGCACAAGACAGAGACTAAGGACGGAAGGCAAAAGCTTTTCTCCTACTGTTGGAGCAAAGAGTCCCACACTGTCATCCTGCACTGGGGCCTGCCAGCGATGTGGCTGGTTCTGCCTTTGGCCAGAACTCCCTCCAGATGTGTCACCTCATCTTGGCTAAAGAGACTGGGCAGGCCAGTGTGTCAGAAGTCTGCATCTTAGAGTTTTGTGTCTTACAAAGCAGAGGACAAGCTACCCTATTGTCCAGTGGCCACACAGTGGTAGACTGAGCCTTCAAACTTTCTGGGATCTTTGTAGTCCACGGGGGTGGCCACGGCAGTCCAAGGCCAACTGTCATCTGCTGAGTCTTCACTTCCTCCTTGTAGAAAGACAAAGGAGCATGGTTTTCAAGATCTTTTCTCACTCTAAAAATATCCTCTGACTTGGAGTACATGACAGGATCTGTTTTCTCCTTGTGAAATCAGTGCTGTAGATAACACAGCATCCTCCAGTTTCCAAGGGTCGGCCTGGGTTAAGTATGTTCCTTTGGATCTGTGTTCTGAAGTGCTATTCTGTGGCTCAGGTGTATTGTAGGAGAAATTTCCCATCTCAGATCCTGCACTTAGTGGACAAAAAGGGAAGAAGTTAGGAAATAGTCCTCTTGCCTTGGGGCAGGGTAGAACACAAGCAAGGTATAAGTCAGGAATGTGTAAAACTACTAAAGCCCTCTCTGTGACAATGTGCTATAATTTTTACTCTCTTTGAAAGTTGTTGCTATTGGGGAATGAGTTGAAAACATGAGACTCCACTTAGCTCCATATCCTAAACTGGCTGACATCGTGTCGACTCAGGCCCCAACATGGCCCCTGACAGAGAATTAACTCCGTGAGGTTGGATGTACCCTGGATCTAGTCTTGTTATTCTCCAAAAGGCCACTAAAGTATTTTGGGAAAGAAAGTTGCAGATTGGCAACAGGAGTTCCCCCTTTCAGATCATTATATTAAGACTAAAGAGAGGGGGCCTACAGATGGCATAGTGGTTACCACATAGTCGACCGTCATTCAAGTTCTGGATCCAGTGGCTTAAAACTCATGCCAAGAGTGTGTACATGTGTACCCAAGATCCTGGGAGGAGACTAGAGGAGAAGGGATTGCAGCATAACCATTCCCGCTAGGACGTGATTTCTCACTTTCCCTCTCACTGTCCCTGTCTCTCTCTGGGGAGCACATGTGCCCTAAGGCAAAACCTCTTAAAAAAAAAAAAACAGCTGGGGTGAGAGGAGAAAAAAACTAAAGAGAGCCAGAAAAGAAACCTTGCTCTGTGTTTCGGTCCCTGTAAAAATTCCAGCTGGGTTGGGAACCAGCAGTTAGCGTAATGGCTATGTCGCTGGACTCCCACGTAGTCGACCGCGATTCGCGTCCCGGACCCGGTGGCTTAAAACTCACGCCGGGCGCGTGTGCGTGCATGCCCAAGATCCCGAGAGGAGAATGGAGAAGGGATTGCGGCGTGACCATCCCCCCTGGGGGGTGATTTCTCGCTTTCTGTCTCTATGTCTGGCGAGCGCACACGCCCTATAGCGAAAACCTCTCCAAAAACAAACAAAAAAAATTCCAGCTGGATTTTTTTTCCTAATAATACTGCAATCCCCTGGCACCCAAGTAAATTCTTTAATAGGATAAAAATGAGATCTTTGGTTCTTTGAAACTAACCTTTGGAGTCTGGAGACTGCAACTCACGTATAATGTCCAAGACATTTTCTCATCCCAAATTTGTGACAACTTTATGCCCTTAAGAAGGAAACAGGTGTAAGAGGGTCTCAGAGGGTGGCACAGGGTAAAACACAGGGTGGTGTTCTGCAAGGTCGACTCCATGGAAGATTTCAGGTTTCCAGTCAGAGACCTCCCTGGATGTGCCTGGCTTGTGCTTGCCCATGCTCCAGGGCTGACTGAGGCTGAGGCTGAGGCTGAGGCTGAGATTGGGGTGGACTGCAGCATCAAGGCCCTGTTGGGGATGCATTCTCTCACCTTTTCTCTTTTTTCAAAGAAATAAATACAAATTTTTAATAAAAGAAGGAAGCAAATATTAAACATTTTCTACTTTTACTTTTCCCTAAAAAGGGACATAGATTCTAAGAAACAGTATGATGATCTTTTTAAAAAATATTATTTATTTTATGTATTATTTTTATTATTTTAAATATGCTACAGGGCATGTGTGCTCACCGAAGAGAGACAGAGAGAAAGTGAAAAAGCAAGATGCAAGGTCCAGGACTTGAACCATGGTTGACCATTTGGGAGTCCAGCACCTTAACCACCACACCACCTGCTGGCCCCAGTATGATGATCTTATTAAATATTAAATGTGTTAAATGTTTCCATTGGAGATAAAACGTTTATAAACACACAAGGACCTACAAGGTTTACTTGTGAGATTTCAATATCATGACAAATATTTCCCATGTATAGGACTTTTATTTGCATCTTTGGAAAACAATTTTGATGAAATTGAGGATGTCAGCATTTCTATCCATCCTTCCAGTGTGATGAATTATCCTTCACTGAAGTAGTGTGGCAGAGATTTCTCACCATACCAAAGCTCAGTGTTCTAAAACAACTCGCTGGGTCTCAGAAAGCAAAATTGTCTTTTGGGATCAAGAATAGTTAGGACTTCAGAAATTCTGTTATTTCAGACTGTCAGGTTAGCCCAGGAAACTGGTGAGCAGCTGTGGAGAATACAATCGTGAAGAAAATTAACAAAAGACTTTGAAGATTGTATCACAACAGATGCTTAAAATGGTTAAAAGCACATGAACTCTTAATACTTCTGGTCTAAGATTTTTCTAAGACAGTAAGATTAGCAATGAAGGTTTGGTGGCAGGTCCAAGATATCTTGAAAGACAGAAGATAAAGTCTTCAACATCAGCCCTCTCGAGACTGCAGACATCACCTCTAATTTTATAGGAAGTGCAGTCATTAAAGGGCAAATATTTTGATAGAGAGCAAGAAGAACCTTTCTCTTCAAAGATGTGATTAGTGAGGATCCCAAGGCTTGCTTAGTTGGGAAGCCAATCCCAGGAGGAAAACTCCCATTTTTCCTATAGTGTCACAGTCTGGAAAATGTGACTAAAACTTCCTGTACATCAATTTTCCCAAGTGCAAAATCAGATAAGTCACTTTTAACCCATTTTATAGAACTATTGCAAGGAAAACACAACCATGAGTGATATTTGAGAAGTACTTCACTCTTAGCTAATTGTCACATAAATGCATAAGATTGCCAGGCCCTAGGAAAGTCTGCCCTGGTGTAATGATATGGCCTCTAGGATTGATTAGAATCTATCATCAGGGCATTAGGAAATGTCATATTTTGTAGCCTTAATGAAATAAAAGCAGACAGAAACCAAACCTTCTCAGCAGAATCTGAACTTGCAATAGGCTGGGGCTGAATTGGGTTGCCAGTACTTTTGTCCTCTTTCTTGACACACAGCAGAAAGTATTTGATTAATTTATAAGAGAGATTTTTGCTAGAGGACACATGCACTCACTGGAGAGAGACAGAAAGTGAGAATTCCCCCGCCAGGAGGAATGGCCATGCCACAATCCCTTCTCCATTTTCCCCTCGGGGTTTTGGGCATGCGTGCACACGCACCTGGAGTGAGTTTCAAGCCACCAGGTCCAGGACTTGAACTGTGATTGATCACATGGGGGTCCAGCAACATAACCTTTATGCCATCTGCTGGTCCCGGTATTTTATTACATACATTTTCATCCTTCTCTAGTCATGAATCAGGACACTTCACAGCCAGAAAGAGTTTTAGAGATAGTCTATTGCTTCTCACTTTACAGATAGAACCTGTTCTGGGGCTGGATGGGACCTGAGTTTCTGCCACAGACCCAGGTTTAGAGGAGTTACACAGTGCAGCCCAAGAACAGCACCTCTGAGAGCCCCCACTATGTCCACTGCAGGGCAAACTAGTCAGTGAACAGCATTCTTCCTCGGGCTTGGTTGAGCTGGGTCTTTTTGCAAGAGGCACTTGACCGGCCCGAGTTCTGCCTCAGGGACCACATGCCAAAGCACTGAGCTCAGGCCTGGACCCTCAATCGGTGGACAAAGGTGGGAGTCAGCCAATGATGGTTGGTTGAGTCTGGCCACATGCCTGGCAATTTCACACTTTAGCACATTGTAATCTCCCCCGTCAACAATCTTATAAAACAGGCTTCTTAGTCCCAGCCACAAGTCAGGAAAATGCAGAGTAGAAAGCATGAGCAACTCCTCCAGAGGGTGGTAGACCCAGGCTTCAAACACTGATTCCAAGTTCGATCTTACCACTTCCCCTAAGGCTGCACCAGAGCGATCACCCTCCTGGGCAAATGCTCGTGCCAAGGACTCGGCCTCAGGGAGAAGTCTGGGATGACTTCCTGAAACTGGAGGGCATGTCTGAGAGCGTCCTGAAGGAACGTGGTTAAAGGCCAGTCCAAGACCCAGGGTGCAAGAGGGGCAGAACTAATAGATGCCAGGAATGGTGGGCTCTGGAGACCATTTTCTGTGGTCCCGCGCCCAGGGGAAAACGTGCCCAGTTCTGCTCCCCGTTGACAGTGTTGCCTTGACTCTGGAATCCAGCAGTCCTCTGATCACTGACAAGGTTTTGTGCCGAGTCAGCTGCCTTCTAAACTCCTTTCGCACGGAGCAGCGGGTCCCTGTGCCGTCACCACCCCAAACACCCAAGGAGCTGGTCTGCATCGCAGGTTGCCCAGGTCCAAGCAGGCAGTCAGACCACCTCCCCCTCTCGTGCCAGCCACGCCAACTGGGGCAAGTTACTAAACCTCTTTGGTCCTCAGTTTCCTAATCTGTAACATGGAGATAGTAATAATAGGTGATAATAGTGCCCGCCTCCTACGGATCAACCATCAAAGGAGTTACTTCAATAAAAGTGCCTCAACTGTACCCGGCACATGGCAGGCATCAGCAGTGGACAGTGACGGTTAATCTCCCCACACCTCTGTCATAGCACCGGGTAGAGCTCCCCCGAAGGGACCTCGCAAGGACCTTATCCAGGCTAGGGACATACTGTGTTCTGAGTCAGGCCGTTCCATTTTTGGACCGCTCTGACTAAGAGCATTCTTCCTCGTGTTCTGCCAAGATCCACCTCCCTGCAACTCCCACTCTGCCAGAAGGCAAGTGTCAAAAAAAAATAGTCCTGAAAGAGAAGATGTAGATGTAAATAGTCATGATAGAATCAGGTTGAGGAATTACAGTCTCCCTTGCAGCTGCCTTTCTGACTGCTCTGAGCCTGGACCCAGCAGACCGAGGGCAAAGGCCTTGGAGTGAAATCTGAAAAGCACAGCCGTGCTTAGTTCTTCTCTGCCTGCTTTAGAAATGCATGAAAGGTCTCCCTCCTTTCTTTCCGGACCATACTGTGCTGCGGGCGCAGCATGAGACCAAGGGAAAAGTCACTCCGCTTGTGCAAAGGTGACAGTCACAGGACCACGGAGCCATGACCTCACCTCCCTTACTACGTGCCTGTAATCACTGTGCAGCCAGGGAGTGTGCCTCGCCGGGCAGCCACACGCGTCGGCCTCCTGTTTACAGAGCCTTGCTGGCGTCAGATGCAGAATCACAACCCGTGACCCCTTTCCTGCCTTCCCTGGCATCTTCTTTGAAGCTGGGGCATGTACTGTGACACAAAAGGAATGCACACATCTTTTCTTTTCTTTTCTTTTCTTTTTCTTTTTTTTTTTTTTTTTACGTATTTGATAGCTTAGCTCTCTGATGACTTGTTAAACACACCTCGAACTTATCAAGTGTAAATCAATTACAACTTCGTGCTCCTGCAGCAGCTGCTGTAGGGCCAGTTAGGAGTGAATTTATTTCACAGCACTTGGTGTGAGAACTGGCCGGGTGTTTATTTATTTATTTATTTTAGAGGTTTTTGCCTTAGGGTACATGCACTCGCAGGAGAGAGAGACAGAGACAGTGAGAGGGAGAATGAGAAATGTCTCCCCCAGGAGGGGGAGTTTGGCCACGCTGCAATTCCTTCTCCTCCATCTTCCTCCTGGGATCTTGGGCATGAACGCAAACATGCCCAGAGTGAGTTTCAAATCACTGGGTCCAGGACTCAAACCATGGTCGGCCACGTGGGAGTCCAATGATATAACTATTACACTATCTGCTGATCTCTGTCCAGCTATTTCTAAATAAAAAGCAATCCTACTGTGGCCTCCTACAGGGCAAGGTGGACAGCAATACTGGTCACTATTAGGGTGTCTCTGTTCCTTCAAGAGCTTATCGAAGAGTCTGGGACAGGGGAGGGGGCTCCATCTTTGGTGTGCTATGGCCAAGACCTCCAGGGCTTACTACAGCCTCATGGACCCCGTGAATCCAATCTCTTGTGAGCCCTCCAGGGACATGGCCCAGAGATCTGGACACCCCTTGTCAAGGCCAAGCACTTACAGGTGTCTGCAGCCCTGCCCTCCCCGACAGGATGCTACTGCAGAGGGGCCCTTGCTCCCCTTCTAGTGCCGCTCCCCAAACCCCGGTGGCCCCCAGGATACAGAGGCTTTCTGTTACTTTGGGTGAGCTCCTCACTCACCAGGGGACAATCGAATTGATCTCCCTCTAGGAGCCTAAGTTTACAAAGCTTTTTACTTCCCTGACCCCAAAGGGAGATTCCTAAGAAAGTCAGCCTTTCAAACTCATCCCTGGGTGGGAGGGACAGGGTGGGGAAAGGACAGGGTCTGTACTGCCCTGATATCTGGAAGGGCAGGACCAAAGCAAACAAAAGGGCTATGACACTGGCCAGGGCTGCTCCCTATCCTGAACCTGGTGCCTGCGGTTTATTCACATCACAAAGCCCATGTGTTTGTTTCATCTCTGGGTCCCAGGAGGCCAGCCACCAGGGCCCAGCAAGGCCGTGTGGCCCCCAACTCCCCTCCTTGTAATAGCGTGTGTGAGAGGGCGATCTGGTAACCGACAGGCAGGGGCGGCCGGGCGTCAGTTCTTCACGACTCAGACAGAAGTTCTGATGCAGATGCATTTCGTGTTTCCCCTGCTTTACGTGCCAGCCAGTGCCTGTGTGCGTCCTCTCTCCAGGTCAGCCTTCATCCCTTGAAATCGGGCAGCTGAAACAGCTAGAGGTCCCACAGCTCCCTGGTCACCCAAGAGGCCTGGTCAGCCATGACCTCTGCCTGCGGAGGGACTCTGGCTCCTCACCTCCCGGGCTGACCTCCTTCAGTCACCAGGTATGGCAGCACCTTGTCTGCCCTCCTACTTCTCTGGCCACTTCTTTCCTGGGCCCTCATTGGGTACCCTCTCTTCCCTCCTCCCCACGGGTAGACATGTCCAAGGGTTCTGGCCTTGGCCTGGCCTCCCTGGGTCACAGCCGCTCCTAGTTTACCGAGTACATGAACTCCCACCTGAATCAACAAGGGACGCTGACTCACCACGCGGGAGCCGTCCAGGGCATCCGATCTCTCCAGCGTGGAGCTGGGGTTGTACCCCCTCGCTGCCCTCGCCAGCCAGAGACCCCATCTTGGCCGCAGGTTCACTGAGACCCTCCCCCAGGCACCTTCTGCATCCCTGCCCCCAAGTCACAAGAGCACCTGGGGGACACAGGGCCCTGCGGTCCCACCAGCATAGACTGAAGCTACTCACACGGGTCAGTCTTTCTATTCACCTCGCATCTTCTCCCTGGCATCCCCTTTCTCCCACCCTCGCCAACTCCTACCTAAGGAGGGCTTTTCTGTGACTTCCAATATCTCTGTCCACCTTCTCAGAAAACTAAGCACAGGACAGGGAAACTGAACTCTGGGCATGACCCGAGTCCTGCTCTATCGTCTCCGCAAATCACTGCTTCTCCATCTTCTCGGCTTGCTCCCTGTTTGAGAGGAAGACAATTCTACTTTCTCTCCCTACAGGCTCTGCCCTCCACCCCCTCGGACCCTTCGCTTAGTTCTCCAGCTTATTTCCCGGCTGGCCTCAATCTCTCCAAGCCTTGTGTTCTTCATCCACAAAGTGGCTACTTACTGTTATTCCTACAGTGAGGAGAGAAGCAGTAATGCAGACGGTGTCACCGAGAGCCCAAGGCAGGGAACGTGCTGATGCATGGAAGATGTGATAGAGCTCAGCCTACCCCTGGTAACCCACGGGTCCTTCCAGATGGTATCCGCTTTCCCCAGTGACATGGACACACACACACACACGCACACACACACACACATACATACGCAAAATGACACTGTATCTCACCCACTCCAAATCCTTTATACAGATCGAATCAGGTTAAAATCCTGCCACCGCCTCATGTTTAAACTCACTCTTCCTGGCTGGTGTTCACCATTATTTCTGGACTCTCTTTTGCTCATTTGTGACGTGCAGAATGAAGGCGCTTGCGAGGTGATCGACCAACTCTAAATGCTCTATCAGTTCTCGTTACTCTTTTCTCTATGTCTTAGAGATATTTACCTGAGATATTATCAAAAGCTCCTTAGCCTAAATGCTGTCATCTAACAAGTATTTTATTGAGTATCTACTAGTGCCAGCAGCTATGCTCAAGACAGCAATGCTGCTGATGAAACTGAGGAGGAGGAGAGAGAAAGGGGAAGAGGAGGAAGAAGTGATATACTACTATCCTGTTACTCAAGAATGTGCTCCAGAGGCCCAGGCGCGGCGGCGCAGGCAGTCGGGTGCTGTCGTGTGGAGCCATGTAGCAGGCCCTGGGTTGGTATTCCAGGTTGACTTAAACACACTGAGCACACCTGTGATCCTGGCTGGCTGGCACATGGAGATGGCGGTGGAGGGCAGATCACAGCACGGCAAGACCCTGTCAAGGGTTGCTTCCCCCCGCCCCCCTCATATGTAAGAAAAAAAGACATCAACTTAAAAAAATTCATTGTTCTCTTATGTCTGATTGTGTACTTGTCTCATCCTCTGGCTTTAACAGAAGTTCTTGGAAACTGTTCTGTCCCGTTTGGGATCATCCTTGGTGATGATCCTGCACACAGCTGGATGCAGAGCAGTTTGCACCTACTTGATTAACTGTTTTTTTTCATTTCTGAGTAATGCAGTTGTACCAAAAAAATTCTCCTGCTCATGTTTTGCTGACAATAGGACACGGGCTGGTTTGGGTCCTTCCTGGGATGTGCCTTGAGGTCAGAGGCTACAGTAGTTAGAATTACGCACAAGGCTCTGATAAAACCTGCCTCAGATGAACTAATTCTGGTTGGTTCTGGATGGTTCTGGGTAGCTCTGCATTCAAATGTTTCTTATAGAAAGGATTCTAGAAAGTATGACGTTGTCTTTAGACTATACTTTTATTTCTGTCCATGTTATAAAACCTGGCCCAGTTGAAAACATACTTCCTCATTGTTCGCTGTCTCACCTGCTTGCGTTCTCCCTTCTTAACCCAAGACACACATTCTTGATATCATAGCCAACAGTACTCGGTTCTATTTCTAGCTGTTTCAAAAAACAACTCTAATGGCCGAGTCACTGTCCAAACAAGGAAGGGGCTGGCTGAATAAGCCTTGCTATGTCATCTTTTTGACTAAGGTCATCGTAGCTAAAGGTCTCACAACCCCCAGTCCCATATACTTAATTCCCTCTCTTGCCATTTCATCATTTCGGCTCATGAAAGAGAGAATGATGTAATGCCTAATAAACACCAAAGTAGCCTTTTGGAAAAGCGGCACCAAACATGGGCAGAATGCCTGAACCAAGTTTGCTTAGGCAAATATTCAGATATCTGTCGCTGTATACGTTTTCATCTGAGATGTTGGTTCCCAAATGGGTCTCATAGAGGTTTTGATCTACCTATTTGATGTGTTTGAAGTTTTGAACTTCAAAGCACTGTGGGAGCCCATGCAAGATGCGCGTCTGTGTCACTGGGGGACAGGTAGTAAAATGTTTATACCCTCCCAGAACTATGATAATAATATCAAGGACCACATACTGTGGGTGGATTTTTTTTCTATAATGCAAACTTCCAGCTGGATGGAAGTTTAACCAGTTTCCTCTCGTCCAATTCTCAGGGGTGAGGGCAAATGGTTCATTGCAATGCTCTGAACAAAGTTTTACTTTTTCCATATGAACATAACATAACCAACCCTTCTTCTATAGCCATCTGCTTTGAGTTGTTTGTCCAGATGCAATGTAGTTTTCTTCTTGGTCAACAAGTTCTTCTCTGGTCTCTTGAAATTAGGATGTCACACAGCTCATCACAGGTGGAAGAAGGGAGCAGTGTGGGCCATAGAAAGGGATTGAAACTGTGATTTCGGCTCATCGACACTGTACACAGCTAATTTGATGAGCCTCGAACTATCACCCCTTGTGGGCTCAACAACCATAGAAAGGGAAAAATCTCACGTATTCTCTGATCCACACTGCTCCCATGTGGGCTTCCCTGGAAGCCAAAAGTCATCCAGGGTGATAGCCTTTAAGGACACAGGTGAGAGCTTCATCTGTGATTAAATCCACATATTTGACTTCCTCATCCGCCTGATTTCCTCTTGAAACAACTCAACGAGTATAATTGGAACCATTCTAGTAAACCTCTGTTCAGCCACAGAGACTCCTGGAATCACAGCTGTGCAAAAGATGCAGGTCCCACCATCCCACCAAGGGGGAAGCCACTGCAGGGAGACAGGGGCGGGAGTGGGGGGCAGCACAGCAGAGGCAGCTCCTGGCCTGGCTGCCTGGAAGCAGGAGAGATCTCAAGTAGTGTCAGACTTCCTGGAGAAACTGCTCCATCTCCCTCCTCCATGGTTCCTCTGGTCCACCAAAGAAAAATTTTAAATGCAACATTAAAATACAATTTAAAAATTGTTTTCTTTACTCATGCTAGAGCATGTGCTTGTGCGAGAGAGAGAGAGAGAGAGAGAGAGAAATGAGCACCCTCCTCAGGGTCTGGTCATGCTGGGGTCTCCTTCCTCTGGTCCTCCAGCCCATCTGATCTGGGGTCATCACGGGCATGCCCAGTATGTTTTAGAAGGACCAGACTAGGCATTCAAACTGCAGTCACCATGAAGGCTCCAGCTTCTCTTGAGCAGCAGAAAACTGCCCCCCCCCATTAAAATAAATGCAAATGCTTTCCTCCTCTCCAACTTTCGACTAGGTCTAAATAAGTGGCCAATGATTCATACTGGCTTTCAAACTTCCTTAGTGATTCTGTTTAACTGAGGGCTTAGCATGTGCCGGATTCTGCTCTAGGACTTGAGTCCAATACGGAGAGATATGCGGTCAGATAACCCATTGAATAATGTGCAGTGATACTAAAACACTGCGTTTTACCTGAAATTTTCATGTAACTAGGTGTCTTTAATTTTTATTTGTGGAATCTGGCTTC
>NW_006159616.1:15708124-15728513 GCF_000334495.1 Tupaia belangeri chinensis
AGCAAGCATGATTTGGGAGAGAAAAGGGGTCTCAGAGAACAGAAGAGAAACCCCAGACTAAAGCTAACTGACAATTTAATAAACTTGGAAAGTTGGGGGTGGGGAAGAGGTCCCTAAGAATAGAATTGTTATTACAATGTCTAAGGTTTTGTTTTGTTTTGCTTTTTACTTTTTCACTTTAATTTGAATATATCACATTTGCTATGATTTGAATGCTCCCCAAAAGTCTCATGTTGAGATTTGGTTGTGATGGGATTAAAAGAGTGAAAATTGAATTTTGCTTTGGTGTTAGAAGAAGGGTTCTTTGGGCCTTTTTTTCCTTTTTATTTTTATTTTCAGATGACTTTCACATTATACATAAAGTCCCCATCATGATATATACTATATATATATATATATGTGTGTGTGTGTGTGTGTGTGTGTGTGTGTGTGTGTATGTGTGTATATATATTGAACATTACATTGTTGGTCTCTTAAATGTTTCTTCCCTTTGCTACTCACACCCAACCTCTGCCTCTCACTCTCTACCATCCCCTCACCTCCCTTACAGTCTTTAGTTTCTATACTTATCTATCCACTCTACCATCATTTCTTCAGATTTCCCAATCTCTGCCGTAGAGTGCACACATTTGGTACAAATTGAGTGGGGATATACAATGTGTACCATTCAAAGTCTGGAAAACTTTCCTCAACATCAAATCTTCCATATTCATCCACTTTGAACCAAACTGTAAGATCCCATCAATTCTTATAGCTAAGTAATATTCTATAATATATATGTGCTACAGTTTTTTAATCTAGTCATTAGTCTTTGGACACTTAGGTTGGTTCCATGTTTAGCAATTGTAACTAATGCTGCAATAAACACAAATATGCAAGTATCTTCGACTGAATGTTTTCCTATCCTTGGGTAAATACCAGGGAATGGGATTCTTGGGTCATATGATAGTTCTATTTGAAGGTTATTGAGGAGACTCCATATTGTTTTTCACAAAGGTTGTACTAATTTGCATTCTCACTAACAGCGTAAGAGGAGTCCTTTTCACCACAGTCTTGGCAGCACTTGTTGATCTTTATTTTTTTGATCCTAGCCATTCTAACTCGGGTTAAATGGTATCTCACTGTGGTTTTAATTTGCATTTCCTTTATGACAAGAGACTTCTAACATTTTTTTTTCATATGCCTTTTGGCCATTAATAAGTTGGGTTTATTTATTTTTAAAAACTAATTGTTGGGGTCAACCCTGTAGTCTACTGGTTAAGGGAGGCAGATCCCACATGGCTGACCACAGGTCAAGTACTCATCCTGAAAACTTGAAAAGCACACCGGATGTTTGTGAATGATGCCCCAAATCCCAACAGGATGGAGACATGAAAGAGACGGGATTGCTGTGTGACCATGCCCCATGGCGCGGGGGGGAGGGGTGCTTTCTATTCCCCTCTCTCTGAGGGCACGTGACCTCTGGTAATTAAAATAGTAATAATTTTTGTCTATAACATGCAAGTTCTTTTTTTTCTTTTTTAGTTTGTTTATTTCTTCCATGAGCAAAAGAGAGAGCGAGAGAGACAGAGAGAGAGGTACTTTAACAGAGCCCTCACACCATGATCACCCATGGCTTCAGCCGGCCTAGATCATGGGCAAGTGTGTGCCTGGCATGCCCAGGGAGGTTTCTAGATGCAATCCCATGTGGGATTCTGCTGCACTACCATTGAGCATCTTGGCAGATTTATAACGAAAGAGAATGAGACAAGAATGGATACACATGGACACAGACATATGCACTTCTGCCCTCCCCTTTGTTGTAATGTAGTCAGAAGACTCTCACCAGCTGTCGTCCCTGGACCTCAGACCTCCAAACGAGGACTTGAATAAACCTCCATTATTATAAGTTATCAGACTCAGATATTTTATAAACCTCCATTATTATAAGTTATCAGACTCAGATATTTTTGGTTATTAGCAGCAGAATGCACCTGAACAACATTCAAATAACCTAACAGCATAAGGCCTTTTTGCTGGTTGTTTTGCATTTACCTCATCTCACTTTCCATCCTTCTCTGCCATCAGCTCTGAGATCCTTTGCCCTCTGGCTTCAAGCTGGGTTGACCAGAGGGAGGCACCAATAAGAGACAGGCTGGGAGAAGAGTGACCATGGCTAGCTCCTGCCAGGTGGCCTCTCTCTTACGGTGTCCCTGATCTCTTCAGAACTCTCTCTGAAGAGAGTTCACTGTAGTTCACTATCTTTGGAAACATACCAAATTTGATTTCCATCTCCTGGTCCACTTAAATACTCTTTTTAAAATACTACCCCAGCCAGGACCAAGCAGTGGAACAGTGGTAACACAACTAGACCAGAGGAGAGAGGTCCTGGGTTTGTGTCCTGAGCACATGGGCACACATGCACATGCCTATGATCCAGGCCAGCAGATAGCAGGGCGGATTGTGGCCAAGTCCGTGGTGATGGTCTTAGGCAATCATTTACATTTTTTATAAACCTTTGCTGGCATGTTCTTCCTAAAGTCATCTAGCTAACACACTCTCACTATTCCTATTGTCAAAATATTTCCCTATTTATTTACCTCCCTGGACATGCCAGGAGACTTCTCTAGTCATAGCCAGCTCTATCCTACCCCTGCTTCCATTCCCAGCCCCAGGGTATGGCCTAAACCTTTGTAAATCTATTTTTCTGAAATTACCTAGATTGAATGAGCCAACTATTTCTTTTGGGGTGAACTTAATTTTTAAATTTTATTTTAAAAAAACATTGCCTAAGGAAGCCCAGCCGTGGTGGTGCAGGCAGCTGTAGTGCTGGAAGCCACAGGCCATCCAGAGGTTCAACTGCGCTATTGGCCATGTGACATCTGACCGCCGGAACCAGCAAAACACAAACTGGCCCTATACCAGATCAAGAAAACATCATTTAAAAAATCTTGACATTTGAGTATGTGTTTATACTTCTGAATGTAAAAATGCCATAGTAAAAGACCCATGAGAGATATATTTTCTGTAAACATAAAAACCACAGGTTAAATTATATTAATAGGTTTTACCAATCAACAAGAAAGGTGAATTCTCTAACAGAAAAACAGACAAAGACTGTGATCAGACTTTTTTTTTTTTTTAAAAAAAAGAGGTTTTTGTTATAGGGCACGTGCACTCACCAGACAGACAGAGAGAGACAGAGAGACAGAAAGTGAGAAATCACCCCCCAGGGGGGATGGCCACGGCACAATCCCTTCTCCTCCGTTCTCCTCTCGGGATCTTGGTCATGCACGCACACGTACCGGGTGTGAGTTTTAAGTCACCGGGTCCGGGACACGAACCGTGGTCGACTACATGGGAGTCCAGCGACATAGCCATTACACTAACTGCTGGTCCCAGACGTTTTCTTGTTTTTATTTTATTTATTTATTTATTTATTTATTTTTTTAGAGAGAGATGTTTGTTTTAGGGCGCATGCACTCACCAGAGAGGCAGAGAGAGAGAGAGAGAAACAGAAAGTGAGAAATCACCACCCTCAGAGGGGATGGCCATAACACAACCCCTCCTCCATTCTCCTCTTGGAGTTTGGGGCATGCATGCACAGACACCTGGTATGAGTTTTAAGTCATCAGGTCCGGGACTCAAGCCATGGTCGACCACATGGGACTCTAGAGACATAACCGTCACATTAGATTATTATGCTGGCCCCATAGGTTATTCTTTTAAATGGCTGATAAGCTACAAAAAGATGTTTCATCATATCGGTGGTCAAATAGATTTGAATTTGAAAGTATTTAGAAAATTTTAACAAACGAGATTTGGGGAGGTGAGAATATGCTGGTGGAATCTTTCTGGAAAGCTATTTAGTGGTATCTAGAAAAGGTGGAAAGTTCAGCATTTTAACAGACAGTGGAAATATGAAGAGAACTGCACAAAGAGACACCTGGAAGTCTAAGGCTGATCAGTGCCAACTGCAATAGTGAAAACTGAAACAAGTACCACATCCAACAGTAGTTGTTAGTTACACAAATCATCGGACTTCCTTTCAATAGAATATCACGCAGGTATTTACAATTATGGTACAAGATTCAAACTTTTTGACACAGAGTGATATCTACCATAAATGCTGCATAAGAAAATGATGAATGCAACAATGCATATTGAATAATCTCATCTTTTTTCTTTCCTCCTCTTCTTAAAAATGTTTATACCACTTTGCATCCACTAGGATGGCTATACTAAAAAACATTAAGGACGGATGAGCACGTGGAGAAAGCAGAATCCTCATATACTCCTGGTGGGAATGTACAATGGTTCAGACACACTGGGAAGGAGTCTGACAGTTTTCGAAAGATTACACGAGGAGTTACCATATGACCCAATGGCAATCCCATTCCTAAGTATATGACTCAAGGCAAATGAAAACATATGTCCATGTCAAAGCTTGTACAAGAATTTCACAGAAGCATTTTACATAATGGTCCCAGAGTGTAAACAACCCGGATGTCCATCAGCTGATAAACAGTAAGTGAAACGTGCTGTGTCCATACCGAGGAATAGTGTTTGGCCGTGAGAGGTAACGTACTGATACACACTATGCCATGGCTGAATTTCGAAAATATTATGCTCAGAAATAAGCCAGACACAAAAGACCACATATTGTCTAATTTCATTTATATGAAATGTCCAGGATAGAGAAAATCCACTAAAACAGAAGGTAGGTTAGTGGTTGCCTCAGGCTGGAAGGAAAGGCAAAGGGACTGCCAATGGGTGCAAGGCTTATTTTGGGGGTGATAAAATGTTCTTTTTTTTTTTTTTTTTGGAGAGGTTTTCGCTATAGGGAGCGTGCGCTCGCCAGACAGAGACATAGAGACAGAAAGTGATAAATCACCCCCCAGGGGGGGATGGTCACGCCGCAATCCCTTCTCCTCCATTCTCCTCTCGGGATCTTGGGCACGCACGCACACGCGCCCGGCGTGAGATTTAAGCCACCAGGTCCGAGATGCGAACCGCGGTTGACTACGTGGGAGTCCAGCGACATAGCCATTACGCTAACTGCTGGTTCCCATGATAAAATGTTCTAAACTTGACCTTGACACAACTCTTTACATCTACTAAGAACCATTGAATTGTACACCGTAAATGGTTAATTATACGGCATGTCAACGAAGCTGTCAAAAAAAATCTATTTATGTATACTGAGGCATAGCAAAGCTTTGGAAAGTATTCTTAATCAAAGTGTTAATACTGCTTAAGTGTGGGGTTATCTTAAATTTCCACTGGTGTACCTTCTAGTATCTTTCAAAGTATGCAAAGATTGTGTATTTAGATAACCAGGGAAACAAAATAAACCTCTTATCTGTTTCAGGGTTGTTTTTAAAATCCTTCAGTCCAAGGACTCTTCCAGGCGTGGGCTGTATCCCACGTAGCAAGCATAGTAAAATGTACCCAAGCGCTACATTAACTACTTTTTTCCATGAAAATATATGAAATGACTTTTATAATTTTGCTTTTGAAATCATTACGTTACGAACTACTAATTTATGACTGATGCCTTTCTGAGTGGTTGTTGTGCAAAGCTGGAATTTCTGTGCAAGGGGGAGGCTATGTCACCTACAGATGACTTTCCAGTATGATGAGATTCTTGTGAACTGTAAATTCTAAACTAATGAGCCTTTTATAGATATTTAAACATAAGTCTTATTTGTTTAGTTTTTTTTTTTAAATAAAAAGAAATTCTTCATTTTAAGCAGGCTCAGTGTTATTTGAGCTCTAGCAAACACTGGTTGTTTCATTTGAAGCCTGCACTGATTTACAAATTTGAAACTATTTGGCAAGGACTGAGTTGATTTCTGCTCAAATGTAGATTAAATTCATCAATATGCCAATTTCAACATCTGTTGTGGACCTTACTATTTAAATAGTAGAGGTTAAATTTTTGTCATAAAAAAATGAAAATAACCTGACAGCTTCTACCAATGTAATGAGTCGTGAAATTTATTCTCAAGTATTGATGTGCACATACACTTATAGCTTGCTAAGAGAAATCTTGACTTCGTCCAGTATTAACTGAGATTCTTCACTCAGCATCTATGCAGACTCGATGGTCACTCCTCTTCTTATCTGATCTAAAGGCCAATATTTCCTCCTTTTAAGTTTGTTTATTGAGAGAGAGAGAGAGACAAGCACCTTCAACAGGTCTCACACCATGATCCTCCCCTCTGGCCTTCCAACCAGCCAGGACCATAGTGCACAGGGGTGCACCCAGACTGTTTAGGCTGATCCAGGATCCAAACCTGAGCCTCCCATGTGGCTCCAGCATGGAACAGCAGCACCTTACTACCTACGCCACCTTTGCCGAGCCTACATACCAGTGTTTCTTAATTCTTCCGCTAAAGGCAAGAGTTTCTCCTACCTCTGTGTACACAGAATTAGCGAGAGCTGTTTTACCCAACAGCCTCAACTCCACTGACTCCTCCTGTGGGCAAGATCCTATGTTCGACATGAGCACTTCATCCCGACAAAGCTTTTGGTTCTTTGCTGTCTCTTTTCTTCTCTTTCTTTTCCCTCTTTTTTTATATAGAGCTAGCAAGAAGAAATGGAAATTTACAGTTCTGTGAAGGTCGCAGGTGAGGTTCCCACTGCCCCACATTCTGCCAGCTCAGCACTGTGGGTCATTGTTTGTTCCAACCCCAGTAAGACTCCCGAGGGCAGCATTCTGAAGACCATGTGCTCTGCAAAAACTTACACCATTGGTTTATACATGAGTTTTCTTTCACCGTCTTTGGAAACATTCCAAATCTGACTTCCATTGCCCTGTCCGTTTTAATACTCCTTTTAAAATACTACCTTGGCCAGGGCTGAGCAGTGGTGCAGTAGTAACAAAACTGGATCAGAAGGGAGAGGGCCTGGGTTTGTGTCTGGGATCTCCCTGAGGACATGGTACACACCCACATGCCAACAGATAGCAGGGCGGATTGTGGTGTGAAGTCTGTGGGGGTGGTCTTAGGCAATTTATGTTTTTTATAAACATTTGCTGGCATGTTTTTCTTAACGTCATCTTGCAATAATAGGGATGTGTTTCTACTTTAGCTGATTGACAGAATTTTCAGATAGGAACACACAGAAGATAATTTGTCCTGGAGTTTCTAAAATACTTACCTATATTTTTGAAAAGAAATGCTAATATTAACACAATCCTAGCTATGTTTTTATTTAGAACCCTGACTTTAGGCTGATTAGTTATGGTGGTAACCTTTGTAATCACCCACACAAGTTCAAAAAAGCCAGAAATGGTATTGAGGTAGGCATGTGGCTTCCTTGCCAAAGCCAACACCAAATAGTAAATGGTGGCCAAATTCTAGTACCAAAGCTAACCTTTGGAAACTTAAAAAGATTGGGAAAAAAAAATGAATGAAGGGACCAGCAGGTGGTATGGTGGTTAAGGCACTGGACTTCAAAATGGCTGACCCTACTTTGAGCCCTGGACCTGGCAACTTGCTTTCTCACTTTCTCTCTCTCTGTCTCTCTCTAGTTAAATAAAATAATAATAAATAAATAGCATTAAAATAAATAATTCTTTTTAAATGGAATTGAAGTGTTCATTTATTTGGGTGCAAAGAAATTAGAAATTCGTGTATAGGTTTTTCTTTTTTAATTTGTCTTGGGGCATGTGTGCTTGCTGAAGAGAGACATAGAGAAGCAGAGAGAGGAATAGAGAGAAAACAAGAAGTCATCCCCCAGGGGAGATGACCACACTGCAATCCCTTCTCTTCCATTCCCCTCTCAGGAAATTGGACATGCACGCACATGCACCTGGTATGTTTAGCAAGTCTTCGGATCTGGGATTCGAACTATGCAGTTGGCCATGTGGAATCCATCTGCCTCAATCACAGTGCTATCTGGCTGGTCATACAGTTTTCTCAGAACATACATTTTTCATGAAGTTTTGGGGGATCTTTTACAGGCAATCAACATGGGGCATGGAGCTAGATAGCCTGGGTTGCATACTGGTTCTGCTTCTTACCCACTGTGTGACCTTGAAGGAGTGCCTCTTCGTACCTCAGTTACCTCATCCACAAAATGAGAGTAATGACTACCTACATCACAGGGTATGGCAAGAACTCTGTGAGATAGTATGTGCCAAGATGGAGAGAGAGAAAGTGAGAAATTACACTCCCCAGGGGGATGGCCACACCGTAACTCCTTCTCCTCCATTCCCCTCTTGGGATTTTGGGCACAAACACACACTGGGTGTGAGTTACAAGCTGCTGGGTCCAGGACTCAAACCAGAGTTGACTGTGTAGGAATCCAGAACCTCAACCACTACACCACCTGCTGGCCCCTCCAAGTGTGCCTATCTTCTAGTAAGTACCGTGTAAGTGTGTAAATGTTCACTGATGCTGCTCTTATTATTAATTTGGTTCCAGCAAATCCGAAGTCACAACTTGATGTTTTTAAGAAACTCTTCTCAAAATTACAGAAAAGAGAGAAGTCAGACAACAAAACAAGTGATGGAAGCACACAGACCTTCTGGATTCCTTAGAAAGAATTTTAAGAATATAAATAACAGAGTTAGTGAAAATTCTATATCATTATCCTATCGGAGGGCCTTGTAATCATCAGAGATAATCTTTAAAAAACCTTTAATTACAGAATTGTCAAACATCCACAAAAGTAGAGAAATTCGCCCAAGGAGCCCTGGGTGCCCTCCCCACCTTCTGCCATTCCTGGCATTCCACCTTCTCTGCTTGCTGAAGAGAGACATAGAGAAGCAGAGAGAGGAATAGAGAGAAAACAAGAAGTCATCCCCCAGGGGAGATGACCACACTGCAATCCCTTCTCTTCCATTCCCCTCTCAGGAAATTGGACATGCACGCACATGCACCTGGTATGTTTAGCAAGTCTTCGGATCTGGGATTCGAACTATGCAGTTGGCCATGTGGAATCCATCTGCCTCAATCACAGTGCTATCTGGCTGGTCATACAGTTTTCTCAGAACATACATTTTTCATGAAGTTTTGGGGGATCTTTTACAGGCAATCAACATGGGGCATGGAGCTAGATAGCCTGGGTTGCATACTGGTTCTGCTTCTTACCCACTGTGTGACCTTGAAGGAGTGCCTCTTCGTACCTCAGTTACCTCATCCACAAAATGAGAGTAATGACTACCTACATCACAGGGTATGGCAAGAACTCTGTGAGATAGTATGTGCCAAGATGGAGAGAGAGAAAGTGAGAAATTACACTCCCCAGGGGGATGGCCACACCGTAACTCCTTCTCCTCCATTCCCCTCTTGGGATTTTGGGCACAAACACACACTGGGTGTGAGTTACAAGCTGCTGGGTCCAGGACTCAAACCAGAGTTGACTGTGTAGGAATCCAGAACCTCAACCACTACACCACCTGCTGGCCCCTCCAAGTGTGCCTATCTTCTAGTAAGTACCGTGTAAGTGTGTAAATGTTCACTGATGCTGCTCTTATTATTAATTTGGTTCCAGCAAATCCGAAGTCACAACTTGATGTTTTTAAGAAACTCTTCTCAAAATTACAGAAAAGAGAGAAGTCAGACAACAAAACAAGTGATGGAAGCACACAGACCTTCTGGATTCCTTAGAAAGAATTTTAAGAATATAAATAACAGAGTTAGTGAAAATTCTATATCATTATCCTATCGGAGGGCCTTGTAATCATCAGAGATAATCTTTAAAAAACCTTTAATTACAGAATTGTCAAACATCCACAAAAGTAGAGAAATTCGCCCAAGGAGCCCTGGGTGCCCTCCCCACCTTCTGCCATTCCTGGCATTCCACCTTCTCGGTTAACTCAACACATTCAGTCTGAATCCTGTGGAGTCACTGGTCATGTGACAGGCAGGGCCACACAAAACTACACTTGTTAAGACGTAACAACTTTGATTTACACAGGAGATAGAGAGTAGGAATTTAGCCCCTAGTACCAATGTTCTGCAGAAGAATCATTCTTCTCACTTTAAATTCAAATTGTACCTCAGCCCTTACTACTAGAAGAGTCACAGATCACTTCAGTTGTTTTCGTCTTCGCTGTGCTCATGAGTGTCAAATATGTTTGCTGTCAACAGATCAAATAAAAGCTCGCAAACATCTGAGGTCAATAGATCAAATGCAGACTCTTAACTGGAGCCTCATCTTGCTGCACCAAAGCATTCATCTAGGAGACAGTCACACCCTCAGGCCAGGAGGATCGGCCTAGTGTGCCCTCTGAACTTTGCCCTCCTTGAAAACACAGTGTTTCAGAGTAGATGCTACTACTCCGGGGTGAGCAGACAGGGTGTTCACAGCCAGGGGCCAGGGTCAGGACATCTTTCATCCATTTGAAGCTCGTATGCCCTGTGCTGGTTAGGAAGCTCTAGACTACACCAAACTCTTCATATATGCTAATTTATTTCATCCTTACAACAACTCTGTGAACAAGGCACTACCAGCCTCTCTTCATGGTAGAAGAAACAGGAGCAAAGAGGTGAAGCAATTTGCCCAAGATCGCACAGCCAGAAAGGGGAGTCATCACTGGAACCAGGTTCTGGGCACCTAACCGCTCTACCCTCAACCTCTCTATAATCTTGCTGGTGGGGGAGCCCAAGTCTCCCACTTAGCTAAACCATGATGTGAATGAAAGACTCAAACTTGTGCCTGGTTTTCCATGTCGTGTGTGCGTTTCACACTTCCTCTAGCTTGCTTTTTCTTTTAGGATCCCATAGTGGATTCCAACCTGCTGAGAGCATAAACAAAACAAAATGCTGAGCACAGGCTGATGCTCAGATCCCTTCTGGCCAAATGACGGATGGCATCAAATCTATTTTCCTCTCTACCTATAGACTTTCAAAATGTTTGATCATGACAAAAACGTGGGGGTTCTGGGGCTGGAAGATGGCGTAGAGGTTGAATGCAACATTCTGTGGGACCAACAGATGGCATAATGGTTATGTCACTGGACTCCCACATAGTTGACCGCAGTTTGAGTCCTGGACCTGGTCACTTGAAACTCACATCAGGCGCGTGTGCGTGTGTGCCCGAAGTCCTGAAATGAGAATGGAGGAGAAGGAATTGCAACCATAGCCAGCCCCTGTGGGGGGTGACTCCTCGCTTTCTGTCTCTCTGTCTCTCTCTCTCTGTGTCTCTCTGTGTCTCTCTGTTTCTCTGGCAAGCACACATGCCCTATCACAAAGATCTCTCAAAAGAAACAAAACAACAACAAAAAGCGACATTCTGTGAGACTGACCACATGAGAAGGTTTCAGATTCAAGGATTCCCTAAGTGTATCGGGCACATGCTTGCCATGATCTGGGGCTGGCTGAGCAGGGTGGGTCACAATGTTGGGAGTGCTTCCTCAGGGTCTCCCTTTCATTCTCTCTATCTTGCTCATGGAATAAAGAGATACAGTTTTGTTTTGTTTTGTTTTGTTTTTCCCAAAAAGTATTGGGACCAACAGTTGGCATAATGGCTATGTCACTGGACTCCCATATAGTTGACCACAGTTCGAGTCCCAAACCCGTTGGCTTAAACTCACGCTGGGCACATGTGCGTGTGTGCCCAAGATTACAAAAGGAGGAGAAGAGATTGTGGCATGGCCAATGCCCAAGGGGGTGTGTGTGTGTGTTGATTTCTCACTTTCTGTCACTGTCTCTCTCTGTCTTTCTGGTGAGCCAACCGTGCCCTATGGCAAAACCCACAAAAAAAAAAAAAAGTATTAAACGTGAGGGAGAAGTAGTAATACAAGATCTGTGACAGATTATTGACAATATTGTTTTATTGGTCAAAAACTTTCAGGGACCAGCAGGTGGCATAGTGGTTAAGGTGCTGGGCTCCCACATGGTCAATCACAATTTGAGTCCCAGACCTGGCAGCTTGAAACTCACACCAGGTGTGTGTGCATCCCTGCTAAAAATCCCAAGAGGAGAATGGAGAAGGGATTATAGCATGGCCATTCCCTCTGAGGGGTGATTGTTCACTGTTTGTTTCTCTGTCTCTCTGGTGAGAACATGTACCCTACAGCAAAAATCTGTAAAACAAAACAAAACAAAACACCTTCAGGAAAGAAGTTACCTTTATATTTTTCTTTTCATAAAAAAATTACTTATTGGGGGCCGACAGGTGACATGATAGTTAAGGATGCTGGACTCCCACATGACCCTCCATGGAGTCCCAGACCTGGTGGCTTGCTTTCTCACTCCCCTTCCACTTGCTCTCTCACTTTCTTGCTCTGTCCCTCTCTGGTCAAACTTAAATAAAAAAAGAAAGTTAAATAAAATAATGATTTTTAAAGTTACTTATTTAGTTTTAGTTATTATTATTACTTTTTAAATTTTTCTATAGGGCATGTGGGCTCATGAGAGAGATAAAGAGAAAGAGGGAGAGAAAGTGAGAAAGCAATCAGTCAGGTCCGGGGCTTGAACTGCAGCCAGCCATGTGGGAATCCGGCACTTTAACTACCATGCCACATGGTAGTCCACATTTCTCATCTATACAAAATGCAGACTTTGTATGTCTTAGCTGTCTCATGCTTTTTCTGTGTTTGCACATTGTGAACATCTTATTCTTTTTGGCATTATTTCAGATCTGTGTTTTGATCATTGTGAATTCCTGAGAGTACAATCATATTACCTCAGTCATACTCCAACTGCCCCGATACAAACATGCACACACAACCCTTCAGAAAGTGCAGACACTAGTTATTACCTGAGATCTATGCCAGTGTAGACTGACATCACAAGGAACACAGAACAGGCTGATGAAAAGAAGTATCCATTGTTTTGCAAAGCTTTTCTCAGCCAGAACAAGACGCATCTCTCTTTTGGTTGTGATGCATCACCCAAGCTGTGAAACAAAGTGATTCTAACAGGCAATAATCACAATGCCACATCTAATTTGTGATATTTACAAAACGTTCTTGACATCATCAGGGGCACGACCCTGCAAAGAGGAAGAATGGGCACAAGCATCGCTGAGCACCTGTGTGTGCCGGGCACTCCCACTCCCATGGTGCAAATCTTGGGGAGCAAGTATGATCACTCTCAATTTCAAGATAAAGAAATGGGGTCAGAGAGGTTGGAGAAATTTACCCCAAATCAGACAACTGGAAATTGGTAGCACAAAGACCAGCACTAATGGCCGGGCTTCCGAACTCCACCTCTGCGCTGCCTGTTGGAATGCAAAGCTGTTACTAGAAGCACTACTGAGAAAGCGTCAAAGATGATTGATAGACCCAAACTGTCAGATCTTACACTTTGATTACTGGTAAAGATATGTGATCTTGGTACTCAGATTCTACAATGTCCCCTCATTAAGATGATGAAACTTACATAGCACTGTGTTCATAATCCATCCAAATATAAATGGAATAAACTCATAAATTAAAAGGTAGATGTTATCCTATGGGGAGAGGCCCCATTTGAGAGACATCTGAAGCAAAAGGACATGAAAAAGTTGAGAGTCAAAGGATACAAAAAGATGGACGAGAAAAATATTAACCAAAGAGAATTGGTATAACTATATCGTTATCACACACACATGCACACACACACGTGCACACACACCCATGACTCTCATCTAAGATCATAAACATAGGGGCTGGCTCCAGGGAGCAGGATAAATCACTGTTCAAGAGAGTCTAGGTCCTGCACAGTGACCGCAGTTTGAATCTCTAACTTACTTAGCCTGAAACATGCCAGACACGTGTGTAAGTGCCCAGGACCCAATGCGCTGGAGGCCTGGAGGAAGGGGATTGTGGCATGATCAGACCTGTGCCTTGTCTTTCACATCTGTATGCACGTACCCTATTATGAAAAAAGGAAAAAAATTAATTACTATAAATTGATTAAGTTTTCAATTCACTAAGAAGACATCAAAATTTTAAACATAAATGTACCTACTGATAATATCTTACACTATAGAAATGAAAACATTAATAGTCATTCATGGAAAAATTGATATACCTGCTGACATTTCTCTCTCAATAGTTGATGAGTCAAGGAGAAAAAATAATACTTTCTTTTTAATAGATTTTTGCTATAGGGTGAATGCGCTTGCTAGACACAGAGAGAGACAGAGAGACAGAAAGCAAGAAATACCGCCAAGGGGGATGGCCACACCACGATCCTTTCTGCTCCATTCTCCTCTCAGGATTTTGGGCACATATGCACATGCACCCAGCGTGAGTTTTAAGCTGCCAGATCCGGGCCTTGAACTGCAGTCCAATGCATGGGAGTCCAGTGACGTAATCATTATACCAGCACCTAGTCCCAATAATAAATTTATTTTGACAATTTGATTAATGACCTTTACCTAATGGATGTATGGAAAACCCTAAAAATAGCCACCAGAGAATCTTCATTTTTTTTAAGTACATATGAGACAGTTACAAAAATTACTCAGATACTAGTTCATGAATCACATCCCAACAAATTTTAACTAGATCACAGAGATGGCCCAACATCACAGTCTTTGAAGAAATGTAATGACGTAGGACCCAATAGCAAAGAGATAAATTGAAAAGTTTTCATATATCATGGATTAAAAACAGAATTTTAAATAATTCATGGCTCAAAAAAGAAATTGTGGAGCCAGCAGGTGGCATGGTAGTTAAGGCACTAGACTCCTATATGAACACAATTTGGGTCCCAGACTTAGCGGCTTACTTTCTCACTTTCCCTCTCTCTCTCTTTCTCTGTCTCTCTATGGTCAAATTAAGAAATAATTAAAATAATAAATAAAATTAAGTAAAAATAATTCTTAAAAAAAAGAAATTGTAATGAATATTTACACACACTTAGACCAATAATAAAAAATAGCATGGGAACAATAGGTGGCATGGTGGTTAAGGTGCTGGACTCCTACATGGCCAACTGCAGTTTGAGTCCCAGACCTGGTGGTTTGCTTTCTCTCTCTCTTTCTCTCTCTCTCTCTCTCTCTTTCTCTCTCTCTCTCTCTCTGGAGAGCATGTGTGCCCTATAGGAAATTAAAAATCAATTAATCAATCAAATTAAATAAATAATTATTTTAAAAAACAGAATGTAGAAATTGCATATGATAGTAAAGCTACACTCAGAGGAAAATGAATAATCTTAAATTCATATATTTGCAAAGAATAAAGGCTGAAAGTTAATTAGCTAACTTCAACTAACGATGGGGAAAAACATAAATCCAAAGAAAGAGAAGAAAGAGCATAATAAAGAAAAGAGCAGGCATCAAAAAACAAAGGAAAAAATAACACATACTAGAAAGAATCAACAAAACCAAGTGCCGGCCCTTTGAAATAGGTCCTAAACTAGGCCTGTTTCTAGTGCTATTTATCAAGAACCAAGAAAAGGCACAAATATTTCACTGCAAACCCAGCAGAATTGGGACCAGCATATGTTGTAATGGGTACATTGCTGGACTTTCACATAGTCGATCAAGGTTCAAGTCCTGGGCATGGTAGCTTAAAATTCATGCAAAGCACATGTATGTGCACATACCCAAAATCCCAAGAGGAGAATGGAGGAGAAGGGATTGTGGTGTAACCATCACCCCAGGGGGTGATTTCTCTCTTTCTGTCTCTGTGGCAAGCGCACATGTTCTATAGCAAAAAATCTCTTAAGAAAAAAAAAAAAAACAGCAGAGTAAATATAATTACAAAGAAAGCAAAGATTAAAAAGATAAGACAGGGACCAGCAGATGGCCAATTGGTTACATCGCTGGACTCCCACATATTCGACTGCTGTTGGAGTCCGGATTCATCATGATGTATGTGCATGCCCAATATCCCAAGAACAGAATAGAGAAGAGATTGTGGTGTAGCCATCTCCCCCGGGGGTGATTTCTCTCTTTCTGTCTCTGTCTGTCTGGCAAGTGCACACACCCTATAGCAAAAATCTGTCTAAAAAATAAATAAAAGATAAGACAATATAATGCTGATACATTTGAACACTAGATGAAATAAACATTTCTAGAAAAAAAATATAATTTACCAATGCCAACTCAAAAAAGTAGAAAATACTAGTAATTTAATTATTAAATAAATTAAAATAATATTTTCACTATTATTATTATATATGTCTTAATAATATTTAATATTTTAATTTACTAAAAGTCTTCATGTAACAAGACATAGAGTTAGATAGTTTTATAAATGAATCTCTCAAAATTTTCAATGGACTGATATTCCAATCAAACAAAAATTCTTCCAGCACACAGAAAGAAAGGGAACAATCTCCAACTCATTCTATGAACTCAGGATAATCTTTCTTTTTTTTTTTTAAGAGAGATTTTTGCTATAGGGCATGTGTGCTCACCAGAGACAGAGACAGAAAGCAAGAAATCACCCCCTAGGGGGATAGCCACATCACAATCCTTTCTCCTCCATTCTCCTCTCTGGATCTTGGGTATGCATTCACACATGCCCAGCATGAGTTTTAAGACACTGGTATGGGACTTGAACCATGGTCGAATACATGGGAGTCCAGCAACATAACCATTACACCATCTGCTGGTCCCAGGACACTCTTAATTCAAAAGAAAAGGCAAGATCAGTAAGAAAAGAAAATCATATGCCAATTTCCTTCATAAACATAGCTGCAAAATCCTTTGAAATGAACTAACTGGATCTAGCAATGTTTTTAAATGATAATTATATCTTATTCCAGGAATGCAAGGATGGATTAATTGCCATCAGAACATCTGTGTAAGGGGGCTTCAAAATATTTATGGAAAAATGGAATTAAAGTCTTAAGTTTGTTTTAGTGCAAAATAATTAAAATCCACTCACGGTTTTTTCTTAATACACATTTGTTCATGAACTTCTGAAGACCCTCCTATGTCATAGTGTATTGAAGAACTAACTTTACTAAAAAGGGAAGTCTAGTCTTTGTCCCAGCTTTAGTGAGGTAACTTCTAAGCCCTTTAAAAATTTCTGAGTAATAAGAGTATCTTTGTTATTCATGGTGGGCCTTTCTGACCACACCTGATAGTTTCTCCTAATAAGATGATTCAGGGTAGAGTCTGGCCATGCCAGAAAGATCAAACAGATGATTAGAGGGTTGGGGCTTTGAGCCATTTAAATCAGCCAGACCTTGGCAGGGAGAAGGGGTGTATATGTGTTACTGAAGATTGAGGTCAACCACGTGAGCGACAGACACCTCAATCAATCATGCCTCTATAATGAAGCCTCCATCGAAATTCTAGACACCAAAGCTAAAGTGAGCTTCCTGGGCTGGTGACTCTGCATGTCACCACGCATTGACACCAGAGGGTAAGGCAAATCAGAGGCTTCGTGTTTTAAACCTGCCCAGCTCCAAATTCTGCCATAGCATCTCTTTTATTGGCTGGTTCTGTTTTTGTTTGTTTGTTTGTTTGTTGCTATAATAAACTTGTAAAGGGAAGTATAGTACTTTGCTAAATTTTGTAAGTGGTGTCAGCGAATCTGGGGGAGGTTAGATGCCAAAATTTGTATCTCCCCAGCTGGCCTGAGTGAGGGTGGCCCTGGGGACTCCTGAACTGGTCCTAGAAGTCTCGAGCAGACGCAGTGGTCTGGAGGACCATGCTCTTAACCTTGAGTTTTGTTGTCTCCAGGCAGTTATCCACCACGGTAACAGACTGAATGAAGGAAAAAAAAAAAAACAAAAAAAACCCCACATTTGAAAGTCTTAATGGATGCAGAAAAAGCACTGGTAAAATTTTCTATTCCTTTCAGTTTTTTATAAACCCAAAAAACTTTTAGAAGACTCTAAGAAAATATCCTTAAACTGAAAAAAAGAATATGGGGACTCCTGAACTGGTCCTAGAAGTCTCGAGCAGACGCAGTGGTCTGGAGGACCATGCTCTTAACCTTGAGTTTTGTTGTCTCCAGGCAGTTATCCACCACGGTAACAGACTGAATGAAGGAAAAAAAAAAAAAACAAAAAAAACCCCACATTTGAAAGTCTTAATGGATGCAGAAAAAGCACTGGTAAAATTTTCTATTCCTTTCAGTTTTTTATAAACCCAAAAAACTTTTAGAAGACTCTAAGAAAATATCCTTAAACTGAAAAAAAGAATATAAACAGACAGTATAAATACAAATGTTCAATGTATTCCCTTTAAGCTAGAAGCAAGGCAAGAATGCCACTGTCACTGCTTTTTCCAAAAATCAAAATATTGTTATTGCATTCTAGATAATATAATAACAAGAAACATACAGTTAAAGATCAGAAAGAAATAAGAAACTTATTATTTGCAGATGATAGGATTTTCTACAGATCAAACGCAAAAGAATGTATAGATATATTATCTATTCCAAGCAAGTTAGTCTAGTGAGGTAGTTTCCTATAAGAGCTACATTAAAACAGTGGTTGCACATGATAATATAGATTAAGCCTTGAGACAAAATACCAAGTAGAGGGGAAAAAAAAAATCTCTGAAGGTTACATACAACATTGTGCCATTCCATAGAGCTCAAAGCCAAGTAAACTAAGTAATAAGCATACTTTTGAGATAAAATTCTCTATGTATATATTTTAAAAACCATGATGTCCACAAAAAAGAATGCCCACCATAGTATTATTCTTTTTTAAAATTAAGAATTTTTCATGTATTATTATATTTTTAATTTGCTATAGGGCACGTGTTCACCAGAGACAGAAAGAGAGAGAGAGGAAAAGTAAGAAAGTAGTATATTCATATAGTGAAATGCCACTTTACAATGAAAAAGAAAAAAACTGCTGATATTAACATGGATCAGTCTCAAAAACCTTACTGTGAACAACAAAAAACATGCCCAGAAGAGTCGATATCATACAATCTCCTTTATATTCAATTCTGGAGCAGGCAAAACTGATTTACAGAGAGAAAACAGGAGAGTGGGCACCTGTAGCAGGGGACAGAGGATTGCTTGAAGCAGACAGGAGGGACTTTCTAGGGTAATGGAAATACATCTTTCGGATAGAATAGTGGTTCCACAGGTGTACACATTTTACAAAACTCTTCAAATTATTTACTTAAAATCTATGCATTTTTTTGTCTATAAATTACACTTCAATCAAAAAAGAACATTGGAAAGACACTATATAACCTTAAAAGAAAAATTGACAGGGCTAGCTGGTGGTGTGGTGATTAAGACACAGATTCCCAAGTGGCTGGCAGCTGTTCAAATCCTGAACCTGGCAGCTTGTTTTCTCACTTACCCTTTCCCTCTCTCCTTAAATGAAAAAAGATAATAACAAATTAAATAAATAAATAATTCTAAACCGAAATGGCATGATAGACACAACATTGAAGATAGCAGTTACCTCTCAGAGTGATAGATAGAGAGTTCGTGTAAGTGCAAGTCATTGGGATGTTCTAGTTCTTGGTTTGAGCACTGAGTCCAAGGATTTAGTAAGTTATTACATTTTTATAAACATATTTGTTATTTTGTAAGTATCAAATCATGTATTTTAAAGGCTATTGAAAGCAAATCATCACTCTGAGACCAGAAAGTTTTTAAAGGATTTATGGAAGAAGTCCTTGGAAGAACTAAGATGTGTATAGACGTGGACCGGAAATAGAAACTGTACAAACTGCTCCCTCTGCCTAAAAGGCACTTTCTCGGATCTTGGCGTGACTGGATTCTTGTCATTCAGACCACGCTTAAAACAACTGAGATCCTGCCATCTGCTTTGTCTAAAATTACCATACCTGACAAGATCTAGCGATTGTCTGTCTGCCTTGCCCATCAAAAATGTCATGGAGCAGGGACTGTTAGGGTCTTGTTTGCCACCCCAGCATCTGGGACACGGCATGTACTGGGGGCTTATTCAATATTAGCAATAGTTGGGACCAGCCGGTGCATGGTGGTTAAGGTGCTGGACACTCCCACATGGCCTACCACAGTTCCAGTCCTGAACCTGGTAGCTTGCTTTCTCTCTTCCTCTCCCTCTCTCTCTCTCTCTCTCTCTCTCTCTCTCTGTGTGTGTGTGTGTGTGTGTGTGGTCAAATTAAAGTAAATGAGTGAATAAACCAAATTAAATAAATAGTTCTTTTAAAACAATATTAGCAATAGCGAGCCGACGTTGAGAGCAGTGATGGCCAAAGATGCTTTAGAATGGCTGTTCCGTGCGGCCCTAAGTGATCTCTCTGCCTCAAAGCCTTGGGCGCACATGCGCGTTTCACTTCACAGCTTTTGAGTCAGATTTACACCTCTTTTAGATGTATCACGATGCTAAAAGCAAGTTTTATCCAGCTTATATTTTATGTATAACGTTTGTAATTCAGAAAACTACTGATCTCCATAGGTGTGGAAGTGCAAACAATTCTTCCAAACACTTGGTTCAGTGCTTAGAATAAATAAGCATTCTAGTAAGTGGTGCAGTGGTTAAGGCGCTGGACTCCCACATAATTGACCACGATTCGAGTCCTGCTAGGGATGATTTCTCTTTCC
>NW_006159616.1:15728536-15736169 GCF_000334495.1 Tupaia belangeri chinensis
CCTCGCTGTCGCTGTTTCTGGTTGGCACACATGCCATATGGCAAAAACCTTAAAAAAAAATTAACAACATTCTTTTATTTACAAGTGAGAAGTCCATGATTACATACACTTTTTAAAACCTGAATATCTTTCTTCCCAGATTTCTGAGCGAGTGATTCTCAACTCCCCGACTCTTCAGTGCTTTCCCCATGGCTTTCTTGCCTTAGTGTAAATCCTCAGTGGCCAGCAATCTTAAGCTAGTTTCTTGGCCTCCACACAAGTATCAAAGTTATCTTTAAAACTACATATCTCATCAAATCAATTCCCATTAAAGTGCCAGGGCTCCTCTCTGCCTGTACATATAGGGCCCACGGGTGTCAGCCAGGCAGTTCTTCGCCAGCCAGCACTTCCCTACTGACTAGCTTTGGTTTTCCCCGCTGTGTCACCCCCATGACACCCAGAACTTTGCCTGCCCCCTGCTCACACTGGGTTCCCTTCTGCCTCCCTGCCCCAGCCTGTTCCCTGCCCAGTCCTGTCCCCTGCCTCTCCTTTGCTGGTGCACCCTGCAGCTCCACAGCAGCTCCCTGTACAGCCAGCCTGGCTGCGATGCATTGGGGCAGAGAGCCCGAGTCATGGCAGCAACAGCTGTCTGCACTCAGAGCACCCTCAACATGTCAGGCCTGTCCTTGGCCTGCACCTGCTCTTCCCGTTCACTCCTTGCACGGGGAGAAAGCTGTCACCGTTCTGCCGGCGGGAACACTGAGGCTTGCTTCAGTGAGGTAGCCACTGCCACTGGCAGACTGGAGAGCCAGGATCTGGAGAGAAGCCGCTGAGGCCCAGCACAGGTCCTTTAGCATTGCTGGACACTTCAGGGACACGCTGGGCTAGGACTGGCCCACTGAGCCCAAGCTCCACTCCGGCTCCCTGCAGAGATAAACGCCTCCTCACTGGGCTCTGGGGTCTCTTGACAGCTACTCCCCGGGCCTCTTTCCCGCTCTCCTGGAGCTGCCTGATCAGGCCCTGTACCTGGTGCTGAGTGGCTGTCCTGCCTGAGGGCACTAGGCAGAGGGCTGACTGTGCAGACCACCCACCCACGTGCCAGTCACACTTCCCTCAGGGGCAGCCATGCTGCTGAAGCGGCAACACCTCCATGTTCTGATGAGGCTGAGTTGGAAGAAGATGAGACTTTGGCCTTTGTCACTTTTTATTTTTTTATGTTTTTAATTAAATTGCCTGGGTCACCGACACCCTGGAGAGACTAGGAAATGCAGCCTTGCAGTTTGTTAATGATACACCATCTGTTTGTTCACATGGTGTGATCACATGATCTTTGCTCTGCACAACATCCTGTCTCACTGGCCTGAACCAGTTTGTGGGTGAAATGCTTGGGACAAATGCCAGAAATCTCTTTCTCTCTTTCTCTTTTCTTCCTCTTTCTTCCCTCCCTCTCTCCTTTCTTTTTTTTCTCTCTTTCTCACTCTCTCTTCCCCTCTCCCTCCTCTCCTCTCTCTTTTCCTCTCTCTATTTTTATCCCTCACCCATTTTAGGGTAGGCTATGAACCCCATTCCTGTCAAATTTGTGTCAGCCTGTGGTGCGTGCTCGCCCTGTTTCCACTGCAGTGTTTTAGCCTAGCCTCCGACAGGCTCCAGCAGGAGACTAGGAGCAATAAGAAGGTGATTTCTCAGACGCAGAGGGGGAGTTGTGAAGTCAGGACAGCCCACAGGAGGCCTTCGAGGGCAGCACCATCCACCCAAGGCTCAGAGGGAAGCTCGGAACTCCCAGAGCAGTAGAGGCTGAAGCCAGGGAGCCCCTTCTGACCTCAGCACTGAGTGTCGTGTGACTCATTTGCTTTACTCATAAAGTTCATGATCTGCCGCTCTTCGCACATGGTAATTAGATTAAATCCCTGAAGCGTGTTGTGTCCTGAGTATTTTATTCATATTGATGAAGACTGGGCCTTAAAAAAGAAAAAAAAAAAAAAAAAAAGGAACAGAGGCTTAGATTCTGACCCTCTGGTGGAAAATTCCGTCACTCATTGAGTCCATCTCTCTTCCCACCTGTAGGTGGGAAAGGGGCGATGGATGACACCCATGCTGGCCTCGAGTAAGTTGGTATTTACATGACCGAAGTGGTATGACTGTAAAATATGACTTACAGAACATTCAGACCTCCAGTGACTCCGAAGCATCAGCACGCCTCAGATACTCGCTTTGCAGCCTGAGAAGCCACGCCTCACTCCCCTCGTCCAGTCAGGGATAAGGCAACAAGTGACTGTAATAGGGAGTTTGCCCTGGGAGCACCTTTCTGGTCACCTCCCAGGACAAACTCTGGAGCCATAGAGGAGGCTGTGGGTAGGGTACAAAGAGATGGCTCAGCCCACTGCATTCCCAAGCCCAGGATATGCTCATGCTCGTGGAATCTCAATGATGCAGGTGCTGGCCCATCGTCAACAGCCGCCAATGACCCCCACCTCCCCCATGTCCCTGTCCCTGTTGTCTTCCTGTGACCAGATCTCCCTCATTCATGGCTGCCTTTTTACTTCACTTCCATCGAATTCTACTTTCTGGTTACAATTTGGAAGGGGATGGCACACACACTATCTGTCTGATTCCTTTGCTTCCTTGAGGGCCTTGATTACAAGGCTCAAGGTTTGGGTGCATGTGTGTGCGTGAGTGTGTGTGTGTGTGTGTGTTTATGCCAATAGATTTTTTTTTTCCTGTGGGGAACATGACCTAGGTGGATGATTCACTCTTAGGTGTTTCACACTTTGGGCTTATGAAATACTTCTCCAATCGGCAAAGAACCAATGGCCCAGAACCTCTCTTATCAGCTTCTGATAGGAGTTTGCAGCCCATAAAATCCAGCTCACACACTCCCTGCAGAGAAAACATCTGCACCTGGGTTTCTTGGCCCAGAAGAATGTTATTTAGTCATTTGGTGAGTAAAGTATAGCCATTGTTCCTCCTCTCCCCCTGTTACAGAAAAATGCAACACTGCATTTGGGCAGGATGGACCGCCTATGGGGGGGGGGGGTGAGCGGACTTGCTGGGCTGTGTGTCTCTGATCTATCTTTTAGCCCCATGCAAGTGAAATAGCAATGATCATTTTCTTAGATAAGTGAAAGTGATGCTAATCACAGTGTTATGCTGAAATTCAGCCCTCAGTACTGAACGGTTTTAGTAAATGAACTCACACTATACTAAAATAATTCGTGTCCTGATTTATAAATACTGAGGTTAATAAAAGTTATAGCAAACAGTGTGACCTGTAGCCAGAAAGGGTTTGGCATGAAGAATTCCAGTCTGACTTCATCGGAGAGTGCTTGGTTTCCGTGCATAAAACAGTGTGATGCTGGCTGACAATCTCAAAGGTGACACTTTGAACAAGAACAAAATTCACCTCGAGAGGTCAGGACCACTGCCATACTGGAGTTGTGCTGAAACAAACCAGCCGTTTGTCCTTTTCTTTTATCTGCACACTAGAATTGAATAATTGTGCGATCCAAAGAGCAGCAATATTTTATTGCTGTATCTGCTTCAAAGTAGAATGAGATACAGAGAGAGCGGCTTGCATATGTTTACCTAGGAAGGATGATGAAATCCTCAGTCATGGAATCTCTTCCTAGGGAGGTAAGTCGAGTAATGGCATTCTTGAAGCAGTTTTACCCCTGAGAAAAATATATAGGGAATGTGGTCTCTGCAAACAGCCATCTCTGTTAAAATTTCCCAGGGGGCGGCATCTTCCCCACTCAGGTCCTTTCTGGCCCCTTTCTCGCCTCTCTCCATCCCTGCCCCACCTATCCTGCAGGACCCAGGTCAACCTCACCTCTTACGCCAGGCCCTCCAGATACTCCCCTTGGGTGAACTCCCACAGGATGGAATAGATTAGACTGCAGTCCTGTACAACCTCCAAATCCTACATGGCCTGTCCAACATGATCTGGAAAGTTCTAGTGGGCTGAATCACCAGGTAGAGGAAGGCTCCAGCTGTCACACACTCTCCACAGCCACTAAGCGTGGGGAAAGACACAGGATCAAATTCACAGTGGGCCTTAGAGACTCCACTGAAAGTGACATGCATCACTCCTGTTCATATTTCACTGGCCAAAGCAAGTGACGGGGTTGAAGGGGACCTGGGGGTGAGGGTGGGGTGAGGGGAGCATGAGCCTATGGAGAGCTTAGGAGGGGAAAAATCAGGACAATTTGTTAAGGAACTTTGATGAGCACTACAGGGTCCAAACCATCATGCGTGCTGCCAACTTGGTGCAGGGACCACAGACACCCAATGCCATCACTACGGAGCTCACCAGCCTGCAAGAAGAGGAGGCCCGAGTGACTGGCCATTGTCTTCTTAACATTGAAATAGTAACAATAGTTCTTACTTCACAGAACTGATAAGAGGAGGCTAAATAAAATATTGAGTGTTTAGTGTAACATCTGCAAAGTAGAAGCCAATCTGTGAGCATTAGTTATTATTAAGTATTAGAAATATTTATTCATCAATAATCACAATCTGTTTAAATTCAGGGTGGAAGGGAGTAGAGGAGAGAAACACAAAAAGTGATAGACCATAAAAATGTGTTGGTGAGGACGATGAGGAAAAGAAATGGTATAGAGTTTTTTCCTTTTTTTTTTTTTTTCCTTCTTTTTTTGGAGAGGTTTTTGCTATAGGGCGCGTGCACTCACCAGAAAGACAAAGAGAGACAGAGAGAGAGAAAGCGAAAAGAAATCATCCCCAGGGGGATGGCCACACCACAATCCCTTCTCCTCCATTCTTCTCTTGGGATCTTGGGCACGCACACACACACGCACCTGGTGTGAGTCTAAGCCGCTGGGTTCTGGACTCAAACCACAGTTGACTACATGAGAGTCCAGCGAAATAGCCATTACGCTAACTGCTGATCCCTAGAGTTTGGTCCTTAAGATACAGTGACAGAATCTGAAGACATAATCATTGCAAAAATAGTTCTTCTTGGAATAAGGAGTTCCCAGAACTAAAACTATCTGAGTACATGAAAGGCAGCAAAGAGAGTTGATACAGGAGTAGCGATCCTGGAGTCCGCAGGTGCCCAAGGGGGCACAGATCGTATTCAGGGCACCTGAGAACTTGGATGGAAAATCCATCTTTATTTTTCACTAACCTAAGGGCACAAGCAGGTGCTCAATAAACACTACTTGACTAGAGAACTGCTTTCATAGCTATTGCAGTCTTGAGATGTAAGTTCATGTCTACAGTTATATTTTAAGCTGTCTGAGGGCAAGACAGAGTCTGATCTTCAGTGCCTTCATTAATTCAACAACCTTATGCTCTGTTCAGCTCTAGGCTTTGCATGGAAAGGTGAAAACAACAACAAAACAAAAATGAAACACAACCTCTGTCTCCAAGGGTCCCAGTTAGATCCTAAGGGTAAAAAGCATTAATCATGTAATAAATGCTGTAATCTTTTATATATATATATATATATATATACGGTTCGCATCCCGACCCGGTGGCTTAGAACTCACGCCAGGCATGTGTGCGTGCGTGCCCAAGATCCTGAGAGGAGAATGGAGAAGAAGGGATTGCGGCGTGACCATCCCCCCTGGGGGGTGATTTCTCGCTTTCTGTCTCTCTGTTTCTCTCTGTCTGTCTGGCGAGCACACGCGCCCTATGGCAAAAACCTCTCCAAAAATAAAAAAGAGAGCCAGGAAGATCTTCTCCAAGAAAATGAGAGTTTTATATGGGCCTGAAGGGAAAGGCAGCTAATAGAAAAGGAAAGGCCAAACATTCATGCTAGAGGATTGGGTAAAAAAAGTACAGAGTAGAAAGAGCATATACTTTTAAAATTTTTTGACAGAGGGACCTGTGCTCACCAGAGAGAGACAGATAGAAAGAACGGGACAGGAGAAAGCACACCCCCTCCCCCATGGGACATGGTCATGCCAATTCCCTTCTCCATTTCTTTCTTCTTTTGGGATTCTGGGCATTCGTGTGCAAGTACACAGTCTGTTTTTTGTTTGTTTGTTTGTTTGTTTGTTTGAGAAGTTTTTTCGCTATAGGGCGTGTGCGCTCGCCAGACAGACATAGAGACAGAAAGCGAGAAATCACCCCCTGGGGGGGGATGGTCACGCTACAATCCCTTCTCCTCCATTCTCCTCTCGGGATCTTGGGCACGCACACGTGCCCGGCGTGAGTTTTAAGCCACCGGGTCCGGGACACGAACCGCGATCGATTATGTGGGAGTCCAGCGACATAGCCATTACGCTAACTGCTGGTTTCCCCCAGTCTGTTTTTTAAGCCAATGGGCTGGAACTTACATTGCAAGGTCAGCCATGTGGGATCCAGTTGTCTTAACCACCAGGCCACAGGCTGACCGCAAAAGTGGTTTTTACTCTGGATTGGAAGGGTACAGGAATGGCCAAACTTAAAGGACCAGATGGTAAATATTTTAGATTTTGTGAATCACATATGAACTCTCACATATTTGTGTATGTGTGTGTGTGTTTTACTACCCTTCGAAAAATGTAAAAGCCATTCTTAACTGGCAAGTCCTATAAAAACAACAACAAGGTAAGGCACACCCACTAGGATGGCTCTAATAAAATAAAATGTGTTGGTGAGGACGTAGAGAAATTCATTGCTGGTGGGAATGCAAAACGGCACAGCCACTGTGGAAAACGGTCTGGCAACTCCACCGCAAGTGAAATACAGTTACCATGGGATACAGCAGTTCTGCTCCTAGCTACTAATATAAACCCGAGGAATGGAAACACATCTCCATTCAAAAACCTATCCAAGAACGTTTATAGCAGCACTATTCATAATAGCCAACAGGAGAGACAATCCACTAACTGATGAATAGATAAGTAAAACGTGGCGTATCCTTGCAAAGGAATATTATTCAGCCGCAAAAAGCAATACAGTTCTGATACATGCTACAGCATGGACGGATCTTGAAAACATTATGCTGAGTGATAGGAACCACACATGAAAGACCGTAAATTATGATCCCAATTATGTAAAGTGTCCAAAAGGGGGATATCCACAGAGGAAGGAAGTAGATTCATGGTCGCCTCAGGCTAGAGAAGCTGGGAGGGAACGGGGAGTGACTGCGAATGCATGCAGTTTCTTTCTGGGGTGATGAAAACATTCTGGAATTAAATAGTGATGATGGTTGCACTGTTCTGTGAATACATTAAAAGCTACTGAATTACATGCCTTAGAAGTGTGAATTACATGTGAATGTTTAAAGTGCTTGGTGTTAGTTTTCTTAGGCAGACAAAGGGCCACAGTTTGTTTGGGTGAATGAATAAAAGGAACTACAGGAGGGAGGGGCAACGGAGATGTCCAGTCTTGGGGGTCATGATAACGATACTGAGGCCAAAGAGACAGATGTGAGTGCATCCGTTTGTAGGTAAAGTTATCTCATGAGATTGTCAGTGAAACAAACTAGAGTAGAATTTTATTTAGAGGGTTAAAGATGGAGACCTTGGAAACATCCACATTTAGGGGGCAGAGAAAGGGAAAATAAGGCATTGGGGCAGGAGAAATTGGAGATGGTCAGAGAGCCAGGAGAGTGCTCAAGGGAGAGAGGGTGCATCAAGGAGGGGGCGTCGGATATTGGGGGAGGCCAGGCAGGAAGGGGGCAGGAAGGAGCCACTGGGTTTAGAGATTA
>NW_006159616.1:15752008-15756180 GCF_000334495.1 Tupaia belangeri chinensis
AAGGAAGGAAGGAAGGAAGGAAGGAAGGAAGGAAGGAAGGAAGGAAGGAAGGAAGGAAGGAGGAAAAAGAAAAAGAACGAAAGAGAGAGGAAGGAAAAGGCCATTAGCTAACTATAGCATTAGCCAGGTGAGGCCACAGGCGCATTACAGACCAACGGCAGAAGGCCAAGTCAGTGGCCCCTCCCCGGCCCAACAGCAACGCAGAGCTGTAAATTCTAAAGCGAACAAGTGATAATCATGGAAAATTTATCAGAGGGGTAGCTGAAAGGCAGCTGAAAGGCCCAGAAGCTGTAGGGAGTGCACGATTTCATAAATACTGAAAAAGAGTTATTGCGAATCCCCTACCAAGCCCGTTATATGTGTCAGAACTCTGGAAATTTGAGGGAAGTGATTTAATGCCTAAGACGGTGACTGCCAAGAACGAGCGTGTCACCATTTCTCACAGCAGTGCGGAACTGGCCCAAGGGCTAGCAGCAGCCAATCAACAGGCTACAGGCGTCCACTGACCTAGGCCACCTCCAAGCTGTGCTTCTGAGGAAGCCAGAGAGGCAAGGAAACTGCTCCCTCGCCAAAGCTGCTACCGGAAGGGAGCCCTGCAGCTGGGACGTGACCAGGCCCAGAGATGCTTGGTCCACAGTTGTGTGTGGTCCTGTGGCCACACGCCCACAGCAGCAAAGGGCATTAAGGCAGAAACGACCGAAGCTCACTAACTAGGGTATCTACAGCTGTCAGAGCAATTGCACATTGGTCAAGTCTACCTAGCACTTACTCATTTTTTTAGAAGTATTTCCATTCTATGGGACGCAGTTAGCGTAATGGCTATGTCACTGGACTCCCACGTGGTCGGCCGCGGTTCGCATCCCGACCCGGTGGCTTAGAACTCACGCCAGGCATGTGTGCGTGCGTGCCCAAGATCCTGAGAGGAGAATGGAGAAGAAGGGATTGCGGCGTGACCATCCCCCCTGGGGGGTGATTTCTCGCTTTCTGTCTCTCTGTTTCTCTCTGTCTGTCTGGCGAGCACACGCGCCCTATGGCAAAAACCTCTCCAAAAATAAAAAAGAGAGCCAGGAAGATCTTCTCCAAGAAAATGAGAGTTTTATATGGGCCTGAAGGGAAAGGCAGCTAATAGAAAAGGAAAGGCCAAACATTCATGCTAGAGGATTGGGTAAAAAAAGTACAGAGTAGAAAGAGCATATACTTTTAAAATTTTTTGACAGAGGGACCTGTGCTCACCAGAGAGAGACAGATAGAAAGAACGGGACAGGAGAAAGCACACCCCCTCCCCCATGGGACATGGTCATGCCAATTCCCTTCTCCATTTCTTTCTTCTTTTGGGATTCTGGGCATTCGTGTGCAAGTACACAGTCTGTTTTTTGTTTGTTTGTTTGTTTGTTTGTTTGAGAAGTTTTTTCGCTATAGGGCGTGTGCGCTCGCCAGACAGACATAGAGACAGAAAGCGAGAAATCACCCCCTGGGGGGGGATGGTCACGCTACAATCCCTTCTCCTCCATTCTCCTCTCGGGATCTTGGGCACGCACACGTGCCCGGCGTGAGTTTTAAGCCACCGGGTCCGGGACACGAACCGCGATCGATTATGTGGGAGTCCAGCGACATAGCCATTACGCTAACTGCTGGTTTCCCCCAGTCTGTTTTTTAAGCCAATGGGCTGGAACTTACATTGCAAGGTCAGCCATGTGGGATCCAGTTGTCTTAACCACCAGGCCACAGGCTGACCGCAAAAGTGGTTTTTACTCTGGATTGGAAGGGTACAGGAATGGCCAAACTTAAAGGACCAGATGGTAAATATTTTAGATTTTGTGAATCACATATGAACTCTCACATATTTGTGTATGTGTGTGTGTGTTTTACTACCCTTCGAAAAATGTAAAAGCCATTCTTAACTGGCAAGTCCTATAAAAACAACAACAAGGTAAGGCACACCCACTAGGATGGCTCTAATAAAATAAAATGTGTTGGTGAGGACGTAGAGAAATTCATTGCTGGTGGGAATGCAAAACGGCACAGCCACTGTGGAAAACGGTCTGGCAACTCCACCGCAAGTGAAATACAGTTACCATGGGATACAGCAGTTCTGCTCCTAGCTACTAATATAAACCCGAGGAATGGAAACACATCTCCATTCAAAAACCTATCCAAGAACGTTTATAGCAGCACTATTCATAATAGCCAACAGGAGAGACAATCCACTAACTGATGAATAGATAAGTAAAACGTGGCGTATCCTTGCAAAGGAATATTATTCAGCCGCAAAAAGCAATACAGTTCTGATACATGCTACAGCATGGACGGATCTTGAAAACATTATGCTGAGTGATAGGAACCACACATGAAAGACCGTAAATTATGATCCCAATTATGTAAAGTGTCCAAAAGGGGGATATCCACAGAGGAAGGAAGTAGATTCATGGTCGCCTCAGGCTAGAGAAGCTGGGAGGGAACGGGGAGTGACTGCGAATGCATGCAGTTTCTTTCTGGGGTGATGAAAACATTCTGGAATTAAATAGTGATGATGGTTGCACTGTTCTGTGAATACATTAAAAGCTACTGAATTACATGCCTTAGAAGTGTGAATTACATGTGAATGTTTAAAGTGCTTGGTGTTAGTTTTCTTAGGCAGACAAAGGGCCACAGTTTGTTTGGGTGAATGAATAAAAGGAACTACAGGAGGGAGGGGCAACGGAGATGTCCAGTCTTGGGGGTCATGATAACGATACTGAGGCCAAAGAGACAGATGTGAGTGCATCCGTTTGTAGGTAAAGTTATCTCATGAGATTGTCAGTGAAACAAACTAGAGTAGAATTTTATTTAGAGGGTTAAAGATGGAGACCTTGGAAACATCCACATTTAGGGGGCAGAGAAAGGGAAAATAAGGCATTGGGGCAGGAGAAATTGGAGATGGTCAGAGAGCCAGGAGAGTGCTCAAGGGAGAGAGGGTGCATCAAGGAGGGGGCGTCGGATATTGGGGGAGGCCAGGCAGGAAGGGGGCAGGAAGGAGCCACTGGATTTAGAGATTAGAGGCCACCAACAAACTTGATGAGAGGCATTTTCATAGTGCAACTGGGAAAAAGCCAGTGCAGCAGGCTGAACTGTGCATGGGAGGTGGGCAACAGGAGCCAGCAGGGAAAGGTGCTGCTTTAAGTTCTTGACCCTGGAGGACAGAGGGCGGGTGTAGGGAGGGGAGGGGGTTGGGAAGGGTCACCTGTTGGGATGGAAGACATTTAGTAGGCTGAGGAGGAGACACTATGAAAGCTGATAAAATAAACCAATTGTTTAAATGAGGAGAATTCAAAGATGAGAGGCGTAGGATGCTGTCCCGAGTCTGGTGTCCAGAAGGAAGGACGCCAAGGTCTGGCTGTCGAAAACACCTGCTCTTTCTCCTGCCCAAAGGAAGTGGGAGAGGAGGGGACAGGAGTAGGGGGGTGTGGGTTTCCTCTAGGTTCCTCTACTTTGGATTCAAGTTAGAAGGGTCAGAATGTATGATTATACACATACGTTTGCGTCAAGGGTGAATTTTAACAGAAACACAAACTTGGATGTGCCGAAAAAAAAAAAAAAAGAGTCTTTGTGCTGGATAGCTTTAAGTGTGAACTTGGCCAACATGGTGTCCAGTTATTTAATCAGACATAAATCAAGTTGTTGCCATGATAGTATTTGGTAGATGTGGTTCACGTCCATAATTAGTTGGCTTTCACTAAAGGAGATTACCCTCAAGAATGTGGATGGGCCTCATCCCATGAGTTAGAGAACTTATGAGCAGAAAATGAGGTTCCCGGAGAAGAAATTCTGCATTTGGACGATAGTTTCAGCAGTTACTAGGAGCTAGAGAGAAAGGAGAAATGGGGGTTAGTGTTTATTCATACAGATTTCCAGTCAGGGGAGATGAAAAAGCTCTGTGGATAGATGGTGGTGGTTGGTGGTGGCATAGCAATGTCCATGTATGAACAGTACACATGAAACGGATTAAAATGGGGCCAGCAGAAGGCATGGAGGCTAAGGCAGCTGGATCTCATATGACCGACATGCAGTTGGAATCCCGGACCTGGAGACTTGGAAAACAGGCTGGGTGTGCATGCATGCATGCCCAAAATCCCAAGAGGAGAAGGGATTGCAGCATGGTCATACCCCCTTGGGGGTAGATGTGATCTTTCCCT
>NW_006159616.1:15756273-15762052 GCF_000334495.1 Tupaia belangeri chinensis
AGAGAGCACACATGCCTAATATCAACAACAACAACAACAAAGATTAAAATGCTCAATTTTGTGTTACATACATTTTACCACTGCTATGGGCAGAATGATTCTGTCTCCTGAAAATATCCGATGTTGAAATCCTCAGTCCCACAGTGATGATATTAGGAGATGGGGCTTTGGAAGGTGATGAGGTCATAAGGGCAGAGCCTTATTAATGGAATGAGTGTCCTGGTTAAAGAGGCCCATAGGGGCACATTTGCCCTTTCTATCGCATGAGGGCATAGCAGGAAGCAGTCCCCTTTGAGCTAGAAAACGGGCCTTCACAGGGACTACGTTGCTTTGATCTGGGGCTTCCCAACCCTCATAGTTGAGAGAAATAAATTTCGACTGTTTGTAAGTTATCCAGTTTATGGTATTTCGTTATAGTAGCCCGAATAGATTAAGACAACCACCATTAAAAACAAAACAAGATGAAAACACTACAGCGTCCACTCCTTCCTGGATTTACAGCCTACTGGCCTGACCACAGATCACAGACTCTCCAGCCCTTACAATCACATGAGTCAGTCCTTAAAATACATCTCATAATAAACACACCCTATTGGTTCTGTTTCTGTGGAGAGCTTAGACAGAGACTATAATGGTGTCTATTTCTTCATAGCTGGACACAACTACTAGCCCTTTAGTAGCAGAAAATAGAGTAAAACAATCCAGACTCACTGGACACCTAGTTTAAACTCCATCATGTCATGTAACCGGGTATTACGGTCAACCTGGAATTCTCCCCATCCTCACCTCATCTGCTTATTCTTCCTTTGGTGGAATCTAGATTCAGGCTAGGTTTACACTGCATCTCGGTGTTACACCTGGTCTGTGGCCCTCTGTCCTTTTGACCCTTGCTGAGATTGACCTGCCCCACCAAGTCCTGGTCATAGCCCTCAATCTCTGTGGTCCTGTGAGCATGGCCAAGAGTTTTCTTCAGATCCATGAACCGTCCTCACAAATGGAACCTAAAGAGGGGACCAGGGAACCCTCAAACTTGTAGCCAGGTGGTCAGAAGAGCAGGTGGTTTGGGACTTTTGATTAGCTTTGGGGGACCCCAGGTTTCAAATCTTGTGCTCTTTGTCCTTGCCACTCAAATCAGAGGTTTTCCCTAGTCCTTGGTCCTCACAGTCTCTTGTGTCCTTCTTGGGTGTTGCCAACTCTGGTCTGTTCACCAAACACACTGCATATACAGTCTCTGCAAGACTGCCCTGGAGCCCACACATACAAATAACTTTCATAATCATTACTTGAAAAGCTTCTCTGAAAGGCCACCCCTCTAGGAGGATGTAGAGTCAGGGAGGTTGCTGTGAGGGTTGAGAAATCTAAAGAAAAGATTTTTGAAATCTAGGAGACTTCAAAGGGCAAAAGGATTATCACATCCATTTCTTTAACGATACAATAACAATGTATGTTTTTCACTTATGATAACAGAATCATGTAGTGTGTATCATGAATTTCGTTTTCACAAGATGAGATTTGCATTTATCTGGAAGGCGTGCTTTCCTGTAGAACTGTGTGTCCTAACCAAGTTAAGTAGGTCCAACGGCAACTCCCTGAACATTGAGTCCCTGTGTGGACAGTCATGTGACTGCTACATTAGCTGCAAGCAAAAGCAGCCACTCATCTGTCATCCCTGGCAGCTCAGACCTCAAGCTGCTGGGAGATGAGATGTCCGTGAACAAGTTCTTTGTCCTCAGGGGATGCGGAAAGTCCAGGCATTCATCACTCTGAGCCACCCAGCCTCAGAGCCTGCAACCTGCATGCGAGACTGCCGCTAAGTCATTGCTGGAGAATCGGTGCTGTTTATAAGGCTTGATTTGTATCCTTAAGATTACCTTAGTGTCATCTGTACTAGCTCTGAGTTACAAAAAAAAAGTTTCAAATCAGGATTAAGCCCAAAATGCCCCTAGTGAGTGCTTGCTTCAACCAGACAAAATAAACACGCCCACCTGGAATGTAAGCGCAGCCCACGGGGTGCAAAGACCAATGTCCTAACAGCCAGGAATCTGCTGACAGGGCTGTGGCCGTTCCCCTCTGCCCACTTTGGACACTCAGCACTTAGGCTAACAGGAAGTGACACAAGATGTACCTTTTAGGCTGAATTTTGGAAAACTATTGCTATAGTTATTTTGAGCAGGACGTGGAGGGTGTTGAGTGAGTCAGGGGATCCGAATTTCCTAGTCCTTTTAACTGCTGATCTCTAACCCTGCAGTCTCTCTCCTCACAGGTCAGTGTGCATTTTGCAAAATGGGGCTTTCCACATGGCTGCACAAACCCTGCAAATCCTAACAGCAGATGTCTTCCCAAGAGGTGGGCAGGTTGCTTGAGTGGGACGGCAGTCAGGCCGCCTGCTCGAGGATAGTCACATGTCTTCTCCTTCTGGGTATGTCTCCGACATAATGATGAAGGCCCTAAGGTTTGGCCAGAGCCAGGGCAATAATTTTGTGCTAATGGCAGGGTCAGAAGCCAGCTCTGGTGTTAACTAGCTGTGTGCCAGCGAGCAGGCCACTGACATTTGTTTGAACCCCTTCATCTGTAATTGCCAGGGACTCCAACTTTCAAAGACCCTTCAGCTCTAACATGTGACGTTGTGGTTTCCTTTCCCAATGTGAGAAAAGGAGCAAGAGGATTATATATTAAAACCCTCACTCTATCTCACACTACTTCAGCATTGTTTTTAGAATCAACTCTTTTTAATTTTATTTATTTATTTATTTGGAGAGGTTTTTGCTATAGGGCATGTACGCTCGCCAGAAAGACAGAGAGACAGAAAGCGAGAAATCACACCCCCCCAGGGGGGACGGCTATGCTGCAATCCCTTCTCCTCCATTCTCCTCTTGGGATCTTGGGCACACACGCACACATGCCCAACATGAGTTTAAGTCACTGGGTCCGGGACTCGAACTGTGGTCAACTAAATGGGAGTCCAGCGACATAGCCATTATGCCAATTGCTGGGCCCCAGTTTATTTATTTATTTTTAAAGAGAGATTTTTTCCTATAGGGCGCATATGCTTGCTGGAGAGACAGAGAGAAAGAAAGTGAGAAGAAATCACCCCCTGGGGGGATGGCTACATCAAAATCCCTTCTCCTCCATTTTCCTCTCAGAATTTTGGGCATATACGCACACATGCCCAGTGTGAGTTTCAAGCCACTAGGTCCAGGACTCAAGCTGAGGTTGGCCACGTAAGAGTCCAGTGCTATAACCACTATGTCATCTGCCGGCCCCTAGGTACTGATTTTTAAAGAATGAACCTCTGTTATGTATCTGAGCAATTTTAGGTGCACAGAATAAGTGAGACAGTATAGAGTCCCTCTATACCTCCTCCCTTCCTGTTCATAGTTTCTCTTATTAGCACTTATTATTTAACATCTTAAATCACTGTGAAATTGCACTCATTACAATTGATGAACCAGCACTGATGCATCACTACTGACAAGATTAGAGTTTACTCTTCGTTTTGTACATAGGAAGTGGGGTTCAGAAAGTTTGTAGAAAAGTGGAATTGAAATACAAATTTATTTCGGTGCAAAAAAAATTTGAAATGCCTGGATCATTTTTCTCATAATACGTGTTTTTTGTGAACTTTTTTATATCCCCCCCCCCATTGTGGGTTTTGGCAAATGCATAATGATATATATCTACCCTTATAGGATCACACAGAATGGTTTCACTTCCCTAAAAAAACCCTGTGTTTCTCCTTTATATCTCCCCCTACACCCCGTGACACACACACAACTCCCCAGTCTCTGGCAACAATTGTCTCTCTAGTTTTGCTTTTCAGAATGTCATGTAGTTGGAACTGTACACTACATAGCCTTTTCAGACTGGCTTCTTTCACTTAACAATGCGTGTTTGCAGTTTCTCCATGTCTTTTTGTGGCCAGTTGGTTTATTTTTTGTCGTTGAATAATATTTCTTTGTCTGGATGGGCCACAATCTGTTTATCCATTTGCTTACTAGAGAACATCATGATGGCTTTTAATTTTTGGCAATCACGTATAGAGCTTCTATTTTTACTGAGTTGCATTATTGTTATTTTAATATACACTGCCACAAATCCTCTTGGAAGTATGTCAGAATATAAATAAGTATTAAAATATGATTAAAGGATTGTTTACAATATAGAGTATCAGTTAAAAAAAAAAAAAACAAGAAACCTTTCAGGGCTGGCTCCATGGAGCAGCAGTAATGCACTGCTTGAGAGAAGCTGGATTCCACATGGTGGGCCAAAGTTCGAGTTGCCTGCTTGGTTGGCCTGAGACACTCCAGTCACACACAAGTGCCCGGGGTCTGACAGGATGGAGGACTGGAAGAAAAGGGCCATGGTATGATCAATCAGGTCCTGTGGAGAATGTTCTTCTCTCTCTGTGTCTCTCTGTCTCTCTTTCACATGCACATCAATAAAGAAAAAAGTAAAATTTTAAAAAGCCATCACAATTAGAATCAAGTTTACCACATATATGGTTTAAAGAATTAAAAAAATGCTATGCCTCTGTGCTAAAACCAGAGTGTCCCTGGTGCTTTCTGAATATGATATGAGCCAAGTAAAGAGTTTGGTATGGGTTGGCACAGGATATATGAAATCTATCTATATGAAATATTAATCTATCTTCTGTTGTAGTCTGATCTTTCTGTTTAAATTCTGGAAGATAATGTTCAACTCTGGACTTGTCTCTACTATTAAGCTGGCCATTTTCTTAGTTGTTTTTGAACTCTTATTTCTGTGCGTCTGACTTTAGTTTTCCTGATATAGCACTCCCTTCAGAACTTTTTGGAGAACTGGTCTGACGTCAGTAAATTCTTTCAGTTTTCATTTATCTGAGAATGGTCTTGTCTTCTCTTCCTATATAAAGGATAATCTTGCCAGATATAATATTCTTGGTTGAATTTTTTTTTGAGAGTTTTTTTTTTGCTATAGGGCACGCATGCTCGCGAGAAAGACAGAGAGAGACAGAGAGATAGAAAGCGAGAAACCACCCCTCGCCCCGGGGGGATAGCCACACCACAATCCCTTCTCCTCCCTTCTCCCCCCAGGAGCTTGGGCACGCATGCACACATGCCTGGCGTAAGTTTAAGCCACCGGGTCTGGGATGTGAACAGTGGTCAGCTACATGGGAGTTCAGTGACATAGCCATTATACTAACTGTTGGTCCCAAAAATTGTTTTTCACTCAACACTTACAGTATATTTTCCCATTCTTCCCTTGCTCGCATTATTTCTTTCTTTTTAAAAAAATATTTATTTTATTATCATCATAATCTTGTTTATATTACATTGGCTTGCATATAACTTTACAGTGTATTACATTGCTTTTTCAAAAGGGAATGCCATGCATGTCAGTCAATACAGAGACATTAATCTCTCCACTTCATCATTCAATATCTTTTCATTGTTTTTCCCAATCATCATTATTATTATTCCAATGATTTTTTAAACAGTCAATCACTATTTCTTATTTTCCTTGTAAAAAGACTTTACCCATCATGAAATACTTCTCAGACCAATCCAGTTGAGAGTACTATACACGTTATCATCAACAGGTAATAAACCATATCTGTTTCCCACTAACGTCCTGCCTCTCTATTGTTCTCTTGCTATCTTTCTCTATCCTCTTCTCTTCATCTCCCCCATTCCACACTGTCTTATTCTCGTTAAGTACTTTCACTACTTTTATGTCCTCCAATATTTCACTCTCTACCATAGAGTGCGGATAGTCAGTATATATTAAGTGGATACATACA
>NW_006159616.1:15768110-15768471 GCF_000334495.1 Tupaia belangeri chinensis
TCATTTCCTTGGTTGCTTTTTATTCTCATATAACTGTCTGTCTGACTTTTTAGTTTTCCTGGTATAGTACTCCCTTCAGAACCTCTTGAAGAGCTGGTCTGGAGTTGGTAAATTCCTTCACATTGTGTTTATCCGGGAATGTTTTTCTTTTTTTTTCCCATATGAAAGATAATCTTGCCGGGTATAGTATTCTTGGTTGAAATTGTTTTTCATTCAACACTTTGACTGTATTTCCCCATTCTTTCCTCGCCTGCATTGTTTCCGCAGAGAGATCCGATGTTAGCCTGATGGGGTGACCTTTGTAAGTAACTTGACGTTTCCCTCTTGCCAACTTTAGTGTCTTGTCTTTGTCTGTTGTTTT
>NW_006159616.1:15768819-15770370 GCF_000334495.1 Tupaia belangeri chinensis
AGGGAGGTTTTGATTTCCTGTATCACATTCTTCAACCCTAGAAGTTCCATCTGGTTCTTGTTTAAGGTATCTATTTCTTCTTTCAAGTCATGAAAGGACTTCTTCATCTCCTGGATCTCCTTGTCTCTTTTCTCTTCCATCTCAGTTAGTTTGGTCACTACAAATATTCTGAATTCCTTATCAGATATGTCCATGACGTCCATTGTATTGACTGTGGGTGATATAGGCTTGATGATTTCCCTTGGGGGAGAGGCCTTTTGTTGGTTGCTCATACTTCTTCAGCCTCTGCAATTGTTCCTAGTCATCAGGTGATATATATGTTGTTTCCTAACTTATCTAAGGTATTTGAGTGTTAAAAGTTGTACAGGATTAGAAAATTGATTATTTCTCTTGTGGTTGGCCTACCTGTTGCTCACCATTACCATGAACTGTTACTACTGGTCTTGGGTGGCCCAAAGACCTCCCTGTTTCTAAGGAGTGGTGAGCCTCCACTGACCTAATAAGCAACACCTCAAGAGCAAAGAAAAACAAACAAACAAACAAAAACAAAACAAAAACAAATCGCGCAGCGCACAATTTAAAATACTAAAATTTAGAGAGTCCAAAGGCAAGTGAGGAAGAGCCAGAGGATGAGCAACGGGTCCCAGGCAGACAGGCCTGCAGTCGCAAGCCACCTGGTGTCCGGAACTGCTGGCTGGCTTGATCCGGTTTGCAGGGGGGTGGGGTGGGGTGCGAGTTCGTCTTAAAGTCCCACACAACCAACCTGAAGTCCAGAGACGAGTAGGGATGGGGATGTGTGAAGGTCCTGGGCAGATGGGCTGCAGCCGCAGGCCACCTGGTGTCCAGAACTCTATTTATTTATTTTTAAAAACAAAAAATGAAAATTTCATGGTGAGCTCGCATGCAGCACGAAAGCACTAGTTCTCAACTCCCATGGAGGACTCAGTCTTCTTCTGAAGCCCTGCCCTTTTTGCCTCTCCTAAATGGGAGGCAGGAAAGGGGATTACTGGCAAGATAAAGGAGGATTTGAGAGCTAAGAAAGTACTTTACCTTAAAAAAGTAAAAAAAGAGAAAATTTTTTAAATGAAAAGGAGAGAGACAGTGATACAGAGACACAGAGAGAGAGGATAGAGGGAGGTCTACTAGGATGAATTCTCAGCAGAAAATCTTCATTTCTCTATTCCCTGGAAGCACTAGTTCTCAGCTCCCATGGCGGACCCACAATAGCAAGATGTTCTAATTACATACTTAGAGTGTAAAAACTATGTTATATGCCAGAGATACAAAATCTTCTTTTGGGATTTTGGGTATGCATGCGAGGGCACCCAGCATGTTTCTCAAGCTGCCAGGTCTGGTAATAAAAAATGTGATTGGCTATGTGGGATCTAGCTGCCTTGACCACCAGGCCACAGACTCCACTGCATGCCATGCCCTCCACTGGAGATCATGAAATCAGACTTCTATGAATATGGGATGACTGTACAAAGCAAAACTTTTTCTTTATTTCTTTTTTTTTTTTTTTTTTTTTTTCTTATGGGGGCGGTGCGTCGC
>NW_006159616.1:15770498-15796582 GCF_000334495.1 Tupaia belangeri chinensis
ACGGTTGAGTTTACGCCACTGGGTCCGGGACTTGGACTGCTGTCGACTACGTGGCAGTCCAGCGACATAGCCATTACTTTAACTGCTGGTCCCAACTTTTTTCTTTTAAATATAATTTTTTTTTTTGGAGAGATTTTTACTGTAGGGCGCGTGCGCTCGCCAGACAGACAGAGAGAGACATAGAGACAGAAAGCGAGAAATCACCCCCCAGGGGGGATGGTCACGCTGCAATCCCTTCTCCTCCATTCTCCTCTCGGGATCTTGGGCACGCACACACACGTGCCCGGCGTGAGTTTTAAGCCACCGGGTCCGGGACACGAACCGCGGTCGACTACGTGGGAGTCCAGCGACATAGCCATTACGCTAACTGCTGGTTCCCTAAATATAAATTTTTTTAATTATCAGAAGATATGTGTGTTTGCCAGAAAAGGAAGATGAGAGAGAGAGAGAAAAAGAGAGAGAGAGAGAGAAAGAGAGGAGGACCTCCTAAGGGAGTGTGATCATGCCAGAATCCTTTCTCCATCCCATCAGAATGTTAAGTATGTATGAACATGTTCCTGAGATGTTTTTCAAGCTTATGGGGGCTGCAATTTGAACCATGATTGGCCACGTGGGATCTGGCTCCCCACGTACAGGGTTAACCCTTCTGCTACAGGGCCAGCCTCAAGACAAATGTTCTCACATTTTTATTTTTATTATTATTATTTTTTAGAATTATTTTTTATTTAACTTTATTTTATTTATTGATTGTTTTAATTTGACCAGAGAGGGACAGGGTGAGAAAGAGAGAGAGAAAGCTGCTTGATCCGGGTCTTGAACCACGGTTGGGCACCTGGGAGTCCAGCACCCTTAACTACCACACCGCCTGCTGGCCCTCCAAATTTTTATTTCTTTTTTCAATCAAGGTGAAACATACGTTTTAAATTTCTTGGCCAAGTGGTGTTAAAGGCTAGTGACAAGGCAGAAACAAACAAGCAAATGAAAAGCGATTTCCTCTCCTCTCCCCACCTAGATCCCCTGGGTACTTTCAACAGATTCTATTAATAGTTACTTCCATATTTTAAAATATAGTTTTACCAGTCTATCTTGATGGATTCATTACAGACATCAGCTACTATTCCCATTCTAGTCATTGAGGGTTTTGAGCTCTCACTGGCTCCATCTTCCTAATATGGTTATAGCATTTTTTGCCGTTGTTGCTAGATCAGTATTCAATGTGATACAATGAGGGCCATGTAAATATTGTTTACTGCTGAGTCGGATAATAAACCACGGTCATATTTCTTTTCCAAAGTTTCGTTTGTCCCTGAGTTAATAGTTGCCTTATACTAGTTTTATCTGGATCTGTGCTAAATCTCCCGCACACTCTTTAATGGCGTTCTATTCCACATGGTTAAGCCCATCTGATAATCAATCTGTTCCATTTGTGTTTCCAGGAGACTCTTTCCTGTAGCCCCGGGCTCCCTAATCCTGGGGCTCAGCTCTGTTCCCTCAGCCACTGAATCAGTTTCTCTAGGGACTTCCGCTCACCATCACCCTGGAAATTCCCTGTGCTCATTGTCAAGCCCTTGCTTCTGGGATTTCCTGTCTTCCTTGTTCTTGGTTATTCTTGGTTACTCCCTCATGCTGATTGTCCACATCTTCCAGTAGCTTCCTGAGAAAATATGCAGAGCCAGTTGAGGGATGAGTGCTGGAGTCAGAGAGACGGAGATCAAAACATCAGCTCTCTGCCCGCTGAAGCTGTTTGGATAAGGTGGCCAGCAGAGCACCCTCCCACTGCACCCTAGAATTACGCTCACCCACTCAGCTGAGCCGGAAAATGGCAGCCACTCCCGATGGGTGAGAGCTCACAGCAACACCTGCTCTCTGAAGGTCCCCAGAGCCCCAAGGACTGGGGGAAGGGTGGAGAGGCACAGCCAGTTTCCTCTCCCCAAACTCTACAACGAGTTAAGTCGCAGGCCTGGGGTGGGGTTGGGGAGGCAGACAGTGAGTAGAGTGGGGACTGGCCTGGATGTCAGCATTTTTAAAGCCCCTCAGGTAATTTGGTTCAGCCGGAGCCAGAACACTGCTTAGCATCTGGCCTAAGCAAGACAAGTGTGAAGATAGTATCAAACTCCTCTTTCTTTCTTTTTTTTTTCTTTTTAAAGAGAGATTTTTGCTATAGGGTGCATGCACTCATCAGAGACACAGGGAGACAGAAAACAAGAAGTCACCCCCCCAGGGGGGATGACCATGCCGCAACCCTTTCTCCTTCATTCTCCTCTTGGGATTTTGGGCATGCATGTACATGTACCTAGGTCCAGGACTCAAACCGCAGTCAACTACGTGGGAGTCCAAAGACGTAACCATTATGCCACCTGCTGGTCCCCAAACTCCCCTTTCTTAAAATCTCACCATTTTCAGCCCCACCCCACCCCCCCAGACCATTCTCACAGAAAAAGGTATCTCTATCCTGGGCCTTCCCAGTTGAGCTGCTCATTTCCTGAGTAGCCTGACCTCCGTCTGCCCACCTTGTTCACCAGTCATAGCTAGGTTACATAATTCTCTCCTGCTTCTATCTAGGATTGAATTAGTGAGTCTTCATGTTTTTTTCCTCTTCTTTCATGGAGATTTCCAAGAGGAAATGGGGAAAGGAGGTATTTTCTGCATCTCAAAGCCAAACCCAAACAAAGCCAAGTTGAATGGCTTCTCTTACCAAGAGTTTCTCTGACACTTAGAAATGACCCAAAGAGGGGACCAGCAGTTAGCGTAATGGCTAGGTCGCTGGATTCCCACATAGTCGACCACAGTTCACGTCCCGGACCCAGTGGCTTAAACTCACGCCAGGTGCGAGTGTGTGCGTGCCCAAGATCCCGAGAGGAGAATGGAGGAGAAGGGATTGCGGCGTGGCCATCCCCTCTGGGGGGGTGATTTCTCACTTTCTGTCTCTCTGTCTCTCTCGTCTGTCTGGCAAGCACATGTGCCCTATAGCAAAAACCTCTAAAAAAAAAAAGAAAGAAAGAAATGACCCAGAGAGATCACAGTAGTAGAAGTACTTCTCTGAAAATATTTGTTGTTTTGAAGAAGAGTTACAGATAAAGCATCATGAGAGTCCAGACCCCAGAGCAAGGTCATGGAGTAGACAACCCTGAGCTCCCAAGTAGCAAGTGGGGTCTGGGTCTGCACACATCGGCCTGCAGTGGGGCAGGTATCTCCTTATGGATCCTCTGTGAATTTTATGATATCATTCAGTTTATTATAGTAATTTCCCCAAAGATCTCCTTTACACAGCACCACACGGAACCTCCCTCACCTTCCCCGTGTGGACAGCGAGTCCTGATTCTGACGCTCACCAGCACTAGGTGATCTAACGAGGCAGTTAGCCTCTCTGAGCCTCAGTTTGACTATCACTAAAATAGACATGCTGTTATCTGTGCCACTGCCTCAAGAATTAATATGAGGTAGCAACACACTCACCATCACATAGGGGTGAGTGTTTGTGAACTGGAAGGTGCTAATCAGAGGTGTTACATTATAATAATCTGCCCAATCCTTGTTCCTTCAAGCCAGACCGTCTCGGCTGCTTGCCAGTTTCTGGTCAGAGCATCCCCTCCTGCAGGCTTCCCCCGACCCCCACAATCCCAAAAATTTCTTTTATTTTCACATTCAAGATAAGGAGAAAAATATAAAGCCAAACATGAAATACCCTATATTTTTAAATCAGTGATATGGCTGAATTCTTGTAAAATATCCCAGCAAGGAAGAGTTTAGGGAAACAGTACTATTAGGTGGTCATGAACATCATGACATAGTTTTCTATATTTTTCTATGCAGAAATGTGTCATGACTTTCTCAATGACCCAACAAGAAATGAACTCATGATAAAGCACCCCAGATTAGTTGGCTTGGGTACTAACCACAGTCTGGGGGTCTTAAATAACAGAAATTCATTTCCTTGTAGTCCTGGAGGCTGGAGATCCAAGATCAAGGTGCCAGCTGGGTTGGTTTCCAGTGAGGGCTGACTTCCTGATGTGGAGGTGGCTGCCCTCTGTCTATGTCTTCCTGTGGTCTCCTCTGTGTGCGGGGACAGCCATCATGTCTCGTCCTCTTCTTCATAGGGCACCAGTCCTATTAGGTTAGGACTGCACTCAGCTGACTTCATTTAACCTTCATTACCTCTTTAAAGGCACTGTCTACAAATAAGGTCATGTTCGGGGATAGGGCTGCAGCCCATGAGTTAGGGTGGAGGGACACAATTTAGTCCATGACACATGCGTCCTCTCACATGGGATTCTGTCTCCTGGAACACGCAGGGGTCTTTTGTGTGCATCTGCACAACTGTGTCTCCAATGTGAAGCACACCCATGACTTGAGAGCTGCTACCATAGTAAATCCAGAACAAAGAGCCACACAAAATAAAGGGAATAGAGAGAAACTGGGGAAAGATAAAAAACTGGAGTGCCACAAAAACTGAGGAGCAGAACACACAGTCTCCAAACAAAAAGAACCCTGCCGACGGCAGGAGGGAAGAGGTGAGTGTTCCAGGGACGACCTGGACAAGAGCCTAGTGTAGACCAGAAGTAGAAATCAACTTGAGCTGGACCTGTGGTGCAGAGGTTAAGCCCACATGGCCTACTGCAGTTCAAATCCCAGCCCTAGTGGCCTGAAAAACACACTAGCCTCACTTGTGTGCTACCCAAAGTCCTACCAAGTAGGAGAAATGGAGAAAAAAGATTGGGGCATGACTGCGGCCCACTGAGAGGTGGGTGGGGGGGGGATTCTTTCTTTCTCTCTCTCTCTCTCACTCTGGAGAGCACAAACACTCTCTGGCAATACAAATAAATAGATATATAGGTAGATTTTTTTTTAAAGAATTATTTATTTAACTTTATTTATTCATTCACTTTTTTTTTTTTTAATTTGACTAGAGAGAGACAGAGAGAGAGAAAGTGAGAAAGCAAGCCACCAGGTCCGGGACTCGAGCTGCAGTTGGCCATGTGGGAATGTCCAGTGCCTTAACCACCACACCACCTGCTGGTACCGGCAGATTTTTTTTAAAAGAAAGAAACGCAGAATTAAGGCTAGCATTGAGGCCAGGCTGGCCTCACAGAGTTGGTAGAGCTTTCTAGACTGTGAGACATCAAGAAGAACCAATCTCCTAAAATCTCCAGTACCTGCTCTGTGCACATTGATGCTGCTGGATGGAGTTACACCCTTGTAAACGTTCAACCACTATTCTGCTGCCCTCATGACAACTCACAGGAAAGGGCTATGGAAAGACTACATTACTGAATCTGAAACCACAAGGAGACTTAAGCCTCCACATGTTGGCGGTGAGGTCAGAGAATTCGCCACCACGGAATTCAGAGTTCTTTGTGGTTAGGCATAATAGCTACCTATTAAGTTTGCCTTCTGTGTGACCTATGCAACTGCCATTTAGAAAAGGGAAAGCCATCATCCATCAAGTGTCTTTATAAAGAGCTTCTTTAAACTTTATCTTACGAAACTGTTTTCGTAATTATTTGGCTTAGCTCAGTTTCCAGAGCACTGTGCAAAATGTATGAATGCAGTAAAATTGCAATCAGGACAAAAATAGCTTCCCAACCAGCAAGAATAAAAGGGCTGAATTTATTTTCTTTTGTTTTTGTGTTTTTTTTTTTTCTTGAAAGGAATAAATCATAATGAAATTAGCCCACATGGAAGATTTACTTAGGAAAAAACAAAACAAAACAGGCTATGCCCTGGTTGGCTGGGTGCTTTGTTCAGATGGGCTTTATCCAACATCCCTACGTCCACAGCGCTATAATAATAACTTGTGCTGAAAATGCTGATTCCAAAGCACAATGAAATTCTGAATCATAATTTATGATTAAATAATTTGCACTGGATTACAGAAACGTGTGTTACAATATTTACCTGATTTTGATATTTTACTGACACCAAAAAACTATTGCTTTACACATATTTTTAAAATTTTGTCATAATGCAACTCTGGTTTTACACAAATGTGTCAAATGTCAAAGTAAGAAGATAGAACATATTTTATCTAGCAGTGGGCTTGCTTGATTGATAATTTTTTTAAGTTCTGACACTCTATGTAGGGATTCATTTGTACTCTTGTTACAGGGCCCCAAAGGTTAAGGGCAGAATTCGCTTTCCATTGTTTATTTATTTTTTTTTTGAAGAATTATTTTTATTTAACTTTATTTATTGTTTTTTCATTATTATTTTCCAGTTTGATCAGAGAGAGACAGAGAGAGAGAGAGGAAGTGAGAAAGCAAGCCACCAGGTCCGAGACTTGAACAGTGGTCGGCCATGTGGGAGTCCAGCATCTTTAACCACAATGCCACTTGCCGGTCCCTCGCTTTCCATTGTAACATTCTAAACACCTCTGTCTTTCTGCTTCATCACCCTTACGTGTCACTTTGGCATCTGATTTTTCGTCTCATGATCTGAAGATGGTTGCTCCAGCTCCAGCTTTATGTCTATATTTCAAGCAAGAAGATGAAAACCAGGTGGGAGATAAAATAAGATAAAATAATGATATATTATGAAAGCAAAGAATGTCCAGAAATCTTAAACAACCTCTGTGACTCGGAACCATCACCTGACCACCCCTAACGGCAAAGGTCTCAGGAAATGTGGACATTTTAGCTGGACATGGTGCCATCCTGAACAAAATTTAGTTTCTAACAATTATGCAACAGAAGAGAATGGTTGCCAAGTAGGCTAGTACATAGTATGTTTCAAATACAAGGGCCAAGAGTGGTGACTTGTGTCTCCTGTCACAAGTGACCAAGCAGGGACCAGTCACAAGAGAGGTAAAGTAGACAAGGTCCACTCAGCTTTTTCTTCCATTCTTTGAGCTCTCCGATGTCAACTGGGTAAGTGTGTCCACACCGAACACTATAGGCACTTCAAGGTTCTCATCGGCCTGTGCCAAAGACCTTAGGGCTGAGACCACAGCTAGAGGCCTTCACAGAGTCCAGCCTGGAGCAGCTACTGAAGGAAGTGGCCAATGACCAAGGCACAAGGCTCGCCAAATTGTTCTTCATTATTCTTTATTTTAATTGCTAGAGGGCACATACACTAGCCAAAGAGAGTAAGGGAGAGAACACACTCAATGGTGCATGGTTACACTGCAATCTCTTCTCTTCTATTTCCCCTTCCTGTTGGGATTTTAGGCATACATGAACATGTGCCTGGTGCATGTCTTAAGCCACCAGGGCCAGGATTCGAACTGCAGCCTGCCATGTAGGATCCGGTTCTCTTAGTCACTAGGGCTGGCCCCCCAAATTGTTCTTAAAGGCAGCTCATGTCAAAAGCTATGAAAAAATGGGAACTTCCACTCCATTATCTCCTGCTATGCAGATCCCTGCCAGTGTCCTGAGGCTGGTGACTCAGCTTCCTCCCCTATTCTCTGAGCTCCCGATGTCGACTTTACTTATTCTTTTGTCCCTGCATTGTCTGTAGTGGATTTTAGTGGCAGCTCCAGGCTTTCCAAATCAAAGGTCTCTGAAGCACAGCATTCTTGCACGGAGTGAGGCGAAGAGACAACAAATGTTCCTCTGCAGTATTTGCATTGTCAGATATGCTCGTCTCAGGTGTTGCGAGGGCATAGGTTGGCTGATGAAAGTTCTGGGGAGTAGTTCGAGCACGTTAGGGCTGGAAGCCTTATTCCCACACCATCCCCTACTGTCGCTATTCGTCGATTTTTACTGTGACCAACAAACTCCAATTTATATAAGAATACTTACTTCAACTTCAGCACATTTGAGGAGAGACCTTCGCTGCTTAATTTACTTTAAATTAATTATATTAGAAAAAGTAATTTGTCAACAAATTTAAAGCGATGTATCTATATTGTGAACAAATGTAGATTCAAATGCAGGTTTTTATTTTTTTTTTTAAAACATGAAGTCCCCCCTCCCCCAGGGGCATATGCACATACCAGAGGAAGAGAGAGGGAAAGTCCCCTCCAGTAGGTCATGGTCATGCCACAGTCCTTTTTCCTCCATTCTCCCTTCCCATTAGGATTTTGGACACACACACAAGCTGTCAGGGCTGGGATTTGAACAGCAGTCGGCCATGTGGCATCTGGCTCCCTCAACCAGTATGTTATAGACCAGCCCAAAATGTCAAGATTTAATAACTGAAGTTTTGATATATATATATGTAAATCTCATATTTTGCTTCTAAATTACCAGAGAGAATGTTTTCTACTGCTAATTGCAAGCACAGCTCAGAAAATAACACAAGTGTGGGTAATCTGTATTTCTAACAAATGGCACCAAAATTGGATACCGTTGGCATTATGTTTTTGGTCTTTAATACTAAAGAAACTTAATTTTGATCACATGAAAGCAATTAATAAATCTGAGAAAACTCAGGTTAGAGTAAGTTTGTAAGTATTTGATTATTCAATTCTCTTCTAAGTTTTCTTTAATCAAAAATTCATTGTGGGTATAAATTTTAAAATGAAAATGATTTAACAATGTATATTAGCTGCCTGCTGGGTCAACTGTAGATCCACAGACTAGGAGCCACCCAGAGGCTCTCCAACTGTTCCACTTAGAAGGCTACAAGAAGTTTAATACTGACTTCATTTTTTTTTAGTTTTTTGTGTGTTTTTCTGTCCCAAAGAATTATTTAATTTTATTTATCATCACCACTTTCTACTTTTTAAAACTTGCTACAGAGCACATGTGTTCATGAGAGACAGAGAGAGAAAGTGAGAAAGCAAGCCTCCACGTCTGGGACTTGAATCATAGTTGGCCACGTGGGAGTCCAGTGTCTCGACCAACACACCACCTGCTGGTCCCTGGCTTCAGTTTTAAACAATAGAAATAGAAGCAGACAGGGCTAGATAGTGGTATGGTGGTCAAACACAATGCCATGCAAGACTGACCTACGTGGGAGGGTTCAGGGTTCACTTAGAGAGAGCTCTCTAACTCAGTCAGGCACGCTCTTGCCCATAATCCAGGGTTGACTGAGGCTGGGGGTGGATCATGGTGTCAAGACCCTGATGGGGGGCTGTCTCTCTGTCTCTGTCTCTCTGTTTCTCTAGCTCATGGGAGGGACAGATTATTTTTTTAATAGAAATGGAAGCACTTTTCTGCTTTTAATGATACAAACTCTGTGGTCCACCATGACAAACTTCATTTTTTCCCAAATCTCTCTTTATTGATATTTTAAATTCCCAAATGGAGGGGCGATCTTTTACAATCGACTGCCTCTTCCCCAATTCCTAACTCTGATCAGATATCCTGAACAAGGAAAACCGGGATTTCTGTAGCCAGAGAGAATCAGTCAGTCACGCTGTCCCTTGGCCAAGATGAACTAAGCCTTTCATCCCCAGGGAGCTAGTCCCTCAGCAGCTGTAGAAACATACTATTCTGTGTTTGGAAATGCAAATGGCCACGCTTCCCTGACCTCGGGTGTTCTCTGACACATTCCCTACCAGTGACCATAAATCTGCTCTTGGACTGTGGTAAGTTGAGAAATTAAACACAAACACTCCAATTTGATAACCTTCCTTCTGGCCTTTCATAGTATTGTTTATAGAATTGGACTTAGAGAATGCATTCTTTTACGTTCAAGATTTTAGGCCTTTTCTTTTTAAGCCCAAAAACTGTAAGCTTTTTCATGGTAAGAGGAAGCTGGCTGTCCCTCTCTTACGTTAAATAAAAGGCATGCATCTGAACTACCTGCTGCTACGGACAGGCGTCAGGGTTCAGTTGCCATGTAGCCATTCGCCCATTCTACTAACATCTGAATTTCCTTTTATGGAATTGTCTCATCTCCTTTGGGGCAATCTGAGGGAAGTTCACATCCAAGCACCTGCCTCCCACTGAGGGTGTGGAAAAAGTGCTGTTAGCTTCCTGGAACTACATACTTTCCAGCCCGTTTCCAAACTCAGTGCCTCAACCGCACATCTGTTCTATGAGTCCCTGAGCCTCTCCCAATATGTTCCCTTTTGCTTACATTAGACTCTAACTGATGATCCTGCTGTGTCTAGGAAGAGCATCCCCCTCAGCTCAGACCTGGCTTCCTGAGACGAACTCTGTTTTAGCTCAAATCTATATTCATCTGTCAAAACACATGCAGATCTGTAGACCACGGCTTCCAAATCAGACTTGGAGGAGCTCTGGCCTGCAGATGCATTCTCACTGATCCGTGAGTTTTTTTCAAAAAATATTTCCATTGTTTTCTTTTCAATGAAAAATTTCAAAGGATTAATACAGTTACCTTGCAATGGGGTCATGGTTCTCCTACCAACCTCTGTAATGAACATTCCTATTTAAAGGGTGTCCGTTCAGAGTTGGGGAGGAAACAGGTGCAGGGAAATGAACTTTCTAGAACATTAGGCATCTAATGGATGGAAGAAAGAGATGGAGTTTGGGGAACCCAGGCATCCACTCTGACTTCTCTTTCTTGGTGAGGACGCAGCCTTGCTGAAGCTAAGTTTCGTTCAAGAACTAGGGGAGTGCAACAGAAGCCAGGGATGGCTGAGACAAGTTTGTCTTGAATTATAACAATAATTCCAGACTAGAAAACTTAAAGGACATATCAAAATCATAGACAGTGTTGATAAGCCCCATTGGGGGCCACCGTTAGCCCCTGGGAAGCTGAGAGCTTTCATCTGCTTTCACCCTGGCGGGGAGAGCGGCTCCCTGCTTCGTATAAGCCTCAGTGTCCCTGTTTAAACAAGTAGGGAACTTAATTTAGTCTTATAGGTAGCGGGTATATGTGGCCTCTTTGATACTATAGTCAATGTCCAAAGAGACACTGGCACCACCATGTGCAGAAAATCCAATCAGCTCAAAGGAGAAACAGTGAACTAACCATTCCTGAATTGAAGGCAGACGAGCTCATGGCATGAGGTGGGGGGCTGGGGGGGTAGCTGAAGAAATTATACTAATGAAACATATCCACTGTTCCCTTCATGGGACCATCATGCTCCGTGATTAAGAAAGTTGAGCTGAAGGACCAGCAGGTGGCATAGTGTTTAAGTCGCCAGACTCCCACATAGTCAACCACAGTCCCGGACTTGGTTGCTTAAGATTCACGCTGGACACATGTGCATGTATGCCCCAAATGTCAAGAGTTGAATGGAGAAGGGATTGTGGCATGACCATCCCCAGGAGGTTCTTTCTTTCTATTTCTCTGTGTCTCCCACGCACGCACATGCCCTATAGCAAAAATCTCTCAAAATTAAAAACTAAAACACAAAACAACAAAAGAAAAGAAAGTTGAGCTGAAGACAAAATAGCCCACAGGTCGTACCCTGGCTTCTCTCAACCGCACTAACCTAAGATGCAGGACAACTCGGAAGTCCAGAGGAACCTCAGGTATTTTTGCCCAAACAAAACAACACCAACAAAATCCTGCATCTTGTCAAGCTTCTCGGGCTAACTACCATGATACCAGAAGGCTAGATTTGGCCAATTTCAGGATGTGGGGAATTTCGACAGGACACACACCCCCAGCATCACCAACAAACAATGTCATGGGAAAAGAGGAGGAGGAGACTGTTCTAGATTAAGAGACATAACAGTCACAGGCATGTGTGGATCTTGTTTGGACGCCGATCAGAACAAATCAACTCTAAAAACCCACCATTGAGTAACTGGGGAAATCTGCAGACAGACGGAGTATGAAATGATAGTGATGCTGTGTACTGTGTCATCTCGGCGAAGCTGGAGCTGGGGCTCCCCAAACCCCACTCTTCGTGTAGTTCTGATTTAAAAGCCAAAGGAGAGATTCTCGTGAGATTGGGACACTGCATGAAGCTCTCCAAAGGTGGTTACGATTCAAAGCACGACACGCATGGAAGTGTCAGTGGACGCCAGCTTGTCCTGCTCCTCGTCCCCATCCAACCCTTTTCCCTGACCTCCAACTCTGCTGCCGGCAGCCTCGAGCCACCTCCAGACGCTCAGCTGTGGTCTACTCTGACTGAAGCAGTTACGACTTAAAGCAGTTCATTATGTCGGGTTCATAATAGTTTTGCGTGGATGTTGGGAAACAATGGAAAAGTCCCATCTGTTGTAGGTACCTACTAAAGTATGTATGAGTAAAATTATGTCATGTCTGGGATTTGCCATAAAATATTAAGGAAAAAAAATTAAGGTATGGAGAATTTGGTGATGGTTGTTAAAGCTGGTGATGGGTTTATGGTTCTATTTGCTCTTATGTTCCTGGGATGTTTGAAGCTGTTTATGATAAAAAGTTAGGAGGGAAACTAAGGAAATGGAACAGATCTTGGAGACTCCCACCACCGCCAGCCCCAGACTAATACTAGGCAATGTTGCAGGCAGAATTGTGTAACTGGAAAACTTTTCCATTCTTCTTGAGGATGTGGGTTAACAGAGGGGAGAAAAAAATGAAGGTAACAAGAGGCCTTCGTACCACAGAAGAAAAAAGAAAACCCAGTTAAGCCTTACTGTTCCTTTTAACTGTGAGCACGGTGCTTTAACGTGTGTGAGCTAGTCAAACAAAGCTGAAAAAACCTGTGACCTTGGAATTCTGACATTCACTTAAGCTACAGATTTTTTAAAAACAGATTTTTTTTCTATAGGGTGTAAGCCCTTGCTGAAGAGACAAAGAAAGAGGAAGCGAGAAATCACTCCCCTGGGGGGATGGCCACAACTCAACCCTTTCCCCTCCATTCTCCTCTTGGGATTTTGAGCACACACATAAACGTGCCTGGCATGAATTTCAAGCCTCCAGGTCTGGGACTCTAATCACAGTCAGCCATGTGAGACAGTGCCCCAACCACCACTCCACCTGCTGGCCTCCAAGCTACCAATTTTTTTTTAAAGAATTATTTATTTAACTTTATTTGCTATTATTATTCATTTCTTAATTTGACCAGAGTGAGAAAGGGAAAGTGAGAAAGCAAGCTGCCAGGTCTAGAACTTGAACTGCAGTCAATCATGTGGAAGTTCAGCACCTTAACCACTATGTCACCTGCTGGCCCCTCCAAAAAAAAATTTGAAGAAATTTTTATCTTAGGGTACATGCAGTTGATGGAGAGAGATATAGAGACAGAGACAGAGATAGTGAGAGGGAAAAGTGAGAAATCACTCCCCTGGAGGGGATGGCCATGCGTCAATGCCTTCTCCTCCATTCCCTTCCTGGGATCTTGGGAAAACACACACATACACACACACACACACACACGTGTCCGGTGTGATTTTCAAATCACCAGATTTGAGACTCGAACTACAGTCCACCATGCGGAAGTCCAGCGACATAACCGTTAAGTCATTTGTCGGCTCCCCACTACTGAAGTTTTAAAAACTGTATTTGGAGGACAGGGAGTTAGAACTAAGTATGCATTTTTAGAAAGGTAACTTCTAAATTGAATATCAAATATTAATTGAGATATACGACTACTTTTTAGGAAAAATACAAACATCTTCACGAGCTCAGGCGTGGTTTAGTTGGGAGAGGACGGTGGTGCAGGAATGGGGCCAACCAAAGCAGAAGGGTAGAGAATGGCCAGAGGCCTACAGCTTTGTTCCCAATGTTCTACTCCGACTAAACTTCTTGGAAAGGGATTTTGTTTTATTTCATTCTAACCCAGCTCTGTGTTTAGGTCATTTCAGACGCTCAGCTGGTGGCCACAGCTTTTGAGGTTTTTGAGCCAAATTCCTTTTTAAGGGTTATTCATTTATTTTTTCTTTTTAAGTAGGAAGATGTTAAATGGATGATATTAAACAGAAGAAAATACTTTGTATAAGAAAAAATAAATGATCAATGTTCCTAAAAACGAACATTTATGCCTTGCCAGAAAAAGGGTGTGAATTTGATGGCAAAACAAAATCAAGAGGAAAAATACTGCATGATGAAAAAAAGTAAAGGTTACGTCCAGGACCCAGCTAAGAATGAGAAAATGGAGAGGGGAAAAAATTGGAAAATCAGGTGACATGGGAGGTCTGGGGTCTGACTGAGGCAAGAGGATGCAAACTCAGGTACTTAGGTGAATTTTGTTTTGTTTTGTTGTTGCCAGAAGATACATGGACTCACCAGAGAAACAGAGGGGAGAGAAAACACACCACTCCTTTCTCCTCCTCCATTTCTCTGGCCTGTAGGGACTTGGAGCACATATGTGCATGTGCCAGGCACGTCTCTCGAGCTCCCGGGACCAGGATTCAAACTGCAGTCAGCTAGATGGGATCTGGCTCCCTTAACCACTAGGCCACAAGCCAGCACAGATGAGATATCTGAAATGCCACACCCTTACAAGAGATGCCAATTCAGTCTCAAGGCAGACTGGTTAAGGTCCCTGTATCTCCTGGTCCCTTGGCAAAGTGACAATAAAATGACTGGAGGTGGCGAGAAACAGAAGCAAAAAGTCCTCTGAAAGGTCCAGTTGCTGATGAGGATCAGAAAACACCATCCCAAAATATGCCACTTTGCCACAAGGATTATTTGATCTGAAGGCAATTAAGAATGGATAGATGCTGGGACCAGCAGTTAGCGTAATGGCTATGTCGCTGGACTCCCACGTAGTTGACCGTGGTTCGCATCCAGGACCCAGTGGCTTAAAACTCACACCAGGCGCGTGTGCGTGCGTGCCCAAGATCCCGAGAGGAGAATGGAGGAGAAGGGATTGCGGCGTGACCATCCCTCCTGGGGGGTGATTTCTCGCTTTCTGTCTCTCTGTCTCTGTCTGTCTGGAGAGCGCATGCGCCCCAAAGCAAAAACCTCTCTGGAAAAAAAAAAAAAAAGAATGGACAGATGCTGAGGCTGGCAGGTAGCCTGGTTACAGCACTGGACTCCCACATGGCTCAGCACAGTTCGAATCCTGTACCTGGCAGCTTGCTTTCTCACTCTCCCTCTCTCTGCTCAAATTAAATAATAATGATAATAAATAAATTTTTAAAATAAGAAAAAATAGAATGGACAGATGCAGGAAGAGTTCTCTGCCCTCTCCTAAAGGCAGGGCATAAATTTCCTTTTGAAGGTGTTCCTGCAACCCCATACTAGGAAGTAGAGACCGCTTTTATTACTAGAGATAGAGAGTCAACACCAGGATGAATGTGCACAAACAGATCTTACTAAAATAAGCCATATCTTCCACCAGTTCCCCCATACATTCCCCACTCACTTCCCCATGTTTCGTTTTCCCTCAAAACCCAAACTTGCTTTCATTGGTTAAAAATGGTATCTAAGAGACCAGCAAATGAGGTAATGGTTACGGTTCTGGACTCCTAGTCAACTGCAGTTCGAGTCTCAAACTGGGCAGCTTGAAACTCACGGTGAGAGTGTGTGTGTGTGTGTGTGTGTGTGTGTGTGTGCACGAGCGCACGCGCATGCCTGGAATCCCAAGAGGAGAATGGAAAAGGGATTGTGGCTTGGCCGTACCGCCCTGGAGGGTGATTTCTTGCTTTCTGTCTCTCTGATGAGTGTGCATGCCCTATAGCAAAAATCTCCTTCTAAAAAAGATGTATATAAATTCCTGAGATTCATTAAGTTTTACTTCTTTATGTTTTACTTTTTCTCCTGTGAACTCCAGTGCATGTGGATGTTAATAAAAATTGTGTGCGTTTTCTCCTGCTAATCTGTCTTGTGTTCATTTGTTTCTTAGGCCCCAAGCACTGAACCTAAGAGGGCAGAGGTGAAGATTTTTCTGGCACTTACAGTCAAAGGCTAATTAAACACCCAAAGTGGTGACCTCTGCATTAATTTGCAGCCTCTAGGAAAACAATTCATCTAAGGCAATTAAGATCCTCCAGGCCACCCATGACCTCCCAATGGCAGTTAGAAATGAATTATTGACACAAGCCTTCCTCATGTCTAGCAAAAAGCCCAAAGCCAGGTTGACCTGTTTGATACAGTTAGCAGCTGTTGTACTAGCTTTAGCATTCTTGCGTGCCATAGTATTTTTTTACTCAGAGGATGCATAAGTGTGTGACACGAGAGAGAGAGACAGAGAGAGAGAGAGAGAGAGGAGAGCGTGCACACAAGAGAGCATCATTGAGCGATTAATTTTCCTCTATTTTCCATTCTATTGGGATTTAGGGCACATATATTTGGCGTGTTTTTCAAGCTGATGGGGCCAGGACTTGAACCTGGGTCAGCCACATGGAATCCATCTTCCTCTGTGCATCACCTAACACCCTGCCATAGTATTTTTAAAAACAGTTTGAGACATAGAATAAAATGAATACAAAATAAACATTTAAAAGTGAGCAGAGAAGTTTTGCCATATGTATACACCCATGAAACTTCCCGCCACATCAAGACAGTGGACATACTCATCCCCCCAATGGTTTCCTCAGGCCCCTTTGCTACCATGGTACTTTTAGATACCGAAATCGCAGTATGTCTGTGCGGGCTGCAATGTTACTTTAGACTTTGGTAGGCAGTTTGCTTAAATCTCTGGCTCTGCTCAATATCTTTAAAAAACCCACTCACCCCAACCCTCCCAGCTCTCAGCACTGCTTACTTCCCCGCACTGCCTCCATGTGGGGGCAGTGGAACCACTGTATGGGTTAACAGGGCCACAGAACCTCTCAATGAGGGCCAGCCCTGGGACCGCCCTGGGGAGGGGCCTGAGGTGAAGGATGCAGCAAGACCAGGCCAAGCCAGGCTCCAAGATATGCTCCAAATGTGCTTATGAATGTTTGGTTTTGATCTTTCATCTATTTTATGAATTTAAAATGTTTTTAAAAACCACTCATTTTTGGAACCAGCTATGTAATGGCTATGTCGCTGAACTCCCATGTAGTCGACCATGGTTCACGTCCCAGACCCGGTGGCTTAAAACTCACACCAGGTGCGTGTGCATGCGTGCCCAAGAAGATCCCAAGGGGAGAATGGAGGAGAAGGGATTGCAGCGTGGCCATCCCCCCTGGGGGATGATTTCTTGCTTTCTGTCTCTCTGTCTCTCTCTCTGTCTGGCGAGCGCACACACCCTATAGCGAAAAACCTCTCCAAAAAAAAAAAAAAAAGAAAAGAAAAAAAAAAAAACACTCATGTTTTTAATGGTATTTTGATACTACTCGAAATAAATGCTGAATTACTCGTATTGCCATTTTGCTGTGATACCTGCCAGAAGCATGCATCACTGGAACGTGGCCACCAGGTTCTTAAATGAGGCGGTGCTGATCTTTTAGGTGTTTGATCTCTGAGGGGCTCCTACAGTTATCCCAGAATCTAAAACTGAGGGCGGAGCCATTCCATTCCATGCAAGGATCTGGACACTTACGCTGGAACTTTCTGTGGTTATCCTGGTCTTGCTTCTATTTTTTTTAACTCCCTAAAATGCACCACTTCCCAGTGGAATATTTGAAAGGTAAGTAATGTAACATAAAATTAAAATTTTAAGTGGATAAATCATAGACCCCGTTGTTTTGAGAAATTTTATTTTTGTTTGTTTGTTTATGAGTCAATTCTTGTGAAAACAGACAGTACTGGTTCAAGCTTCCTTTTGAAATAATACACTTACATGTAGGGGTTTAATTATACTTTAAAAGTCTCTAAAATTTTTTTAGCATTAATTTAATTGTATTTTTCTGACATAATTAGCTTTAGGAATGTTGAAATGATAAAACAGTGAGGTAATATCTACACTCATTTAAATGATAAAACTACCTGACTAAAAAATAAATAATAATGCTATTTTCTGTTTTTAAAAATAGGCAAAACCTTAAAAGGATATATTTATCTGTATTTGCCCTTTCAGAGATATGATCTCATAATTGCACGGGATTAAGTCTGAGATACCAGAAGTTCTGTGTCTAGTTTTTCAGGATCATGTGGAGAAAAGTTCAAATTCTTCACCTTTTAAAATTTATCCATTTCTTCTGAGAGAGAAAGAGGAAAACAGAGAAACCGAGACAAGTCTGCCAACAGTGTCCCCATATTGTAATCCATCCCCAGCCTCAGTCAGCCTAGACCATGGCCATGCATGTACCCCATGTGTTCAGGGAGGCTCCAGAGTGTGAACCCAGAACTTCCCCTTGTGGGTCCAGCCACACCACCTCTGTGCCAGTCTGGCCCCACACTTCTTTCTGTCTGAGGTAGCAGGTTCTCAATGAGAGTGATAAACTGGATTGTTCAGACTTGTATACCCTGGAGCTGGTTCCAAGGTGGTTATGGATGGATCACTGGAAATGGATAGGGAAGGAGATGGAAGAGTGGAAGGTGGGCGAGAGGACTGGGAGAGAGGTGGCTAAATTGAGGAAACAGTGCAATATAAACACAAGCGTAGCAGAGCACCCTTAGTCTTAGTCTATTAGGGTTGCTCTAACACCAAATATCACAACTGAGTGGATTATAAGCAACAGAAATTTATCTCTCACAGTTCTGGAGGCTGGAAGTCCAAGATCAAGGTGCTGGTAGATTTCATGTCTGATGAGGGTTCACTTCCTGATTCATGACAGTGTCTTCTCATGAGGGTGGAAGGGGAGAGAGCCTTCTAGGGCCTCTTTTGTAGGGGCCCTGACACCATTTGTAAAGACTCCACCCTTATGACCTAATCACCTTCCAAAAGTCCCATTTCCAGATACCATTGCATTGAAGGTTGGAATTTCAACAGATAAACTTGGGGGGGGCACAACTGTTCATGAAAAGAGGCAATCTAGTGTGGGGATTCAGAACCCAGGTGGGGAGAAGCGGGCAGAGGAAGACCTGACAAAGGTAATAAAACCCAAACACAAGAAGGTCATCCAGTCATGATGGGGAGGGTCTGTGTTGGTTGCAGAGCCTAAGTGGGATGAGAGGGACCTCTGTATATGGTGACCTGGCACAGGGTGCCAGGACTGAGTAAGGTGAAGAGAGTAGAGACTGATTATTTATAGGGGACCAATCAAATAAATCCTATACATAGAATAATAGGAGCTAAGCTCTGTCAGGGAAAAGAGAGATTAATGCAAATATGGAAAGGGAGGAAATTAGAATAAACTCTGTGGTGGTATGTGGGGACACTTTTTTTTTTTATTTTGAGAGGTTTTCACGTGCGCTCGCCAGACAGACAGAGAGAGACAGAGAGACAGAAAGCGAGAAATCACCCCCCATGGGGGATGGTCACGCCGCAATCCCTTCTCTTCCATTCTCCTCTCGGGATCCTAGGCATGCACGCACACACGCCCGGCGTGAGTTTTAAGCCACCGGGTCCAGGACGTGAACCACGGTCGACTACGTGGGAGTCCAGCGACATAGCCATTACGCTAACTGCTGGTTCCCATGTGGGGACACATTTAAGAGAGAGAATTTGAGGTGTGGGGACATACTCTGAGCAAACACCACCTGCTCTTTTGGGGTTTGGCAGAACCTTGTAACTTGTCTTTCCTTGATCTTGGCTGCAGACAGAGCAAGGGTGGAAATTACTAGGGGCGTTCCAACAGACACATCTGATGGACTTCAAGAAACATCTTGACCCCAATTAGTAAAATCCAATCCATCTGAAAGGTTCTTTAGCCTTCTCTGGGTGTAGTGGTGCACTCCTTATAGAGAAGTTCTTTAGCTTCTTCCCCACACCTAACAGCTAGTTCTCTGCATTAGAAAAGAAGATGAGATTTTCTCTTGATGGGATTACCACCAAGGGATACACCTGGTCCGGTATGACTAAGCCCACATAGATCTGTTAACTGCTTCTTATTGTCTGTAACCTGGCAACCAATCTATGAAGTGTCATGAAACATACATGTGTAATATCTCCTTGTACTATAAATAAAGTCGTCCAGTTCGTCTGGGCGGCACAAGCATCTTGGGCTACCTAGGCTCAGGCTGCCTGTGTCCGTTTCCTCTCTCTCCCTTTGTCTCATTCTTTCCAATTCCCCGGTCCTTGCAAGATGGAGGACTTTCTCTTTCTCATCCTCTTTGTCTTCCTCACCAGCAGCCCTCTGATCATGATTCAGCCAGACCCAAGCCCTGGGGCGGACGCCGACAGTGGTAGATTGGAATTAGAGGTATTATTTGAACTTAAGGATTTTGATAAAAACAGACATAGAAATAAACTTGTATTTCTTTACATATGCATTTATTGTCTAGGTCGGGCAGAAATAGATGATTTCATAGCTAGACGGGGAAAGTACAAGATGAGCCTAGGACCTCTGTATCAGAAAAAGCAGGTGCTCAAAGAATGATTGGCACATGTCAAAAGGATGCAGAAGTCAGCTTGAAGGGACTCAGTTGGAGCATCAGAATAGAGATGGTAGCCAGACTGAGCACACAGTGCGACAGTTAGGTGCTGTGCAGAAGCCAGGTCCTACGTGGCCAACAGGGTTTGAATCCCTACCCTCATGGACTTCAAAAACACAGCAGGTGAGCATCCACATGCCCAGGACCCTGACAGGATGGAGGAGAAAAGGCTGCGACATGCCCAGGTACCCCGGTGTGTCTCTCTGTGCACATGCCCCCTCTGGCATAAATAATAATGAAGATGGTAACAGATTATAACCTATTGGGTATGATAGAAAACCGTGACTTCACAGAGAGTAAAACCGGTGTTTTATGAGAAAGGGAATGTTTTTCCCAGTTCCTCTCTCAAGAAACATGCTAATTACAGAATGAAAAAGAGCATCTGCGCCATGAGGAAGCCCAGCAGATGCCACCTTATCAAGCGATCAGTAACACAGCATGCCAAAACCTTGCACTTCATGTTGTAATTACACAAAAGAGCACAACACGGCTTCTGAGATTACCCTGCTAACCACGCATAGCGTGCCTCTAACTACCAGGAGACGTCAAAGACAGATGTGCATGCCACAAAGCAACTGCCTTGTTATCTCCACTGAAGTGGCAAGGTCATTAAGGTCACAGAAAGATGCAGGGGGCATGACAAATCAATACCGTGTGTGACCATGAACCACGTCCTGTCCATGAGAGGGAGTTTATTAGAACAAATGGCAAAACCCAGACACAGGGCGTGAAGATTGGCTGATGGCAACAGATCACTGCTAACTTCCTGATGTTCGCGGTTACCTGGTGGTTCTGTAGGAGAAACCTTTGTGTGTAGGCAACACAGACCTATGCGGTTGGGCTTGATGGGCCATCAAGTTGGGAGCTGACTCTTAAATGACTCAGGGAAAAAGTGTTTTTTGTACTGTACTTGCAGCCTTCCCGTAGGTTTGTGTCAGCTAGTAAAAAATAGAGATGAATACATTTCTTTTTAAAGAATTATTTAATTTTCTTTGTTTATTTTTAATTTGCTATAGGTCCTGCATGCTCACCAGAGAAAGACAGGGAGAGAGAGGGAAAGTGAGAAAGTAAAACACCACTTAACAAAAATTTAAATAAACAAAGCATCATTTTATGTTCCTTTAAATATATGTTTGAAAGGGGTTCATTCCGACCTCAGAGAGGAAAAAAAGTCAGTCTACAAGGAGACAGACAGTAAGAGGGAGACCTCCTCTCCATTCTGTCTGTCCTGACTCTGATCCAGACCAAAACCTTATTTAGGAATCTTCACACAGTCCTCTCCTTTGCCCTGTACAGTGTCTATGACTCTAAAATGATAAATGCTTCTTTACTTATAAATTGAGGGTAGAAAGCAGATGCATTAACTGACTTGTTCACCACTATATTCCCGAAGATGAACATAATTCCAGGTACATGGCAGTTCCTAAGAAAGCATTTTCCTAATGAATGAAAGAATAGTTCACACTGACACCAATGAAGTCTTTTCCTATAGTCCTGTGATATTTCTAATCAAGTAATTAAAAGATAAAAAACCAAGTGACACAGCTGCGTGAGGAGCAGGTTTCTCACTTCTAGGGAAGCCCTTTGCCCTCCTCCACGGAACTCCTACCCAGTTTGCTACTGACTCTTTTGAGTCTTTGCAGAGCAGGCCTGGAAAGGGCTGATGTGAGTCACTACCACAGATCAACATGACATTGTTCTCTGAAGGGTTCGCAGCAGGGGGAACCTAAAAAGGAAGAAATCACAGTGCTGCCAAGGTTACTGAGCAGAGGGTCAAGGCCACGGCCAGTCACCAAGTTCCAGACTCTTAATAAATGAGGTTATGAAGTTACGCCAATCCTTCATCCCTTCCCGAACTATAGAATCATGCTGGGGCTTTTGAAGTTTAACAGCGATTCCCTTTAAAGAAAAGGATTCTGAGCAACCCAAGGATGCTTCATCCTTGACTTGTAAAATGTCTACAAACTGCCCCCAAAGCAAATCCTTGCTGGCGTGTCTCACTTCCCATCTGGGCAGTCTAGACAGTCCACAGCAGGGCTGTCTCTCTTTTGTTCAGCTTCTCCACCAGAAAGGGTTTGTGTAAAAAGGAAAAGAAACCAGTATTCATGGCACAATAGGGGCAATTGTTCTTAGCTGTCACATTCCCTTAACTGTTTACCTTTTTGTTTCACAATCTAACAGGAAATGAGGGGTCAAGGATTTTTGACTCCCCTCGTTCCCTCCAGTGAATACTAAAGAGAACCAGTTGTTTTTCTAGTTGTTCAAGAAGGAAATGGTGGTTAACAGGTAAGAAGTCAGCACTTAAAGACCCCAGAGCACCTTGGGCTTGAACTAAATTCTCCAACAATTCTATAAATATTTTCAGAGGAATAGGTCTTTGTCAAGCTTCTGTTTTCTTCTCTCTTTCTCTTTAAAACCCATGTATCCATTTCTTCAATGAGAAAGAGAGAGAGGCACCCTCATACTGTGATCCACCCCAGCTTTGGCCAGCCCAGATCATGGGTACGAGCGTGTGTATAGCAGACTTTGGAACTCAAACCCAAGACCTCCCGTGTGGGCCCAGCATCACAGAGCACTGTGTTACTGCTACATCGTGGACTGGTCTCAAGCTCCTACTTTCAGTGCACCTCAAGGACACAGACCTTTAGCGAGATCGATTGGATTGAGCATCTATTTGATCTATGAAAGGCTACCTATGATCAAGATAAAAATATAGACAGAGAGATGAGTAAGATTTTTTAAAGAATTATTTAATTTAATTAATTTATTTATTTATTTATTTTTAACTTGCTATAGGCCCTGCGTGCTCACCAGAGAAAGACAGAGAGAGAGAGAGAGAGAGAGAGGGAGGGAAAGTGAGAAAGTAAGTCACCAAGCCTGGGACTGGAATCACGATGAGCCACGTGGGAGTCCAGGGCCTTAACTACCATGCCACCTGCAGGCCCCAATAGACTCTTTACCAACCAAAGGCGGGGAAGTGATACAAAGCTGAGACGAAAGGGAGGCCAGAGGCTGTACCATAATCTCCCAAACTGCAGATTCATTCTCAAAGACCAGAGTACAAGCCAGCTTCTGCTTCTAGGAAAAACTGGCATTTGTTTAAAGATCCACTCATGGAACGATCCAGCTAGAATGAAAATCAGAGATGTGAATCCAGTACCAACTCCTACCACTGAAAAGTAAAACCTGTCTGGGCTAGAGTGTCCTAATATGGAAATTCAAGCCACAGAGTAAAACACCTCTTAGGGCATTTCAGACTTTTTCATTGCATTGAAATACAGTGGAGGAGAGGAAAGACTACCCTCCGAGGTGTGATAGCTGGGTCTATGAAACACACTGATGCCAGGCAGTTGAAAAGAAGAAAAAGTATACATGTTTATTCATTTTTCATATTATGTGTTGCTATGTAACAGGAGGAAAGGTTTAATTTCCTAAAAAAGTTTGTATCCCACTTAACAGAGGAAAGAGGAGGGGAGATATGTGGGACACTTAAGAGTAAAGGATTTGGGGGAAGGGTGAATGGGTCCTTAGAAGAATAGATAGGAGATATAATAGTTTACCACAAAGTTGGTCTAGATGAGATGTCAACTTCTAGTCTCCCTGCCTATAGTAAGGACCATCTTCACTGGTTGATGCAATCCCAGTGAGAGGGTTTATGACACATGAGTTCCTTGTCAAGACCTCCTTAGGCAGGAGTTCAAGAAAAAAAAAAAAAAAAAACGATAGCAGCAGATGACATAATGGTTATGTCACTGGACTCCCATGTAGTTGACTATGGTTCTAGTCTTAGACCCAGCAGCTTAAAACTCACGCCAGGAACGTGTGCATGCATGGCCAACATCTTGAGAGGAAAATAGAGAACGGACTGTGGCGTGTGGGGGGATGATTTCTGGCTTTCTGTCTCTCTGTCTCTCTGGTGAGTGCATGTGCCCTATAACAAAAATCTCTCTCAAGAAAAAGAAAAAGAAAAGGAAACCTCTCTCAGCATTTACAATTTTCAACTGCCTTTAGCTCAAAATATTCAACACACCAAAATGGCATATTTTTGGTGGGGGTACTATTGAACCCCCTTCAATAGCAAAAATTATTTTAAAAATTAAAAATGTGTAATTCAGTGATAAATAAGATTGTTGTAACTGAAGTTAGTGGTTTCAATACTTCTCTATCATTTGCTGGCCATGTAACCAGGGGAAACTATTTAACCTCTCTGTTCCTCGTGTTTTCAAGTCTACAAAATACTGGGAAATATCGGATAACCCTTACATGAAATGCCCAGAATTCTAGGAGAATGGAGGAGAAACGATTGTTGCCAGGACATTCATCCTGGGGGGAGGGGTGATTTATCACTTTCCCTCTCACTGTCTCTATCTCATGTGAGTGTGTGTGCTCTATGGACACAAAAAATTTTTTTAAAAAGAATCTTTCCATTGTAAATGATGCAATCTGAATCCAAACCAGCTTAGAAGAGAAGAGCTATGTGGGGGCCCAGGTGAGCACACTGCAGGAAAGGCAAGGGCAGTGTGTATCTGGGGCGGAGGCATAATGGGAAGGAAGCTTCTGTTCTACGTCCTCAACTCCTCTCGGTGTCCTGCATGTCTCCTCATTTTCACCTACTGAGGCAATGCAATGACGTCGGCCAAGGTGCCCAGGTTTGAGGCTTCTTCAGGCTCTGTCCACACTGCAGGAGCTTGGGCTACCAGTAGCTTCAGGCCCACATCCTAATGATCCCAAGAGCGTGGAAAAATGTGAACTTTCTCTCAGTTCCAGCTTGAAAAATCTTGAGGAAGGGTTCTGATGAGTGTACTTGCAGTCACCTAGACACCACCCTAGGTCCTAGAGCTGGTCCCCAGGGAAAAGAAGGGCAGAGTGGAGCGGGAGATTGACAGAAGACATTCGATGTGACATCCACTACGTGCAGAGGAACATAAAAAAACACAATTAGTCAAAAATAAGAAAACCAGAACAAAAATCAAAGGTGTATAATATAATGCCATATTCTTTAGTAAAGATAATGGATGTGGTAATATCCTTGATTTGATTAGGACACACTGCATGCATGTTTTGAACAACCATACTGTACCCCCAAAAACATATACAACAATTAAATGCAAATAAGCAATTAGAAAATAAATAAAAATGGAAAACAATGTACAAACTGGAGATCATAGCCATAGCCTACAGTGAGAGGGTCTTCCAAAAGGAAGCATGCAGGTGTGTATTATGAACAGATTGCATGGAGTTCAAAATTTTTGCACCAAAATAAACTGACACTAGAATTTCATTTTTCCACAAGTTTTTCAAAGTCCCCTCAGATATTGGGCTTTCCTGGGGACACAGACTTTCATGAACACCCACCCATTCACCAATCACAGAGACTCTCAGGATGCAAAGTTTTGTACACTGAACTGCCAGACCCCAAAGGCACGCGGTGTAAGTCATGACCCCTTGGGAGTGAGTTTAAAGAGGCAGGAGCAGAGCCAGCAGGTGGCACGGTGGTTAAGGCACTGGACTCCCACATGGCCAACCATGGTTTGAGTCCTATACCTGGAGACTTGCTTTCTCTTTCTCTCCTGTCAAATTGAATAAATAATAATAATAATAATAAATAAATAAAATTAAATGAATGGTTCTTTTTTTTTTTACTTTTATCTATATTTATTTTATGCTGACTTAATTCCCATGCTATAAGTTTTTGTTTCTTCAGTTTATTCTGGGATATCTTTTTCTTCTATACGACTTCCCCTTCCGGTTTAGGAACAATTTGCTCCTTTTCAGTGAGGATGATCTCGATGTGGTGAGGAGAGCTCATGTACGGCTTAATCCACGCATAAGCTCTCTATGTACGATGGCGCATCTTGGGTGCCTTGTTCACCTGAATGTGCTCAATGACCAGAGAATCTACATCTAACCCCTTAAGTTCAGCATTACTCTGCATTTTTTTTTTTTTGAAG
>NW_006159616.1:15796831-15829157 GCF_000334495.1 Tupaia belangeri chinensis
ATTTTCAAGCATGTGCAGCAAAAATTCAACCCTCTTTCTGGGCCACTGACCTTGCGTCAGGCCCCACTGTTTAGCCTGGGCACATCTACCCACTCCACCATTGTAACAATGGCATGGCACACACTGCTTCTGTAAAGTGACATCCTTCAGATACTTGGTGGCTTTCCTGATGGCCTGGGCAGTTTCAGGAGTGTTCTTAAAGTGAACATGAAGATTTGAACCTCTTGATTTGCATGACTTTGTGGGGTTCTCTGGGTCAAGTGGATAACGGATCATTTCCAAAGATCACCTTGGACTGCTTATGAGAAAAGCTAAATGAATAATTCTTTAAAAAATAAATAAATAAATAAACAGGCAGGAGCATGATGAGACGGAAGCAGCTAGCCCTATTCTCAGGGAATGACTTCATCACAGAACTGGGAATTGATGAGAACAAGCAAGAATCTCCCAGGCACTTTGAATTGCCGAGTTTCAGTGGACTGTAGAACATTTCCACTAAGTCAGTTATAAAGTTGGGGTAATTTTTTTTTTTTTTTTTTTTTTTTTTGTACTTGCTCTGTGCTCTTATTTCCTTACACTCTCAAGTTCATTTCTAGTCCCTGGGGTCTGTCTGGAAGTTCTAAGAAAGACCTTTTCTATGAATTTTGCTAAACGCTGCAAAGAAACAGTTTGTTTTCATTCGTCATGTACTGCACAAGCCCACCTCCAGGTCTCTGGAGAGCCATATGAGGCTTTTTCCAGAGTTATTTCCAGAATAAACAAGGTTTGAAAGGCCAGCCTCGCTTAACCACTGCCCACAGCTTCACTACTCCACTCCAGGCGGGAGGAGAAACCCCTGACCTTCTGTAAATATTTCAACACAGCCAGTTCTCTAAGGAATTAAAATTAGTATTTTTGAGTCAACTCTGAAACAGTAACAGAGAAGACACCTCTTTTATGGCTCTGTGCACTTGATTGAGCTTGGAAAATTTAGACTTTATCTTTTATGACTGTAAACAAAGGTATTTCACATTCCAAATCTTTGGAGTAAAAGGGGCACCAAAGAAAAGTCTCAATAACAAGATTGTAGGGACTGTGTCCACCCAGCCATGGATATGGTAAGATCTCAGGAAAACTCTATGTGATTGAGAGATACTTTGGCTATAGCAGCACCTGAAAAATTGGGAACACCCAATGCCCTTAAAATGTGTAGCTTAAAAAGTGAAAACACAGGACCAACAGATGGCATAATGGTTACATTGCTGGACTCCCACATAGTCGACCACGGTTTGAGTCCTGGACCGGCAGCTTAAAACTCACGCCAGGCGTGAGACCAGCAGTTGGATGATGGCTATGTCGCTGGACTCCCACGTAGTCGACCGTGGTTCAAGTCCTGGACCTGTGGCTTAAACTCATGCTGGGTGCGTGTGCATGTGTGCCCAAGATCCCAAGAGGAGAATGGAGGAGAAGGGATTGCGGCGTGGCCATCACCCCCCTCAGGGGTGGGGGTGATTTCTCGCTTTCTGTCTCCCTGTCTTTCTTGTCTCCCTGTCTTTCTGGAGAGCACATGTGCCCTATAGCTAAAACCTCTTAAAAACAAAACAAAACAAACCAACCAACCAACAAAAAAACTCCTGCCAGGCACACGTGCATGCACACCCAAAATCCTGAGAAGAAAATGGAAGAGAAGGGATTGAGGTATGGCCATCCCACCTGGGGAGTGATTTCTCACTTTCTGTCACTTCCTCTCTCTCCCTCTCTCCAGCAAGCGCAAGTGCCCTATAGCAAAAATCTCTCTAAAAAAAGTGAAAACTCTGGGACTTACAGTTCTGTTTTGTAAGAAGCTGGAACTTGGCTTCACCTTGGCCCCTGGTATTTCTGACTCAAGGCACTTCAAGTTATGCAAGCAGAAAATACTAGAGTGGAGATTTTCTTGACACCAAGGTTCAAACCCAGATGCCATTAGGATTTGGTAGCAAATGACATTCGCTGCCTGGTGTCCGGAAGGCTGTGGGGCAGAAGGGCTCACAGTGAGTTTGAAAGAACACACCTGTCCCCAAGGCTGCCCTGCTCACCTCCACACACCTAGTGCCAATGCACCAGTGTTGCAACAGCTTTTGCTTTTTAAAGAGAAATCAGAAATCTCCAACATTTAAATATCGAAAATCAAATTTTAAGAGGCTATGAAGCAACATGAAAATTGTATAAAAATAACTGACAAAATTCTAATCTTCCTTGGTGGCTTCTTGGATTCTCTTCCCAGTCACTATCTTCTGTACACCAAAGCTTGAGGCAAAATCCTATTGAAAGTAACAGTCTATAGGGCCAGTGGGTGATGCAGTGGTTGAAGCACTGGATTCCCATACGGCTGATCATGTTTTGAGTCCTGGACCCGGTGGTTTGAAACTCACTCTGGGCATGAATGTGCGTGCCCAAAATCCCAAGAGGAGAATGGAGAAGAGATTGTGGCATGGCCATTCACCACTCCCCAGAGGGTGATTTCTCACTTTCTTTCTCTTTCTGTCTCTTTCTATCTCTCCAGTGAGCACACATGACCTATAACACAAAACTCTCTCAAAACAAAAGAAAGAAATTAACAGTCTGATCTCAGTGAGCCCTGAAAGGGATTGAAGAAAAGGTCTGGCTCATGAACCTGGTCCTACACAGAGCTCCCTGAAGTCAGGCAGGTAAACACCAACATGACTGTCACTCCAGCATTCAAACCAGTGTGACCTGCCAGCCAGTAAGCTCTGAACGCTTGGGTTATCTGATAAAAATGAAGACACACGGGGTCAGCTGTCTCTGTGCTGTCTCCACTTCCTGCATGTGTGGTTATTCCCAACCCGGTCCCACCTGCTGGCGGTCCCTCTCTCTCAGTCAAGTTCTGCAATAGTATATATAGGTTGAGGATTCTATATCCAGATGCTTGGGACCAGAAGTGTTTCCAATTTCAGGTTAGTTTTGGATTTTAGAATACCTGCATATACACGAAGAGAGATTTTGGGGATGGGAACCCAGCCTAAACATGAAATTCATTTATCTTTTACATATACCTTATACACATAGCCAGAGGGTAATTTTATACAATAATTTTTGTACTGCAGTGTCCTGACTCTGACCTGTCAGGTAACAAGTCAGACCTCTGAGGTCAGAGGCAGAGTTTTCCACTTGTGGCATCAGGTGGGCACGCAAAATGTTTCCAATTTTGGAGTATTTTAGATTTTTTGATATTTTGTAATAGGTATGCTCAACCTGTATGCACTGATAAATGTGAAAATGCGATTCCAAGTATTCTCAGAACCAGACGAAGGTGTACCATGTATACATCATATACTAGTTTTGTGTTGCTTTAATTTTTTTAAGAATTATTTTAATTTTATTTATTCATTTGTTTATTTTAATTTGACCAGAGAAAGACATAGAGAGAGGAAGAGGGAAAGTGAGGATGCAAACCACCAGGTCTGGGACTTGAACCGTGGTTGACCATGTGAGAGAGTCCACTGCCCTAACCATCATGCTACCTGCTAGTCCCCAAATTTTTAATTAGATTTTTTAGCAGTTTTTTTGATTTACAGAGAAAACTTAGCAAAATGTACAGAGTTCCCATATGCCAACATCTCCATAGTTCCCTTATTAACAGTTTGCATTAGTGTGGTATATTTTTTACATTTGCTGAACCAATAATCATTATTAATCAAAGTTCAGAGTTTATATTAGGGACCACTCTCGGTACTATATATTCCATTGATTTGGAAAAAATGTGTAATGACATGAACCAACACTGTATAGGCTGAGTATCTTTAATCTGTAAACTCGAAATCTGAAACGCTCCAAAATTTGAAACTTTTGGAGCATCCACGTGATACCACAGTGGAAAATTCCACACCTGACCTCATTTGACAGGTTGTAGTCAAAATGCTGCAATACAAAAAAAATCATATACAATTACCTTTAGCTATGTGTAAAGATATATGTGGGGACCAGCAGGTGGAGTGGTGGTTAAGGGGAATGGATTTCCACATGGCCGACTATGGTTCAAGCCCTGGACCTGAAGGCTTGCTTTCTCACTTTCTCTGACTCTCTCTCTGTCCTTATTTGGTCACATTAAAATTAAAGTTAATAAAATAATTCTTTTTTTAAAAAACATATATATGTAAAACATAAATGAATTTCATGTTTAGACTTGAGTTCCATCCCCAAGATATCTCATTCCATGTATACAATACTCCAGAACCTGAAATCTGAAACACTTCTGGTCCCAAGCATGTTATTATCAACTGATATTATACAGAGTATTTTTACTGACTTAAAAATCCTCTGGTCTACATATGCTCTCTTTACCTGGTAACTTAATCACTTCTTAAAATTATTTTTCTAATCTCCTTCCTAAAAAGTCCATTTAAAACTACTGTAAAATATACAGTAGCTTACACTAGCACACATACAAATACACATACACACACTCCGTAATCTGAGTGTGTTTGACTGAATTCTAAAATGCCCCACCACTGTCACCCAAATCCAAGGCCCCTGGGGTTCATACACATATCAGTTCTTCCATGAAGCACTAATTTAGGTACCGCTGTGAAGAGGACTTGCAAACGTGATTAAGTTTCCAAATCAGCTGACCTTAAAATAGGGGAAATAGTCAGGTAAGCCTAGCAAATCACTAGAGCCCTTTAACAATGGAGAGTTTTCTCCATCTGGAGTTAAGTCAGAGTTTCAAAGCAGGAGAGGCATTTGATGCACCCTGGCTAGCTTGAATAGGCCATGTGGCAAGGAATGTGGGCAGCTTCCAGGTGCTGAAAACAGTCCCCAGTTCACAGCCAGCACGGAACAAGACTTCAGTCCTCCAAGACAAGAAATGGAATTTTGCCAACAAGAATGAGCTTTGAGGGCCAGTTGCCGTAAGTGTACGGTGATAGACACTTCTACAGCTACTTGTCAGCTGAGGCCACAGGGGAGGTCGGGATTCCATTCCTGGCCTGCCCTAAATGCTGGTCATAATGGCATCCACCCATAGTCCCAGCTACTCAGGAGGCTGAGGCAGTAGGACTGTGACATAGCAAAATCCTGCCTATTAACAAAAAAAAAAAAAAAAAACAAGCTTACACTGACCTTTTCTCTAGAGCTTCCAGATAAGAATTCACCTAATAGATACCTTGATTTACCTGGTGATATCCTGAGCAGAGGACCCAGTCATACCATCCCGGACTTTTGGCCTACAGAACTGTGAGCTAATCAATGGGTGTTGTTTTCAACTGCTAAATTTGTGCTTTGTTACACAATAAGGGATAACAAATACTCTTCCATTCAGACTTTTTCCAAAGCATGTATGCATATAGTGAATATGTACATCTTCCTTTTACAAAATTAAATCTCATTATATGTAACTATACTATAACCTGCAAATTGAAGGCCTGGTTTGCCATATTCAAAACAAGAATAAAACATTTGTTGGAATTTTAATTGAAATGACATTCAACCTTAGATCAGTTGGAGGAGAACGGGTGTATTTTGGCTGTCATATGTTCAAAAACAAGATTTTTTTCTTCATTGATTGAGATCTTTGATGTCTGTCAGGAAAGTTATACAGTGTTCTCTATAAAATTCTTGTTCATTTTTACTGTGCTTATTCTTAAGCACTATTGTGAATGACATTATTTGTATTACCTGTTTTTCACTGATTGTTGTTGATGTGACTATATTATAGAAATTTAATTAGTCTTGTATTTTGATTTTGCATGCAACAACTTATCTCAACTACTTTTTTGGTCTAGCCTTATATTCCTTTGAATTTTCTAAAGAACCAGATGAAGATGTTCCTTAGTTTCAAAATAATATTTTTAATGTTTTACCATTAAGTTTATGGTATGTTACAGGTTTTTTTTTTTCTTTTTTCTTTTTTCTTTTTTCTTTTCTTTTTTTTTTAAAGCAATAGTCTTCATTATGTTAAGGAAATTCTCTTCACTTGCAGTCTATTTAGATCGTTTTTGGTGGGGCAGTTGGTGGCATAGTTACAACACAACTGGACCCACATGGAAAGGTCTCCAGTTCATGTCCCAGGACTTCCTCATACATGCCATGTATACGATACTTCCCGATCCCAGTTGGCTGGGACTGGGAAGAGAACATAGCCTGGGGCCGCTGTTGGGGGTGCCTATGTTTCTCTGGTCTGTCTCTCTGACAGAGAAAATAAATATTTTTTAAATTTTTCTTAAGCTTTTTTTAAAGATTTTTTTCTTTTTTTTAAATCTTGAATGGAGTTTGAGTTTTATCATTTGCTTTTCTGAATTGATTGAGGTAAAGACATAGGTTGTTTTGTTTTTTTTTTTTTTTTTTTTGATTAGAAAGCTGATAAAGAAAATTTCGACGGATTTTCTTGGGATTAAGTTCTTCTTTCCCATATACTCCTTGGCTCTGTTTACCAATATTTTGCTTAGATTTTTACTTATTTTTAATTCTCCTTCCTTATACTATTCTTATCTACTATGGGTGTCACAGTTATGTGAATTGATTTGAGTTTCAATAAATTAAAGAGTACTCCTTTCATTGTATTATTTGGAAGAGTTTGTGCAATATTGGAATTATTTCTTCCTTGAATGTTTGGTAAAGCTTATCTATGGAATCATCTGGGCTTGCCGTTTCCTTGAAGAGAGATTTTATCTTCTGTTTCAGCTTCTTTAATGGGTTTAGAACCAGTTAGGGTTACTATTTCTTCCTGGGTCCATGTTGATAAAATATATTGCTCGAGGAATTTATCAATGTATGGTCCTAAAGATGTAGGACTTGTAAAATCCTGTTACCATTTTGAGTTCTGCTACATCTGTACTTGTGTGTCTCAACTTGGTCTTAGTACAGTTTTATTTGTGCCTTCTTTCTTTTTGATAAATTTCTCTGGAGTGTGTGTTAATTTGTTTTCCTGATGTCTTTTTCAAAGAGCCAATTTTTATCCTTATGAATCCTTTCTATTACATCGTTTTCTATTTCAACTCATTTCTGTCCTTATTTTGAGTATTTCCTTCTTTCTGCTTTCTTGACTCACTGATGAGCAGCATGTCTTCTTTTCATTCTTTTTAAGTTAATCTATTTCTTCTATGAGACAGTGAGAGAGACACTCCCCCCGCCAGGGTCTCCATGCCACAATCTACTCCTGGTGTCAGCCAGGATTAGCATACTCAGGGAGGCCTCCAGACACGAACCCTTGATGTTTCCACATGGCTTCAGCGTGGCGGAGCACTGCGCTACTGCCATGTCACAGCAGCTGGCCCAGCATTTCTTCTTTTCTAATGTAACTAAGGCTAAAATTGCTGTTAATCATTGCTTTAGAACATTCCTCCGGTTTGAATGTGCAATATCTTTATCATCATATACTCTCAGATAATTTCTGGTTTCTGTTACAATACTTTATACTAAATTATTTGGAAGCTTTTTGATTCTAAAAGTATGGGAAATCTTAGGTACCATTTTGTTATTAAAAATAATTACACTGTGATCAGAAAAGTGGACTGTATGATACCAAGTCTTTGAAATTCACCCAGCTCTGCTGTGTACCCGGCGTCTTTATCGTATGCTCATTCCTGAAAGGTACTTTCTCCAAAGATGCAAGGCTACATAGGAAGGTTTTCCCTCTCAGTAGACCGAAGACATGATGTCACGGTTCTCTGGTTTATCATTGCCAGTCCTAACTAGTTCTAGTGGGATAGGGATTTGGGTTGTTTTACTCCCTTTTTAAAAATATATTTTTCTTTTTTTTCTTGACATCCTAAGATATAATTCACATGTCAATGCAATTCTCCTAGTTCAAGTGCACAATAACTCAAAGTCTTTTAGTACATTCAGAGTTGTGCATCTATCACTATCATCTATTTTAGAACATTTTCATCACCCCAAAAAGAAACTCATACCAGTCACTCCCTTTAGCTTCCTTCCCTGAGCCCTAGGCAATCATGAATCTACTTCCTGTCTCTACAGATTTGCCTAGTCTAGATATTTCATATAAATGGCACCATACAATAGTTTTGGGTTTTTTTGTTGTTTTTTTGTGGCTGGCTTTCTTCACTTGGCATGTTTTTAAGGTTTATCTATGTAGAAGGCAAGTGATTGGCTACATTTGTTCATTCATTCGTGATTTATCTTTTAATGCCATGATAATATGATTTGTCTCCAACATTCCTCCAGACAATCCCGGCATTCTGCTCGACTTGGTCACTGCGATCTGTAGATTCCCTTCCTGGGTTATAATCAACACCTCTGACTGCATCTTCCTCCTAAGTATAGCCTAGATGACATTTCCTTAAATACACGTTCCCTGGACTTGAGAGCATGATGCTCTTCTGCTATTTGTCTAGTCACTCTTACTGCCATTGCAGCGGGCCCCCATTACGATGAAGTTTCAAAAACTATGGCCATATTGTTTCTCTAAGCTATCCCTTTACTTGGTGATCAGAATCATTGCTTGGCATATTATGGGTTCTTGATAAACACTGAAATTATAACAGATCCTATCTTTGATAATCACTGACTTCAATCAATTAATGAAGCATTGCCTTTGTACGTCAATATGGTCAATACAAACTCTAATTACTTGTTGCTATGAAATCTATCTGCCAGTGACAATATGGAAGTGGATGACTTGGAACTCGTGTCACAATTGCTGGTGAAGCTGTGATTTCAGGCATGCTGAGGTGTGTCTCGAAAGTGGATACACGGGGCCCAGGAAGTAAGGTTCATTGTTGACCCGAGGGCCTCAGGCGATGTTTTAATCCTAGCCCTGTCCGCTTAGACTTTCACTAGGCCCCTTGTGAAAGGACATGTTTCCCCTTTCAGTCTAGCCGGAATTCTCCTTAACTAACACTCACTTTCTTCCCAACCTGTAGACTTCCTTATTCTGCAACCAGTTTAAACTCTGAATGATCACACATCCTCACTGTAAAAGGGCAGTGATTAGAATGGAAGAATCATGATGATAATACCAAGAAATGACAGGTCTGATAGGTAACACCACAGAGTAACATCAATTTGAAAACTAGCAATTGTGCAGGAAGGAACAGGACAATATAGCAAGAAGGAAGGCTGCTATGCACTACAGGAAATTATGACAGTGGCCCCTCAAATCGTATATTTGAGGGCGAGCTGTGGCGGTGCATGGGGGGGTGGTAGGGGTTGCCACGGCATAATCCTGAGCCTTATGGGAAGGCCCCTGATTCTGGGCCTGGTCAATCTGAGCACGCTCACAGGGGCATCGATGATCCTGGCTGACTGGAAGGCTGGGAAACGGATGGCAGTTCAGTGAGACCCTGCTAGGGATCTCAGTCTCTCTCTCACACAAGGAAAAAAGAAGAAAGGAATGCAAGGAGGGAAACAGGAAGGGAAGGAGGAAAGGAAGAAGGAAGAGAAGAAACGTTTTAAAATGTGTTTGAATAAATACATTTTGAGGACATTATATTAAGAAAATTAGCCATCATGAAAAAACAAATACTGTGTGATTCCACTTACATGAGATACCCGGGGTAGTCACATTTCTATTTCTTTAATCTGTTTCAGTTATTTATAACTTTTTTTAAAAAGTCTATTTCATTTAGGTTTTGAAATTTATTAGCATCAATTTAGTCAAAATATACCCCTTGTAATCAGGGTTTTTGCAAGATCTATGATGGTACCTTCTTTTCTTGCAGATATTATAATTTGTGTTTTCCCTTTTTTCTTGATCTGACTGGTTGGGGGTTATCAATTTGACTAATTTTTTCAAGGAATTAGCTATAAATTTTTTTCTTGTTTTATGATTTTCTGTTTCATCAGTTTCCACTCTTTATCTTATGCTTATATTTGATTTAATTTGCTTTTCTTTTTCTAATCTCTTAAGATGGAAGCTTAGATCATTCATTTTGTTTGTGTGTTTAAATTTGCTAGAGGGTGCATGTGCTCTCTGGAGAGAAACAGAGGAAAAATGAGAAATTACCTCCTAGAAGGGATGGCCATGTGGCAAACCCCTCCCCTTCCTCTTCTCTTGGAACTTGGGGCACACACACAAGTACCCAGTGTGCCTTTCAAGATGCCGGGTCTGGGACGTGAACTGTGCTGTTGGCCATGTGGAATCCAGCCACCTTAACCATCGTGCCAGGCTGGCCCAAACTTTCGAATTTTAACTCATAGTTAGATCATTACATTAGAAACTAAAAAAATAAGATCTCTGAATAAATAAAACATGGAGAATTTAGGGCTGGCAGGTGATGTGGTGGTTAAAGCACTAGATTCCCACATGGGGATTACAGTTCGATCCAGAACTTGATGGCTTGCTTACCCACTTTCTCTTTCTCTCTTTCGCTGGTCAAATTTAAAAATAATAATAAATAAAAATTAAATAAGTGATTCTCTAAAAAATAGAGAATTTTTAGGGCAGTGAATAAACTCTGTTATTATAAAGGTGACTATATGTCTTTATATATTTGCCAAAAGCCACAGAATGTGTTAACAGCAAGAATGAGCCCTAATGTAAACTATGGACTTTGGGTGATAATGATGTGTCAGTGTAAGTTCATTGATTAAAACAAAGGTACCACTGGGGAACAGGATGTTGATAGTGGGGGAGGCTCTGCCTGTGTGGGGGTGGGAAATATGTGGGAACTTTGCACATTCCACTTGGTGACTATTTTTTTTAAAAGAATTATTTTAGGGGCTGGCAGGTTGCATGGTTAAAGATGCTGGACACCACATGGTCAACCATGGTTTGAGTCCCGGACCTGGTGGCTTGCTCACTCTCTCTCTGTGTGTCTCTAGTCAAAATTGAAAAATAATGATAATAAATGGATAATTCTAAAAAAAAATAAAGAATTACTTTATTTAACTTTACTTCTTTATTTTAATTTGACCAGAGAAGGACAGAGTGAGAGGAGAGCAAAAGAGAGAGAGGGAAAGTGAGAAAGCAAGCTGCCAGGTCTGGGACTCAAACCGTAGTTGGCCATGTGGCAGTCCAGCACCCTTAACCACCATGCCACTTGCCGGACCCCCACTTGATGACTTTGTTGTGAACCAAAAACTTTTCTAAGAAACAAAGCATAGGGCCAGCTGGTGGTCAGCAGTAACCCAAAGCCCTGTGATGCTGAACCCACATGGGAATGTCTTGGATTCACATGCATGCAGAATATGCGTGTGCCTGGGACCAGAGCCAGCAAGGCTGAGGAGAGCTCACAGTGTGAGAACCCTGTGTCTCTATTGGAAGAAATAAATAAAGCCTATTTTAAAAAGTAATAATAAGATCTTGTGACATTCAGACTGATATTTAAATGTTAAAAGTTAAATGCTATTGGGCCAGTTGGTGGTGTGGAGGTTAAGGTGCTGGACTTCCACATAGCCAACCATGGTTGGAGTCCTGGACCTGAAGGCTTGAAAGTCATGCTGGGAGCGTGTGCTTGCATGCCCAGAATCCCAGAGGAAAAATGGAGAAGCATCCTGTGACATAGCCATCCCCGCTGGGGGTGATTTCTCACTTTCCCTCTCTTTGTCTCTCTCTGGCTAACACATGTACCCTATGGGCAAAAACCTTAAAAAAAAAAACAAAAAAGAAGTGTTACTAACTTACTTTAGTTTCTCTCTAATCCCACATGATTTCAAAAAATGTGGGATTTTAAAATCCCCCTTACCCTTGTCTTTTTTCATTTGCTATAGGGAAAGTGAGACAGTATACCCCCAGAGGGATGGTCATGCTACAATCCCTTCTCTGTTCTCCTCTCAGGATCTTGGGCACACACACATGCACCCTGTGTGTTTTTCAAGCCACCGAGTCTGGGCCTCAAACCATGCAGTTGACCACATGGTATCCAGCTGCCCCAACCGCTATGCACCCCCACTCTCAAACTTCAAACTTTACCAAATGACAGTAAAACTATGCAGATTAAGTCTACATTGTTTTAGGGGCCAGCAGGTGGCATGATGACTAAAGGCACTGGATTCCCACGTGGCTGACTATGGTTCGATTCCCGGACCTGGCAGCTTGCTCTCTCTCTCTCTCTCTCTCTCTCTCTCTCTCCCCCTCTCTGGCCAAATAAACAAGTGAATAAATAAATAAGTAAAGTTAAATAAAATAATTCTTTTTTTTTTTTTTTAAAGCCTATGTGAGACCAGCAGTTAGCGTAATGGCTATGTCGTTGGACTCCCACGTAGTCGACAGCAGTTCACGTCCCAGATCCGGTGGCTTAAAACTCACGCTGGGCGCGTGTGCGTGCGTACCCAAGATCACGAGAAGAGAATGGAGGAGACGGGATTGCGGCGTGGCCATCCCCCCTGGGGGGTGATTTCTTGCTCTCTGTCTGTCTGGCGAGCGTACGTGCCCTATAGCAAAAACCTCTCCAAAAAAAAAGCCTACGTTATTTTAGAAATGAAACTTTTTAAAGAGTCAGTCAAGTCCCAGGAATATGAGTCAAGTATTAAACTAGGATGATCTTAAGGAAAAGTGACCCCTCTCACTACTCACTCACTGCACGCCTTGCTGAGACTGTATTGAGATTAGCATCACAAGTGCCATGCAGCTGCCTCTCCTCTGAGTTCAGCCGGAGCTTGGTAAATAATATCAGAACTGAGTCATTTATGGTTGAATGACACAGAATGAAAAATAAATGCCTTTCAGGCAGTTCCTGTTGCCTAATATGGGCTAAGCAGCAGACACTTTAGCTAACGAGCCCCACCTGCCACCCAGAGGAACCTTTCCCTATAAGGATATTGATCTAATTTCCTGATCCAAAAGCACCATACATGATCTGTGTAGACCTGAAAGAAGGTTTGTTTTCTCTTCTCAAATGTCTTGTCGATGTAAGTCTACCAAGTTTATTCCTCAAATAGCTGAGGGTATTTTGTTTTCTTCTGTTTTTAAAGAGCTCCAGTTAAAGTTGCTCTTTCATCCCAATGAAAGGTCAGATGGCCCAGCAATCCTATAGGCTGCTAAGAGCTGATTACACGAGGAAGCAGAAAGAAGAAACCTGAAAACAGAGAATTGACATTTAAACTTGGAAAATAGGCCTGGTATTTTATACTTTTTTTTTTTTTCAATATACCTATCTATTCTACAATGAGTTGTGAACTCAGGACATTGATGTCACAGAATCTCATATATAATCATTTGTATCATTGGGGCCAGCAAGTGGCATGATTAAGGGCGCTAGATTCCCGCAAGGTCGACCACAGTTCGAGTCCTGAACCTAGCGCCATCCTTTCTCACTTTCTCGCTCGCTCTCTCTGTCCCTCTCTGATCAAATTAAATAATGGATCAATAAATAAATAAATAAAGTTAAATAAAATAATTCTAAAAATAAAATTTGTATCACTTATCCCTAGGTCTTCTTACTTGATGATAAAGATGAAGGTGACTTATAATATCCTCTTTCTTCAAGAAGTAGAAAAAATAAGGCTAAACGACAGCTTTCTGATAACTGAATTAAACTTTAAAAGCCATAAGGAAAAGGAGTCCTTTTCCAAGGAAGTGACAACAGATTCATAAACTGTATGACTCATAAACTACTTTCAAATTGCAAAACTGATTATGAATCACAGAAAAAAACCTAAAATCTCGCAAAATTTGAATTGTCTTTTAGGAATCAGCAAATGTAGTGTCTGCTATTCACTAACATTTTTATTTAGTGGCCTGAAATAACTTTACAGTGGTACTAAACTAGGTCAATTCAATTTGTTAGAAATATTTGTTTGAAAGCCAGATTTGGCTCTAAATGCTTTCTGAATGAATCATGAGACTCTAATGATAAAAAGAATTATGCTTAGAGAAATGTATTAGTAACACACACTGGAAATAAAATAAAGAAGTTTCTTTTTAGTAGGAATCTGTGTACTTCCGAATCCTGAGAAGACTTCGTGGCTGAATAACAACCTGATAAAAGGTGAAGTGGCCTTGACCATCAAGACTACCAGTGAAGGGTGGGAGGGGGTGTCCAAAAGTAGAGGCTTGCAAGCTGGTTCTTTATTAAAAATCACTAACAGGGGTCAGCAGGTGGTGTGGTGATTAAGGGCACTGGAGTCCTATATAGCCGACCGTGGTTTGAGTCCCAGACCTGGCAGCTTGCTTTCTCACTTTCCATCTCTCTCTCTCACTCTGTCCCTCTCTGGTCAAATTAAAATAAATAAATAAATAAAATAAAATAAAGTTAAACAAAATAATTATTTTTTTAAAAAAGCCACTAATTATGGGTGGGATTCTGTAGAGATCTAAACCTATATTACGCTGTTTAAGAACTAGAAACTAGAGCCCAGCAGGTGGTGTGGGGCTTAGGCTGGCTAGATTCCCACATGGCTGACCATGGTTTGAGTCCTGGACCCAGCTGCTTGAAACTCATGCTAGGCACATGTGCATGTGTATCCAAAATCCTGAGAAGAGAGTGGAGGAGAAGGGATTATAGCCTGACCATCTCCCCAAGGGATGAGTTCTCACTTTCCTTCTTTCTATCTCCCTCCAGCAAATGCAGGTGCCCTTTGGCAAAAACCTAAGAAGAAGAACTAGAAACTAATGGATGACCCAAGAAATGGTGAATAATGTCCACTCAAGAATGTCAATCATTAACTCCAGAGTAACCTTAAGCTTATGCCAAGGTCCAGGAACGAGGGACAGAAGGACAGTAGTAACAAAGATGACATATTTTTTAACTGGAACACTCAGAGATAGTCAAGATCGATGAAAAAAATAATAATACTGGAGCATTGGGATTTTTTTTTTCATGTTTGGATAATGACAGCTTTACTATCGGTACTTGGGAAATTGAAATATAAATAAACAATAAAAGTTTATCTGGCTCATGTAAACAGTGTGAGTTTTACAATTTGGCCTGAAACATCTCTTAGGATTTGCTCACTGGATTTATGTGTGATAGCTTTGTTGAACATTAAACCCCAAAACGGGAACGGTAGATGAAAAAGGGTTCTGAAGCCAAATAACCCTTAGTTCTGAAGTCCATTTGTCAAGAGAACCCTAAATTCCCTTGCCTAAAGGTATAGGTAGGTTTTCCATGGACCCAGAGATGAGTTCATCTAAGGTATTGTCTCCTCACGGGCCAGCTTCAGTAGACTGGGAGAGGGGAGATGTAGAGCCAGCAGACCTGGGGTTTCTCCTATTCTGCTACTTCCTAATGTGAGACTGGGGAAGATATTCAACTTCTCTGAGTCTCAGTTTCTTCATGTGTGAAATCATGGTGATAAACCCCCTCACAGGTCACTGCAATCACTGAATAAGATAAAAATACGGGAGAGCGCGTTGCAGGAACCCACAGATGCTTAGCCAGTGTGAACTTGCGAAGCTACTAAGAACCGTTGTTCAATGTCTCTAGTATTTGATGGTTAGAATTTTTTTAAATCACATTCAGAGGAAAAAAATAATATTTTCAGCGTTATTACCAAGGATACTAGTTTCAAAGATTTTATTTAGGAAGACTGCATTCCCACATCAGCAAATGATTATAAACAGTCACCTGCAAATTCGTCCAATTATTTTAGAAACTATCCCATGTATATCCTAAAGAACAGAAATTGTGGGGCCACCAGATGGTGTGGTGGTTAAGGTGCTAGACACTCCCACATGGCCTACCATGGTTCAAGTCCAGATCTGGTGGCTTGCTTTCTCACTTTCCTATCTTTCTCTCTCTCTGGTCAAATTAAAATGAATGAATGAATGAATGAATGAATGAATGATTCTTTAAAAAAAAAAAAAGAAATTGTGTCTCAACTTTGAGTTTAAAACAGTCTCCTAATTGTAGTAATACTCAACGAATACTTGCTGGGATGAGTGTTTACAACAAGGAATTTTAAGGGATTCCAACGTTTCCCTTCCTGCTTAACCTCAGCTCATTCCCTTGTGGAAAATGTTAGCTGTGTGGACCGCAGGATAAGCTCTCAACCTCTCCTGATTTATGGCCTCTTCCTGTGAACCACTGCTTTCAAAGCTAAAAGCAGGATGTTACGTTCATATTTGTTTTACTTCTCCCCTTCAGCCAGGAGTTTAAATCAACTTAGATTAAGCAACCAAAATATCCACTACACTTTTTGATCTTGGGTTGAAGTTCAATGAGTCCAGTGCATTCCTTGGGCTGCATACACTTTGCCCTTCTCCTCGCCTATGGTGATGGAGTGGAGGGCTCGCCAAGTCTCACTGAGAAACACAGGACCAGCTAAGGTTTGGGAAGGAATGTGTCTCCCTACGAGATGTTTCTTCTGACAGTTTGGTATCCAAACTTTTGAACTCCTGTCAAAAAGCTATCATCATTAAAGCTGCGCCAAGATTTAGAAAGTGAAGTCGTTGAAGTGACTTCATATTTGAATGTAAGAGGCAGATCATTGGGTGGAGTTAATAAGAGCAGAGGTGAGTCATGGAGCCCTGAGTTGTGAATATAATTAGGGCTCATTTAGAAATGAGCACGTATGTACATGACCTTTATTCTCCACCAGGGCTGCACAAGCGTTCGCTTCCATGCTGACATGGACAACCAGTGGATTCAAATCCCCACAGCAGGAGCCAGACATCTGATCACATTCGTGGAGATTAGATGGCTCTGCACAGATGAGGCGTGGGAAACCACCGTGCTTCCATTTATCAGTCCCACACCTCCAGAGTTCAAGGTACCCCCTGACGGTAGAGAGCAGCTGGTCTCCACCACGCTAATGCTTAGAGTAACAACAATTTGCCAGGATGAGATGGCATCTCCACAGGTCTCCTTTCCTTCTCTCCATTTTCCAGTCTTCCACTGACTCAAGTTTTTGGAGAAACCTTTGCCTCTTCCATCCCTTCAACAATCCCTGATATAGGGACCAGCAGTTAGCTTAATGGCTATGTCACTGGACTCCCATGTAGCTGACTGCGGTTCGTGTCCCGGACCCGGTGGCTTAAACTCAAGCCGGGCGCATGTGTGCACGTGCCCAAGATCCCGAGAGGAGAATGGAGAAGGGATTGCAGCGTGGCCATCCCCCCAGGAGGGTGATTTCTCTCTTTCTGTCTCTCTGTCCATCTCTGCCTTTCTGGTGAGTGCACGCGCCCTATAGCTAAAACCCCTACAAAAAAAAAAAAAAAAAAAAAATCCCTGATATATGGATTGCTTTGTAGGATTCACACTCAGCAACTCATGCTCATTGTTTTTTCTTTAAAATGTCATCCTTGCCTGTCTCTCCTGTTAGTGGGTCATTGGAAAAGACATGACCCATTTTTGCATAGAAAATACAGAAAAAAATACGTCATGACTTTTCTGATGACCCAAAATATTCCCATTGATCCTAGCCCCTTGTCTCTAACTTGTGTTATTTCAACAGCCTTATTTCTGGTCCTGTGCATGCTTCAGTTTACTCTGTATATCATTACCAGATTTGTAGCCTTAAACTGTCTTTTGCCATGGCAGAGCTCAGTTCAGAGGTCTTTAGTACTCTTCCACTGTCTGCAGACTCCACAGCCTGACATTCAAATATAAAATCTACCAAAACCCACTTCATCAAGATTCTCTCCTGCAACTCCCTCTCTCTAGTCCACCTGATAGCCCCCTAGAACTCCTGTGTCTCTTTCAGGGTTAGCTCTTGGCCTGCAATGTCCTCCTCTGAGCCTTATGAAGGCCTACCTGACCGCCAGCGTCTAGCACAGGTGTAACTTCTCTGTGAGAGCTTACCTTGTTCCCTCCGCTTCCATGTATTCCTGGCCCCTGACTCAGTTTCCAGTTTCCCAAGAAGCATCCTTAATCTTCTCAGCCAGAAAAGATTTCCCCATCTTCTGACCTCAGTGATACTTCCATTGCTTCTCATGACATGTGTTGTAAACTGCCTGATTTTAGAGTTATTTCTCTGCTAGATTACAAATTTACTGGTGCTGCTAGACTATAAATCCACTGGTGATGGGGACTACTTTTACTTACTTACTTACTTACTTACTTACTTACTTACTTACTTACTTACTTACTTACTTACTTACTTACTTACTTACTTACTTACTTACTTACTTACTTACTTACTTACTTACTTACTTACTTACTTACTTAGGCTATAGGCCACATGCCCTTGCCAGAGACAGACAGAGAAAGAAAAGGAAGGAGAGAAATCACCTCCTCCCATGTGGATGGCCATGCCTTCTCCATTCTCCTCCTGGAATTTTGGCACATAGTCACACACAACAGGATGATTTTCAAGGTGCTGGGTCTGGGTCTCAAACCGTACAATAGGCCATGTGGGATTCAGCTGCCTTACCCACCATATCACCGGGCTAGTCCCTTACTCATCTTTTTATACCCTGCAGTGCCCAACAACAAATATATGTGGAATGAATGAAGAAAGCAGTTAAGGGACCAGCAGTTAGACTAATGGCTATGTAGCTGAATTCCCATGTAGTCGACCGTGGTTCGAGTCCCGAACCCGGTGGCTTAAACTCATGCCGGACGCGTGCGCGTGCCCAAGATCCCGAGAGGAAAATGGAGGAGAAGGGATTGCGGCATGGCCATCCCCGCCGCCTGGGGAGGGATACATAAACACAGATATGGGATATTAGCTCCATCTTCAGTTGGCTTACAGTTTATAAGTTTGAAGAAATAAAGTGTAAAACTAAGGGTCTGTACATCTTGCTTAGATTTTATTTAGAATAGTCGAGCTACAAACATCTTCTTGGAGAGTTGTTTTTTTTTGTTTGTTTGTTTGTTTTGTTGTTTTTTTTTTTGAGAGGTTTTCGCTATAGGGCACATGCGCTCGCCAGAAAAACAGAGAGAGAGACAGAGAGACAGAAAGCGAGAAATCACCTCCCAGGGAGGATGGCCACACTGCAATCCCTTCTCCTCCATTCTCCTCTCGGGATCTTGGGCACGCACGCACACGCCCCTGGCGTGAGTTTTAAGCCACCGGGTCCAAAACTCGGACTGTGGTTGACTACATGGGAATCCAGCAACATAGCCATTACGCTAACTGCTGGTCCCAGAGCTACAAACATCTTGACCCCAATTGGCAGGTGACCTTTAGTGGCTTCTCCTTAGTCAGGAATATACCATCCATCCCATAATAATCATCTTGTGCCTTTAAGAAGGAGCCCCCCGCCCCCCCGCTCACCTTGTTATCTATCCTAAACCATGCCACATTATAAGAGCCTGCAGTTTTGTGTGATAAACTAAGGTTTAATGGAAATGAACAGCAGATAGTTCAGTACACCTACGATCATATACGGCAGGTGTGCTAGAGGTCACTGCTGCCAGACTTTTTTTTTTTTTTTTGAGAGAGATTTTCACTGTAGGGCGCGTGCGTTCGCCAGACAGACAGAGAGAGACATAGAGACAGAAAGCGAGAAATCACCCCCCAGGGGGGATGGTCACGCCGCAATCCCTTCTCCTCCATTCTCCTCTCGGGATCTTGGGCACGCACGCACACGCGCCCGGCGTGAGTTTTAAGCCACCGGGTCCGGGACACGAACCGCGGTCGACTACGTGGGAATCCAGCGACATAGCCATTACGCTAACTGCTGGTTCCACTGCTGCCAGACTTTTGAACACACTGTTCGAAAATATGAAGGCGAGCCTGATGCGAGACCCTGTTAAGGGTGCTTCTCTCTGTCTCTCAGGTGTGTAGTCTCTATTGTGAGTCAAATAAATAAAATATCCATATGTTTGTGTGCATGCACTTAGATCCATGTATGTAAGCCTATGTATGTATACATGTACACATTATACATACATTCACACATACACATACACATACAGTGCTCGAGTCAGTTGTAATGACTGAGTAATAAGATGGAAAGGTCAGGACCAGCAGGTGGCGTGGCAGTTAAAGTGCTGGGTACTTCCACATGGCTAACCATGGTTTGAGTCCTGGATCTGGTGGCTTGCTTTCTCACTTTCTCTCTCTCTCTCTCTCTTTCTCTCTCTTTGGTCAAATTAAAATGAGTGGATGAATAAAAATTTTCAAATATATATGGAAAGGTCACCCATGTACTAAGTACAGCTTGAACATTCCTAAATCAAAAATGTGAAATCAAAGATGCTCCCAAACCCAAAACTTTACTCTTAGTAGAGCGTGTGCATGAGCACATGAGAGAAAGAAAGGGTCTGGTCATGTCGTGACCCTCTTTCTCCAGCCCACCAGCCCATCAGGTCTTGGGCACTCACTTCCATTCCAGCATGTCTCAGGCTGGCCAGGCCAAGGATTCAAACTACGGTTGCCATGCAGGATCTGGCTTCCCCTGAGCAGCACCTTGCCACTGTGCCACGCAGCCAGCCCAAATTCCAAAACTTTTCTGAGCACCAACATGATGTCATAAGTGGAAAATTCCACACCTGACCTCATGTGATGGTGGTAGTCAAAACACTGCAATACAAAATAGTGTGTGTAAGGTACATATGAAACATAAATAAATTGCAGGTTTAGATTTGGATGCCATCTCCCGTGTATATGTGAATATTCTAAAATCTGAAGAAAAAAATCATCTGAAATTCAAAAAAATTGGTCCCAAGCATTTTGGATAAAGGATACTCACCCTGGACCAGACTCTGGGTCTAGCCAGTGATTTACTTTAACACACACGCTGTTTTTCCTCACCCTGCTAAAATGTTCATACTTTTACAAGTAGCATTACAAAATCCCTGTCCCCATACATCAAAATGTCCTGAAATTAAATGTCATTCTCCTCACCACTCATCTCTTTCCAATTTCATTTCCATCTCCTCCCAATCGCCCACAGTTTTTCCTGCCCGTGAACCTTTTTTTGGTGTTTAAATGCCATGTGTTTCTTGTAATGGCTAGACTAATGTTGTCACTACCGCGTTCTATGTCATGCCTATTTCAAAGACACTCAGAGTATTTTATGGCCATCGGGTTCCTGCCATGTTATTAATTGACACAATAATTCCATAATGTAATTAACAATTATTCCCTCCACTAAGGAAACGAAAGCTCAGAAAGATTAAGTAACCAGCCCTCGGATATTACAAGGTCAGAATCAGAACTAAGGCCCTGTGGTGGCCTGGTTGCTGGGGCTGCTGGGTCCCACATGGCCCACTGTGCAGTTTGAGTCCTAGACCCGGTGGCTCGAGAAATGTGCCAAGTGCATGTGAGTTCTTGCCCGACATCCCAAAAAGAGGTAAGAAGAGTGGATGGCTGCATGATTGTCTCCCATTGGGGTGCTTTCTCACTTTCCCTGTCTCTCTCTTTCTCTCCCCCCAGAAAACACACACACCCTCTGGTAATTTTTTTTTTTTTTTTTAATTAGGACCAAAACTAGAAATAAGGACTTCTGATTCAGTGCTAGACTTGGAAAGCTATGCCCTTTATCTCTCCCCATGGCATGCTTTTACAAGACATAACAAAAAAAACTAGCAGTAGGGCATTTAAAAATGTTACCTTCTGAGGGGCCAGTGGGTATCATAGCAGTTAAGGTGCTGGACTCCCACTTGGTTGACCGTGGTTCAAGTCCTGGACCTGTGTGTGTGCGTGTGTGCCCAAAATCCCAAGAGGAAAACGGAGAAGAGATTGCAGTGTGATTTCTCACTTTCTGTCTCTCTCTTTCTGGGTCTCCAGTGAGTGCACACACCCACCCTCTAGCAAAAATCTCTTTAAACAAAAAAATGCTGTCTTCTAAAAACAACAGCACACATGCAGTCCTCAAGTGTTCAGTCCTCCGAAAAATCGCCACATATTTTTATTTTTTTATTCTCTGTGGAGAGCTGACCTGTCTCAGCGTTGGGAATGGCCTTTCCCTTCTCCAGAACGTCTGTGTTACAGTCTGCTGTCCAACAGAGCCTCTCAAGTGGGCTTTTTGCTTTGGGTGCTAAGACGTAGAAAACATGTCGCTTCTCAGTACAAAGCTCTCCCGTTGACTCCCTGTCACTCAAACTTAAAACCAAAATCACTACTGTAGGTTTTGCAAGATGTAGCCCCCATTCCCTCACTAGTCTCACCCCGCCATCTCTCCCCTTAGCTCATTACTTTCCAGCTAACCTCTTGGGTTCCTCAGGCACACTCTGCCTCAGGGCCTTTGCACATGTTCTTCCTTTTGCCTGGAATGTTCTACTCCAGGGAGCCAGATGACTCACATACTACTGAGGCCTTTACTCAAACGTCACCTTTGAAGTGACACCTTCCTTGACCACCAATTTTATTATTTCTGCGCCTCCCTCCAGCCTCTACCCAGCATGTTCAAAAGTCTGCTCTTACCTAATTTTCTTCCCCCAGTCCTTGATACGACCCAGAATATTTTACTTGTTTATCACATTTGTTGTTTCTACCCAGTGGCAGTCCAGTGAACACAGAGGAAGAGAAATAACACGTTTGGGGTGGCAGGTGGGAGGATAGACTATAAGCAATAGTGACTAATGCTATCATAAACTGTGCTCGATTACTTTTTATACTACTGCTAAGAGCTATTACAAAGTCACTTGTGGTTTGAATTACTTTAAAATTCGGAATACTATTAATTTCCGGTGAATAATTCCAAGAAACATGGTACTTGAGGAAGAATGAAGCTGTTTTCAGAAGAGCACAGCAAGCTGCCTGGTGTGGATCTAGAGTAAAAGACCACACTGCTGAGGTCATTTTCCTGTTTAGAAAACCGCAACGGGCAGTTCAGTGGATATTTTGAGATTTACTGTACTCTGATTCATTCAAAATGAGAGTCCACATAATCGTATGTTTCTTTAGAATGTTTTAAAATAAAGTCACTTCCATTCCAGTTTATATTTCTATAAAAAGGGGGGGAGAAGCATTTATCATCTCCAAGTTTAGAAGTTACTGCATTATACCACAAAGTTTCTTATAGGTTACTCAAGAAGATAAAAAGGGAAAGGAGAGACAGGAACTTCAAATGGCTACGTCTGGTCAGCTAAACCAGCGTCCAGAGGGCCTTCCATGCTGCGTCCCGGGGAGGATTACCTAGCCGCCCTCTGCCTTATTCTGCGCATGCATAAAAGGTGAAGCAACCTATGGCTTCGACAGATGCTGGCTGTGTGCCACTCCCACCCCATGGAGCCCTGGTGGGAGTGGAGCAGGCGGCACCATGAGCTACTCAGCTGCCTTCTGCACCAGCCCTGCTCTCTGAGCATGAGAGCTGGCCAACATTCGAGAGGTCACGTTTCCTGACACCAAGTTTCATCTGGCAGCAGAGCTCCAGGTCCATGTGAGGTTCCATTTTGTTCTCACTCATTCCCTGGCTCTGCTGAATTTCTCCAAAACCCTAAGCCTGCACAGTGGCAAACAAGACCATGGCACGGTTTGGTTTGGTTTGGTTTTAGTTTTTTTGTTTGTTTGTTTTGTTTTCATTTTGCCAGAGACAGAGGAAGAGAGAGAAGTGAGAAAGCACAATCATGCCACAATCAGGTCTCTATTTCTCCCTCCTTCGAGGATTTGGGGCACACATGCACACATGCCTGATGTGACTCAAACCACTGGCTCTGGGACTTGAACTGCACAGTAAGCCACGTGCAATCCAGTCGCCCCAACCACCACACCACAGGCTGTCCCCATAAGAACCACCAGTCTTGAGCATCACTGTGCACTTCTCACAAGATTTGGAGGAAATATGCAAGATGACCATTGAGACTTTACACAGAAAACTCTCTGTTGGTTGGGAACCAGCAGTTGGCGTAATGGCTATGTCGCTGGACTCCCACGTAGTCGACTGCGGTTCACGTCCCAGACCCGGTAGTTTAAACTCACGCCGGGAGCGTGTGTGTGTGTGCTCAAGATCCCGAGAGGAGAATGGAGGAGAGGGGATTGTGGCATGACCATCCTCCCTGGGGGGTGATTTCTCGCTTTCTGTCTCTCTGTTTCTCTCTGTCTGTCTGGCAAGCTCACGTGCCCTATAGCAAAAAATCTCTCCAAAAAAAAAGAAAAGAAAAGAAAACTCTTTGATGGCATCTTCATATGTATTTTCAATGTATTAAAACATCTGCTAAGCAGGCCTCTGTCCTCTTCCTGTCCGTATTCCCAGATGCCTGCCACAGCACAGAGCAGATAATGAATGCCCAGGAATCAAGGCTGAATGAAGGTTTTCGTTCGGCAAACTTTTCAGCCTTCAATATCTTAAAGGACATTTACCCATCTATACAGAGAGAGTCCAATATTGTTCAACAGTGAGCTTTTTGGAACAAAAAACACTATACATCCATGTGATCGGTGATATATATAAAGTGGAATCTTTACAATAATTTAAAATACAAGTAGCAAAGTCCTTATAACACCAGAAGCATCTGAAGCATCAGTTAAAAAAAAAGCACACAAATAGAAAATCTTCACTTTTCATCCCTGCATTTCAAAACGGATTAATAATAAACAGTGCTATAATCTTACAATGGAATGCTGCATGGCGATAAAGGGAATGAACTATTGACATGTATCAAAACATGGATGTATTTCAAGCACATGCTAAGTGATGAGGCTTTACTCAAAAGAGTACATGTTGTATGATTTTGTGGACATAAATTTCCAGACAAAACTAACTTATGGTAGAAAGAAATGAAGACACTGGTTACCTTGGGAGCTGGAGCAGGGGTCAGCTGGGAAGGAGGCTGAGGAAACTTTATGATGTAATGTCACGCGTTACTTCTTGCTAGGGGGTTGCATTACACATGTGTATGTATTTGTCAAAACATATCTGAGGGTACACTAAGATTTGTGCACTTTATTGCATGGGAGTTTTGCCTCAAAATAAATAAAAAGAAAAACATAACCGCATAGGAATATTGAACTCTAGCTAGTGATAAGCATGTTGAGGTGTTTAGGAGCCTAATGTACTACTAGTTGCAACTTAAACGAAATGCATCAAAAAAGAAGACGGATTGTGCATTTCATGTCAGAAAGAAAGGCATCTGTGCCAATGTGCATGGATCTTCAATCTGTGTAAAAGGAATTTGGGGGAAATAGACCAGAAATGAATGAGATTGGTTACCACAGGGAGTAGATAGGAATGGATGGAAGGGCAGAAGAAAAGTAGGGATGGGGAGCAACACTCTCAGAGTACACACTTCTGTATATCCCTGGCCTTAAAAGCATGACAGTGTTTCACATATTCCTGTTGCCATCCAAAAAAGAATACATAAATATTTAAAATCAACCAGTATGTGAAAGAAACCCAGCATGGACTACCAGCAGTTAACAAGGGAATCTAACTGTATTACAAATGGACAATATGACCGCACTGAAGAGGGTGGAGAAGGAGAGAACTAACCTACGTAACTTTGGAAAACAGGATTTGGGCTCTGCTCTCCAATGGTAAAGACAAAAAGAACTGGATACAAATACGGCAGTCCACTTACTAATCTTGTTTCTCACAAAGGCACAGATTAGCAATTCTGAAACTACCAGGATTGAACAAACGAGTAAGTATACGGTGGATAATGAGAACCATGGTTTTCACTGTTGGTGATGCAAGTTACTATTATAACAAAGGAGTAGGGCTAGACTGGACCCTGTGGTGTGGAGTTCAGACTCAAAGGAATCATCACTAAGTATGATTTACACACACACACACACACACACACACACACGGATACTGAAATAAGTAGAGAGGTGTATAGGTGTTTGTAAACTTAACATGAATTTTCTAGCTTTTTTTTTTTTTTTTTTGCTATAGAGTGTATGCACTTGGAGAGACAGAGAGAAACGGAGAGAAAGTGAGAAATCACTCCCCCGGGGGTATGGCCACACCTCAACCCCCTCTCTATCATTCTCCCCCTCAGGACCTTGTGCACGCACGTACATGCACCCTGACTGAACCTCAAGCCACCTCCGTGCAGGACTCAAATCGTAGTTGATCATGTGGGAATTCAGTGCCACAACCACTCCGCCACCTGCTGGGCTCCTAGCTCTGTCTTCTGAAAGGGCTAAAAGCAATGACATCCCATAGCAATAAGCACACCTACTGTCCAGATCTAAGGTTCTAAACACCATTCTATTTTTAATTGCTAGAGGGCACAAATGCTCACCAGAGAGAGCTAAAGCATTGCCCGAAGGGCACGGTTAGGCTGCAATCTTTTTTCTTCCATTTCTGTATCCCATCAGGGTTTGGGGCATGCATGTACATGTGCCCAGCATGTTTTTGAAGCATCAGAGCCTAGATTTGAACAATAGGCCATGTGGAATCTGTTTTTCTGTGCATAACACTTAACCACTGTGCTGCAGGGCTGGCCCAACACTATACTACTCTTCAATACAGGAATCCAGGGCTTCTCCTTCTTCTTTTTTAAAAATTATTTATTTATTTTTTGTGATATTTGGGCTGCCAGGTTCAGGACTTGAACAATGTTCAGCCATGTGGAAGTTCAGCACCTCAACCATCACGCCACCTGCTGGCTCCAAGAATCCTGGGCTTCTTAAGGAACATAAGGAAAATGAGTGTGTAATGTCTTGTTGTGCCAGAATATAAGGATATACTCAAAAATAAAGGGGCATGTCAAAAGGACTCAGAAACCAGTGTGGAAAAGCTTCTAGTGAAGAGACAATTCAAGCAACAAAATAAAAGGTAATATAGATTATAAACTCCCAAACAAATACCCTTTAGCATGGTTCCATCCAAATAGAAACAAATTGAATAAACAAATCAATGGAGAAGAGACACTTTTGTTTTTTACAGTAGAATTCCAACTAATACTTCAAATGTAAAAAATATGAGGAACATAGAAAATCACCAGTGGAGAACCACAGAGAAAACTGCAGGCAAGATCTTTCAAAAAATGCTAAAAATAGGGACCAGTAGTTAGCATAATGGCTATGTCACTGGACTCCCACGTGGTTGACCGTGGATTGAGTCCCGGACCCGGTGGCTTAAACTCACGCCAGGCGCGTGTGCGTGCGTGCCCAAGATCCTGAGAGGAGAATGGAGGAGAAGGGATTGCGGCGTGGCCATCCCCTCTGGGAGGTGATTTCTCGCTTTCTATCTCTCTGTCTCTCTCTGTCTGTCTGGCAAGCGCACGCGCCCTATAGCAAAAACCTTTCCAAAAAAAAAATGCTAAAAATAGGGACCAGTAGTTAGTATAATGGCTATGTCCCTGGACTCCCACGTAGTCGACTGCGGTTCTAGTCCCAGACTCAGTGGCTTAAACTCACGCCGGGCGGTGTGTGTGCGTGCCCAAGATCCAGAGAGGAGAATAGAGAAGGGATTGTGGCGTGGCCATCCCCCCTGGGGGGTGATTTCTCGCTTTCTGTCTCTCTCTCTCTTTCTGGCGAGCAAACACCTCTCCAAAAAAAAAAAAATGCTAAATATAGTAGGTGAACATTTAAAGAGGAGCAGAATATTTACATCACTTCAAAGCATCTCCTCCCAAACAGAGGAAAAAGGAGTAAATTTATAGTGGAGAAAGAAGGGAAAGGACCTCCCAACGAAGTGCTCAAAAATGGCATTAACAGTGATTAGAGTATTACTGACTCCCCTGCCCACAAAAATACGATGAGCCGAGAAGGGCATAATATCACTTCTGCGGTTGTCTTGGAAACTATGCATAATACCAGTCCATTATGAGAACACTTGACACAAACCCAAACTAAGGGACATCATACAAAATTACTTGCCGATATATTACGAAAAGATCAAGATTACGGAAGAGGAAGACTGGGAACTATTGCAGAGTAGAGAAGACTAAGGAGGTATGACAACTACATGTGGGATGTGGGATCCTGAATTGATCCTTTCCAGAAAAAAGACATGAGTGGGAAACTGATGAAATTCAGGTAAGATCCATGCATTGGCCAGCAGTGTTGTATTAATGTCAGTTTTCTGGTCTGGGTTCATTTTGTCAGATGCTGACATGAGAGGAAGCTGGGTGAGAACTATTTGGAACTCTGTACTATTTTGCAACTTTTCTGTAAGTTCAAAATTATTTCAAAATAAAAAGTTAAAAAATGAGATGAACAGATAGACAAGTAGATGGGTTATGTGGTAAATACATATATTAAAATGCCAATTGTAGAATTTGCATGGTGGGCATTCAGGTGTTCGCTATATATTTCTTTCCACTTTTTCTTCATTTTCTGAACATTAACAAAATAAAATGTAAGCTACATTTAGCATGGATTTTGGCGGTAATTTGTTCTAACTGAACATCAAGAGAGAGTGTAATCAGCAATTTGACGTGAAATGACTTTTGCCGATCCACATGACATAGGGGAGGAAAACCGGGCTCTGGAATTGGGAGTCAGAACAATCAAATCTAAAGACAACAAGGCAAACAACAGCAAGAAGAAAGCTCACAAACCCTTCCAACTATTATAAAAATGGAGTTACCAACAACAATAAGAAAAGATCATCCCTCGTCCTAGGTTCATGAACACTCATTACACTGATAGAATACCCCTGATGCGAGACAGTGGACTCATTAAGAAAGGAATAATAGGGGCGGGCAGGTGGTATGATAGTTAAAGGGGCTGGACTCCCATATGGCCGACCATGGTTCAGTGGCTTGCTTTCTCACTTTCCCCTCTCTGTCTCTCTGTGATCAAACTGGAACATAATAATAATTAATTAATTAATTAATTAATTAAAAATAATTCTTAAAAAAAAGAAAAGAAAGGAATAATAATCCCTTCTTAATAAGGGATTCCCATCCCCCACTTAAGACCTGTCCCTGTGAGTACGGATCAACCTTATCAAGGTACTGATTAGAAGAGGGAGGAGGTGGTACAGTCAGCTAAGCCAGGCTGGTATAAGTTGGTACAGTTGCTTTATTTAATATCACTTAATTGCTAAATAAACTGATCTAATGAATCAGCCCTACAGTAAAATGATGTCATAGGCAATAAATCTGTGCTGGTAACCTTTGGTGTTCCGTATGAATGTACACACTGTAACCCACATATTTATCACTGGACACGGGAAACCGTGGGGTTGTAATGAAATACACACATGTTCCTTGGAGACTGAGAATGGAGAGATGATGAAGGGAAAAACATGATCTTCATGCTCTAAAGATTCACAGGTCAGGAAATGTCCTATGAGATGATTCAGAAAGCTTCTGGTTCCCACTATAGGACAGGAAACGCCAAAGGTCCAGTTCTGCCCTAGGAGGATATACATTTAGGGAAAATTCCAAAACCTAGTCCTCCTGGGAACTCAGAAAGGAATCAGACCCAGAAGGTGGAGGCTTCATCGGCTGCTAAACTTATCTGTTTCTCCGAGTGATGGCAGTGCTTGAAAATGTTTGTAACACGGAAGTCAGTTTCAAAGCTGGGGAGAATTAAAAAGTACTTTCATGATGATGAATGTTCTCCTTTTAACTTGCGGAGTATAAAGCTTGAATACCTCAGTCTAGACTTGATAAACCATGTGTGCTGAGAAAGAAATCTCGTCCATAATCATGACGATTACAATGCTGTGGGAGTGGCCCATCCTCCGTGGCAGCCTGCCGTGCTGGAAGTATCCGAACCATGGTCAACCACAGTTCAGATCCCCTGTCTGGTACAACGTGAAACACTGAGCACATGAGTGAGCACCCAATATCCTGAGGAAAGTGGATCCTGGCGTGATTAGACCTTGTGAGGGTTGCTTCTCTGGCCCTATCTCTGAGATTCCAGACGTGCATCAGCATCTCATGTAGTCATTATTTGTATGTGAAAGGAATGCTTAGTGTTTCACATTGAATTCTAAGAAGTTAATAGTTATAAATAATAATCATCTTTTTAATTATGGATTTCATTCTTTTCTTTCTCTTTAATCACCAGAGTACACACAGGGTGTGTGTACTTGCCAGAGAGAAAGCACTCAGCAATGGGGCGTAGTCACACCCCAATCCTTTTTCCCCTCTATTCCTCCGTTCCATCAGGATTTGGGGCACGCGTACACATGCACCCAGCATGTTTTTCAAACCACTGGGATTCAAACTGTGATCAGCCATATGGGATGTGGCTCCTGAGACACTGTGCTTAGTCGTTGTGTTATGTGGCCAATCCCAATAATAATAATTTTTTAAAATAATAGCTAATGTTGGGACAGTAGATAGCATAGGGTTATGTCACTGGACTCCCACATAGTTGACTGCGGTTCGAGTCACAGACCCCGGTGGCTTAAACCTCACGCTGGGCACATGTATGTGCATGCCCAAGACACTGAGAGGAGAATGGAGGAGAGGGGACTGCAGTGTGGCCATTCCCCATGGGGGGGTGATTTCTCATTTTCTCTCTGTCTCTTTCCATTTCTCTAGTAAGTGCCTGCACCCTATAGCAAATATCTCTCTAAATAAATCAAATAATAGCTAGTGTTTATTGAACATATTCAAAGTATCAGGCCCTATTCTCGGCGACTAGGTGTATTAACCCAATAATAAAACAAATAAACATATTTCTACCCAGAATGCCACTGAGCCTCAACAGGACATAGAGCAGCTATTGCTTATTGGTAAGAAGAAATAGGGTGATAACTACTGAGTGGAGCCGTAAGCCTCCTCAGCTTTTTTATTTTCAATACACACTGAAGATTTGCCAAAGGCTGATTTGAAAATTATTCCAGCTGTATTTATCTCAAAACTGCCAAGCACGGCCATGGCTCTGGCCAGCACTGCACTGTTCATTTACAGCTCAGCCTGGCCTGTTCATATCACACTCTCTTCTCTGACCTTCAAAAAATATGCATCTTGTAGAGAAAAAGTAATTCTGTGGCAAAGCTGTACTCATGCAGCATAAAAAAGAGTACAAGACATTAAAAACATATAAATTCACTCAGAGATTCTGCAATAAGAATCTGATGAGCTTAAAAACAAGGTTTCAGAGCAGGTTCCATCTAACAGATAATCTTTAACTATGTTTTAAAAGGAAGGGGGCAGAGGCCCAGCTGCAGGAGTGTGTGCTCGACACTGTTGCTCAGCAGACTGAGGCCACGTGGGAGACCCAGGTTTGATTCCCAGCCCATCCTAAAGAGCAGGCATGGTGTGCATACCTATAGTCCCAGCTGCTTGGAAGGCCAAGGCAGGAGGATTGCAACATGGTGAGACTCTGTCTAAAAATAAATTAATTAATCAATTAATTAAAAAATCTCTCTCTCACATGCACACACACACACACAAAATTTGAGAAGGAAGTAAACACTAATTCCTTATTGTTTTTAGAGAGAAAGTTTTGCTATAGGGCATGTGCTCTTGCCAGAGAGGCAGAGAGAGACAGAAAGTGAGAAATCACCCCCCAGAGGAATGGTAATGCCACAATCCCTTCCCCTCCATTCTCCTCTCAGGATTTTGGGCATGCACACACATGCACCCAGCATGAGTTTTTTAAACCACCGGGTCTAGGACTCGAACTGCGGTCGACTACATGGGAGTCCAGCAACGTAACCATTACGTCATCTGCTGATCCCAACATTAATTCATTTAGATAATTTTTTAAAAATAAATTAACTCTAATTCTTTTTCTGAAATAGGACATTAAATAAGCATACTTCGTTTGGTAGGTTGGCACACCATTTCTCACTGTGTATTTCTTACTAAGGTCAAAAAATTCCTGTATATTTTTAAAGATTGCTAGGTTTCATTGCTATTCCTATGACTGAACTAAATTGTTGTTATGAAATGCAAATTAGCATGCCTTTTAAAATATAGACTTGTGGGGTCCAGAAGGTAGTATAACGGTTAAGGCACTGGACTCCCACATGGTCAACTGCAGTTTGAATCTCAGACCTAGTGGTTTGGAATTCATGGTGTAAGGACCCTGTGCGAGGTGCTGTCTCTCTTTTTATCTCTCATGGGATTCAAACCACAGTAGACCATGTGGAGTCCAGCGCCTTAACCACTGTGCAACCTACTGGCTCCAGTCTCTCTCTTTCTACACATGCCTACTCATCCTCTCTGCTTCTGTTGGCCTTGTGTTGCAGCCATATCGGTACCAGCCCCATGCCTTTGGACTTCCCAGACACCAGAATAATAAGCCAAATAAACCTCTACTTTTTTTTTTTTTTAATTTGCCAGGGAGCATGTGCACACACCAGAGAAAGACAGAGAGACAGAGAGTAAAGAGAGAGAGAGACAGAGAGAGAGGAAAGAGAAAAAGCACCCCCATGGGACATGGTCACACCACAATTCTCTCTGCTCCTGTCAGGATTTGGGGCACATACAAACATCTGGTATGTTTCTCAATCCACAGGGTCTGGGATTTGAACCACACAGTCATATAAGGATCTGACTCCTTTAATCACTGGGCCACAGGGCTGGCTCAAACCTCTGTTATTCATAAAGTCCCAGGTATTTCTGCTAGCAACACAATAGCAGACTAAGACACCCCCTTTGTGTGAGTGGGAAGACTTCAAGTCTCAACTTCCCATCCTTTCTGTCTATAAAAGTACCTGCACAATCACTGGTCCTTTCTTCTCACCTCCAGGGGTCAGTGTTTCTGATTCTTAGATCCCTTTATTTCCTAAGTTTTTATTTGCTTTCTCTCCCCC
>NW_006159616.1:15830121-15836249 GCF_000334495.1 Tupaia belangeri chinensis
CCTACAAAGAAGTCCACGTCTTCAGCACCTGAAGAAAAAGCTTCACCCTTTATCAAACCCCATAAATTACCATGACCTTACTTCCAGCTACTGGTGCTAATTTTAGCTCCAAAGTCCTTCTTTAACCCGTCTGCTGCTCTTCACGTCATGACCAAGACTCTGATCCCAGCCCTCATGATCTCTCACCTTGCCTCCTCTACTGTTTCCAAGTGCAGAGCTGATTGCGTGACACCAGCTACGGGTTAGCAGTTTCCGAGTCTTCGATCCAAATCCTTTCGATTTAAAAGACCCATCACGGACGCCATCATTATCCCCTTCGCTCGATCCACATTCATAAGGCTTTGCACGTGCTTTCCCCATTGCCTAGAATATTCTGCTCTCTGCCCTAAACCCAGCCATGTCATCCCTGTTTGTCCTTCAGGCCTGAAATCATGTGTCACATCCTCAGACATCCTCTTCCGGCCCCCAGATGAGAACAGACTTCAGCACTGCATGCCACAGTTTTCCCCTACGAAGAGCCCACTGGTCTGTGATGCTGTGCTTATTTTGTGTCATGAATTGATTTAGCGCTTATTTCTCCCACAAGACCCTGAATTCCATGAGCACAAAGTCTCCGTCACCTTTGCTCACATTTATGCCTGCAATGAATGACAGTGTCCAGCCTTCCTTAGGAACTCGGTAAACCTTCTTTCCTGTTGTCCAGTGTTAAGCTTCCCGAAAAGGAAGGCTAGACAGGCTGTCTCTGCTCACTGATCCCCATTCTCCACTAATCGCCCATCACCAGAGCCTGCTAATGGTCAACCCGACGTGCTCCATTACTGCAGCCTGACTCAAGGTGCATTCAGCCCTACTGGTCACCAGCTACTTCTGCCATGTCCCCTGACTTCCTGGGTGGAATCCTGCCCTCCTTATCTCTTTGGCCTCTTTCCTTGGCTCTTCTCTTTTTGTTCCTTAAGCGCTGATTTCCTCTTTCTCCCCTCAACGCGCTCTTATCTTCCTGTTCTCCGTCACTGATTTACTAACCTCTGGATATCTCCAAGAATTGGGTCAAAGTTATGGAGACGCTCCATCACAGCCCCCAAAGGAAAGTGCACAGAAAATACTGCCTACAATGCCTGGTGGTTATGGAGACCCGAACACCAATCATCTCCGTGGGTCCCGGCGAAGGGCCCACTGACCTGCACCATCAGCCACTTCCCACTGCCACCTTCATTTGCTAAGTCTGTTTCCAGCTCTGACTTCTCTTGAGCTCAAGCCCTGACTTCAGATATAAAGCCTGCTCTCTTCCTCAATGTCTCACGAGCACTGTCAGCAAAGAAACTTACTTACTTCCCACACTTGCTATTTTTTCCCGCTTTCCCTATCTCAAGCTGTTGCCCCAAGTTGGCTATCTATTTTTTTTTAATTCTTTTTTTAATTTTTTTGTTATTGCCACAAGGCTCACATGCTCACTGGAGAGAGATAGAGAAAAAGAAAGTGAGAAATCATCCCCATGGGGGGTGACAGCCATACTGCAATTTCTCCTCCAGTCTCCTCTCAGGAGTTGATATGCACACACATGTCTGGCATAAGTTTCAAGCTGCTGGCTCTGAGACTTGAACTGCAGTCAGCCGTGTGGGGCCCAGCACCTTAAACCACCACGCCACCTGCTGGCCCCTAAGGAATTCATATTATTCATTTATAATATCTCTATAAAGCCATCCAGGATCCTTTCCACAAGGAAAAACTTAACTTTTTGACTCCAGTTTTCAAATCCTTTTTTAAAATGCACTCAACATCTGCCCTGAAAGCTGGAACCAGGTGGTGGCACGGGTGGAATGCAGCTGGGCCCACGTGGAAAGGTCCTGTGTTCATGTCGCAGGACCTCCCTGTACATGCTTGGTGCACACATGCGCCTGTGATCTGGGCCAGCTGATGCTGACCAGTCGGGAGACACTGCTGCGGATGCCTTTCTCTCTCTCTTTCTCTGTCTCTGTCTCTCTCTCACAGAAGAAATTGGGGGGGGGGGAATCTTTTCTGATAATAAATCAATTACAGAACAAAAAAAAATTAATACATGAAATAAATGTACACACTTCAAAGGAAGGAACATGAAATCAGATGAACAGTCTTTCCTGCTACTCGTCATCCCCACCAAGAAGAGATGTGCTCGGACAAAGTGACATTGCAACAGTGTCCTCACCATTAAATAGGGAGGATGTGCTCCCCACTTCTGCACCTTGGTAAGGCCTTCCTAGTCCATCCAGCCACCCTGAGATCCCAGTTTTTCTCTAGAACTATATCTCGGTGGGCCTCTTCTCTGACCCCAGCGCTGTCCTGGTCATCCACCAACCTGGCATTCTTCCCCACTCAGTTCTGACTTTTCAAATTCTTCCTCGAAGCTCAGAAGAAATTACTCATATGTGGGTTGTATGTCACCATCCAACTGCCCCCTCTCTATTTAAAAGCAGAACCCAGGTTCCACCTTTTTAACAAAGCCAACCCCTATTCAATCGCGTCAGCGAATGTTTCCCGGGCACGTATAATGTGCGCTGTGTTCCTTGTGGAGCTTGACTGTATTAGAAGGAGGATACAGAAAGGCTAAAATAATGTGGCCGCTGCCTTCAAGCTCTTTAAAGGCCAGCAGAACTGTTTTGGTTTTGGGGTTTTTTTGTTTGTTTGTTTGTTTTAATACTCAAACTAAGTAAAATATTAGGCTGAAAGACTTGCTACTATTGCAATACCAGCTGAGGCAAAAAGTAATTTCTACTTTCTCTGAAATGGCATTTTATTTTTACTCCTTTATGGGTTTGAGTCTCGCGTATTAATCTATATCCACAACCGGTCTGGAAGCTTCCTGAGGACAGGAGCCATGTCTGACCTATTTTGAGTGAAGCCTGGAGAACAGACCTTTGAGCAGAGGAGAGGTCGGCAAAGAGCAGAGGAAAGGAGGCCAAAGGTCATCCTATCAATAAAACAAGTTTTTATAAAGAAAATGTGCTCCCCACATCCTTATCATGAAATAGTAGCAAATACCTAAACCTCAACTAGTAGCAAATAATAACTAAACCTCAAATTAACCGTCGACTTTAATTCTTCGAGGAATGAATCGTTACACACCAAATATATGTAGCAGAATTTTAAACAATCACACGTTCAATTGCCTTGGCTCCTAAAATCCTAAATTTGGAGTTGAGATTAACTATGTCTTCCAGGCCAGCTGGTGGCGTGGTGGTTAGGGTGGTTAGGTTAGATCCCACGTGGCCCACTACACAGTTTGAATCCCAGACCTGGTGCTAGAAAATCAGTGTGCCCAAAATCCTGAAAGGAGAGACGGAGAAGGGATTGCAGCGTGGCCATCCCCCACAGGGGTGCTTCCTCTCTTCCCCACCTCACCCCTATTTCTCCAGTGAATGTGTGCACCCTCTGGCAAATAAAAAATATAAACAAACAAACAAACAAACAAACATGCCTTCCAGCATGTTTTAGTAGCAACTGAGAAAAACAATTTAGTAGGGCTGGTTGGTGGTGCAGCAATAAAACAGGACACTCTGTCAGGCTGACCCACATGGGAAGGTTCTGGGTTTGTACTGAGAGACTTCCTGTAGCCGGGCTTTGCCTGCTCATGATCTGATCCAGGGCTGGCTGGGCTGGGGGTGAACTGCAGCATCAAGACTCTGCTGGAGGTGCTATCTCTCTATTTATATCTCCCTTTTCTTTCTCTCTCTCCCCCTTCTCTTCCTCATTCTCTCTCTGTCTCTCACTTCTGGAAGAGATTAAAAAATAAACTTTTAGAAAATATAATTGAAGAAAAATGAATAAAAGTGCCTATGTCTACACTCCACCTTCACTATCTCATAAAGGTGACAGTGACATCAGGTCAAGAACCAAGCCAGCAAGGCCCAGTTAAGTCGTGCTGGCTGTGGCCGGGCCAGCTGTTACAGTAGGTGGTTTGTGGTCTCCGTGAGTCACACAGGAGTGAAGCGGCAGCCCTTGACCAGTACCGTAGGCGCCGAGATCCGGTATTTGCTTTTAGACCATGGGAGCAAAGCCTAACAAGGAAAATACGGCAGAACAGCTGGGAAACCAATTCCCTTCTGGCCTGCACAAGAAGGGCGCCTGCCAAGTCATTTTCCGTCCTCGAGACAGGGGAGGTCCAGGGAAGATAATGTGCTTTTCTGTCCTTCAAACTCCTTTCTTTTGCCTTCCCTTTAGTCCCATTTATCACTTTCTACCCATTGCGAGAAATGATGCTAAGCTTTGATTCTGCCTTGTGTCATGAAACTTGACAAGATATGATTGGACAAATAACTAAATACACACACACACACACACACACACACACACACACATATATAATTTTAGTGTATTTTTAGAAAATCCTCTTGATAGTGCATATTCAGCAATTTTGACATTCAGGATACAGAATAAGTTTGTGTTAGCTTGTATATTGGCATGGTTTTACCTTACCTCACCAGAAAACTTTTTCTTCATGTAACCTGTCATCTGCATGGCTGATAAAAATTTGGACTTTGGCGGACACTCATGCACCAAGAGGGAATTTCATAAGCCTAGGAGAATGCAAGCTAATACCCACTCTTCTCCTCAATATTATCAAGTGAGCCCTGAAGAGTTTCATCAGGAACTATCAGTTTTCAAAACCACTGGGATTCCAGCTACACCCTTTGTATGAATAGCGTAAAGTAGCCTTCAGAGGGTGCATACATCTTAGGGCCTATGGTTTATCATTCAATTCTCAGTTCAAAGTAATTTTTTTTTTTGAGAGAGAGATTTTCGCTATAGGGCGCGTGCGCTCGCCAGACAGACAGAGGGAGACATAGAGACAGAAAGTGAGAAATCACCCCCCAGGGGGGATGGCCACACCGCAATCCCTTCTCCTCCATTCTCCTCTCGGGATCTTGGGCACTCACGCACACACGCCCGGCGTGAGTTCTAAGCCACTGGGTCTGGGACGCAAACCGCGGTCAACTACGTGGGAGTCTAGCGACATAGCCACTACGCTAAGTGCTGGTTCCCACTTCTGGGTAATTTTTTGACCAGGCAATCGTTTTGTAAACGGTTAACTCAGTAATAAATCCACTTCCTGTATACAAGTATCTAGCAATGTATCTTTCTGTATTAAAGTTCATTTTTGTGGTTGTACAACCTTTTAATTTAAGTAACACTTTGGCCTGAGCTGGTTCTTCCCAGAGATGTTAGTTATCAACAATATGGATTGAAATATTACTATGTAAAGAATATTATTCTAGGACTGGCTCCACAGCTTACTGGTTAAGAGAGTTAGATCCAAGTGGCAGCCATAGTTTGAATCTTGGCCCTCGCAGCTTGAAAAACACATCAGACATGTGTGCATGCATGCCTAGAGTCCTGACAGGGTGGAAAAAAACAGAGGAGATAGTACTATGGTGTGACTATGTCCCAACGGGGGATTCTTTCTTCCTCACTCTCTGTCTGTCTGTCTGTCTGTATCTCTCTGGTGAGCACATGCACCTCTGGCAACTAAAAGAAACAATATTTTTCTTCTTCTTCTTTTAAGAGAGAGATTTTTGGATAGGACACTAGCTGGAAAGACAGGGAGCAAGAAATCACACTCCCCAGGGGGGGGATGGCCATGCCTCAATCCCTTCTCCTTCATTCTACTCTTGGGATTTTGGGCACGCACACACATATGCCCAGCATGAGTTTTGAGTTTTAAGACGCTGGGTCAGGACCACGAACCACAGTTGACTATAGCAACATAACCATTACGCCATCTGCTGGTCCCAAAAAGAAACAATATTATTTTATGAGGACATATGTGAACTTATGATCAGGTTGAAGAAAAATATACAAAGTACTTATGCATGGACATAAGTAAGGAACACACTCTGGATGATTAGTTCCCAGTCAGATCTGATCCATTACTAGATTTCAACATTGACCTAGCGCTCTCCCTTTCTTGTCTACAGGCACGTTAAAATGGATATCAAGAAACCAAACACAGCAAAGAGTAGTCTAAGGTTGTGGAAGGTAAAATGTAAAACGAGTAACATCCCAAGTATCACTTATTTGATTATCTCAACTACCCAGAATTCTGGTGAGAAAAAAGGGCAAGAGGAAACAAAACGACATTTCTGCGGTTTAAATAG
>NW_006159616.1:15836261-15840928 GCF_000334495.1 Tupaia belangeri chinensis
AACAAAAAGACATTTCTGCGGTTTAAATAGAAATGACAAACAAGGCTAATGCATTTAATATCCCACACTGAGAGGCAAACTGAGGAGTGGGGGAGTGATAATTACCTGGGAGAGGAAAGAAGGCTTTGATAAAAGACAGGCTGTGACCTCAAAAAGCAAACTAATGTAGAGCAAGCCAGTACAGAGGCCAAAGGCGCCAAGACCTCAGGGCAAGCCAGTAGCATGGTGGTTAAGGTAGCTGAATTACCACGGCTGTAGCGTGGTTCGAGTCTCAGACCCAGCGAGGCTCTAAGAGCTACTAGCACCTACTAGGTCCCCAATATGCATTCACTGAAGAGTAAAGGGCAGCACCTGCTGTTCTAAAGGACAGCCCAAGATCTCAGGGAACACCTAAGTAGGACCTAAGATGGCTTTGCCTATGCATGATCAGAAATAGAGTCACGTTTTCCTTTTTCTTTTCCAAAAATCTTACTATAAAAATAACTTTCTCACATAATGAAACAAACTTCAGACATGGACAACTTAATTGGTTCTAAAATGGAATCTGAGTTGTTGTTGACTCTAAGGGAAATGGAATTCTGCCATGCTTCAGTGGGAAACAGCCAAATATAGAGTTCTGTATGAAAGGGCAATTGAAATTTCCTGCCCTTTGGGACAACATATGGTACTTCTTGATCACATATATAAAGGGAAGTGCCATTTTAGATGACACACTGTATATATTCCTTAATTAATGATCAGTGCCCCCACTAGAACATAAACTTCTCAAGGGTGAGAATTTAGGGTTGTTGTCCACTACTGTTCCCAGTCCCAGAACATGCCTGGCCCAGAGCAGGGGATCAATAGCTGAATGAAGGAACAGAGTAACAGGAGATTCAGTGGCATTTCTTTGGCTAGATGGCAGTTATCTTCTTTTTTTTTTTTTGAGAGAGAGAGTAGTATAGGGTGCGTGAGCTCGCGGGACAAAGAGATATAGATAGACGGAAAGCAAGAAATCACCCCACAAGGGGGAATGGCCATGCCATAATCCCTTCTCCTCCTGGGATCTTGAGCACATATGTACAGGCACCCGGCATAAGTTTTACGCCGTGTGCCTGGGATTCTAACCGTGGGCGACTCTGTGGGAGTCCAGCGACATAACCATTTTGCCATCTGTTGGTCCTGGCAATATAGTTTCTGAACTAGCCTATAACCTGCTCTTGGCAAGTTCTGGGGGTGCACTTATTCTAGCCCTGGGGGGTCGGAGGCAACAAAAAGAGAAGGGACGATTCCAGACAGAAAAATGTTAATAAGGGCAAGGCCTGAGGTTGAGTGAACCAAACCCAGGTTCCTCAGAGGAACTGAAAGAAGTTCAATATGACTGGACAACAGCAAGAGGGAGAGAGGGAGACAGAGAGAGAGAGAACCACCAGAAGGGGGAGAGAGAGAGAGCTGCCAGAAAACGTGGAGGACCACGGACTGTGTTTCTGGGCAGTGAGAAGTTGCTGGAGAGCTTTAAATTGGAGAGTTACATCATCAAATTCGCACTTGTTTGAATCACCCCATAGTTTAGTGGTTAAGGCAAACCCATCCCACAGGGCTAAACTCAGTTGAGTTCCTTCAAAGGAGCTTGAAAAACACACCAGGCCCCGAGTGTGTGTGTGCCCTAAATCCCAGCAGGAGAGAGAAATTGAGGAGATGGGATTGCAGCATGACCACACCCTAGGGGGGGAGGGCTTTCTCCCTCTCCCTCTCTCTCTTCTTTCTCACTGTTTCTCTAGAGAGTACACATTTCATCTGACAATTAAAAAAAAGTATTTATTTAATGTATGTATTTGTTCTAGTCAAGTTAAGCATCTTTAATTTGAAAATCTGAGACGTGCTCTTTCTGGGCTCGGACCTAGTTGGCGGCAATATGGCTAAACGCACCAAGAAGGTCAGCATCCTCGGTAGATATGGGACCCGCTATGGTGCCTCCCTCCAGAAAATGATGAAAAAAATTGAAATCAGCGAGCACACCAAGCACACTTGCTCCTTCTGTGGGAAAACTAAGACGAAGAGACGGGCTGTGGGCATCTGGCACCGTGGCTCCTGCGTGAACACAGTAGCCGGTGGTGCCTGGGCCTATACCACCTCTTCGGTTGTCACAGTGAAGTCTGCCATCAGAAAAGTAAAGGAATTGAAAGACCAGTAGAAGCTCTATAGACATTTGGAATATCACTAGCCTAAAATAAATGGGTTAATTTATGGGGAAAAAAAAAAAAAAAAGCTGAAATGGTCCAAATCCAAAACTTTTAGAGTGCTCACATGCTGCCGTAAGTGGAACATTCCACACCTGACCCCATGTGGTGGCTTGCAGGCAAAAATGCAGATGTACAACAGTTCATTCAGCATCCCCAAGGGAAAAAAGACCCTCCCTACCCCCTTTGGCTGCTACGTATCCTTTCCATGGATACCCAGATGCCCTCACGTAGGCACTCCCACAAAGGGCAATGAACGGCCTCTGCACCAGCTGGACACAACAGCTGGTCCCTCAGGATGCCCAAACTGGGCCAAGACCTCTGTGCCTTACTCACTGCTCACCCACTTCTGCTCTGTGGCATAAGACATTGGCAAGCATGTCAAAAAGGTCTGCAGGTACCCCTGTGAGCGATAGCGGTAAGTGAAAGAGGACGTGCTTCTGCTGATAGCACAGGGGGTCAAGCGTTGGAGAAACTGGGTAGCGGTGTAAGTGTGAAGGAGGTGGGGTGAGAGTGGAAGAAACAGAAGGACAGACTGCTGGAGTTCTATGCTCAAAGTGATGAGTGCAAGTTCATAAAAAGAAAAAAAAATAGAAAAATACTGCATAAGGCTAAAAGTGACTAAACGGACTTGGGTCCCTTCTCCAAGACATCTCATTATGTATGTGACAGTTTTCCAAAATAATAAATAAATACGTAAATCATCTGAACTTTGAAACCTTCCTCTTCCCAAGCATTTTAGCTAAGAAATACTCAACCTGTATCTTGAAATGGATCTAGAGGTAGGTAAGAATGGATATTGGGAGGTAAGTCTGGAAGCCACAGTCAACGAGAGGTCGTGAGAAATACGTACTGAGAATGCAGTGTGGGTTTGTAAAAATGATTATCCTCATTCAGGAACTCGGTTTTTCTCAAACTTTCGTGATTTAAGCTATCCGACTACCTGAACAGACTGAGATAAAGTTGTGTAAGAGCTGAGATAAAGATTCTGTTTGATAAATTGGGGTCGGCAGGTGGCGTGAAGGTTAAGGGTGCTGGATTCCCACATGGCCAACTGCGGGTTCGAGTTTCAGACCCAACAGCTTGCTTTCTCACCTTCCCTCTCTCTCTCTCTATCTTTGTCTCTATCTGGTTAAATTAAAATAATAATAATAAATAAGGTTAAATTAAAAAATTATTTTTTAAAAAATATAAATTATTTTAGAAACATTGCAAAGTGTTTTAATATTATCTTATTTATTTCGCAGGAATAATCAAGACAAAATATTTTAGGGCATTGGCCAAATTAAGTATTTAATGAAAATAACAAAAATGGCTTAATATTGTTGAGGGTAAAGACCACAGAGGTGTTTCATTTGTTTAATTTTTGAGATGTTTTGCTATAGGATATGTGCTCACTGGAGAGACAGACAGAAAGTGAGAAATCACCTTCCAAGGGAATGGCCATGCCAGAATCCCTTCTCCTCTGTTCTTTCCTTGGGATTTGGGGCATGCACACACATGCATCCAGCATGAGTTTCAAGCCCTCCAGTTCTGGGACTCAAACTGTAGTTGACCATGTGGGAGTCCAGTGCCTTAATCACTATGCCACCTGCTGGCCCTCACAGGGGTGTTTTTAGCACATTTTACAATTAAGGAAATTGAAGTCCAGACAGGCTAAGCAACTTCCCCAAGGCAATGCCAGCTAACAAGAGATAGCGCTAGGACTGAAACCTAGTCTTCTGAACATCAAAACTGGTTTCCATCCACCGACCTTACCACGCAGTGTTAAGGGGCCAGCTGAATCCTCTGGTACTTGTCCTAATCTGATTTAATGCCCCATTCAGGATTTTACTCATGAAAAAATACTTTTATTTGTTTATTTAGTATACGCTATATACACCATACCAGGCTCTGTAGCTCATGATGATGGATAAGACCAGGTCCTGACCACAAGAGGCTCAGAGTCTTATAAACAGCCAATGATAATGCCATCTGGTCAGTGCAAAGGAGAAAGAGTACAGGTGTTTTTGACACATCTAAGGAGCACAGAACTAAACTTGGGGTGAGGCTACAATCAGGGAAAACTCCCTTGAGGAATTATCATCTAAATTACTGATGTAGACTCTTCCCAATAACTGCCAAAACCTCTCTCCAAAATGAATTCCCAATTTGGACATCCTTTCCTTCACTTATGTTTTCTTGTCACTTACGTTTTCTTAACAAAAACAATAATTACTGATTACTTGTATAAAGAACTTTAACGTTTACAAAGTGATTTTGCAGACAGTATCACATTTGAATCTCACAACCATCCTCTGGAAACAGACCAAATAGATATTACAATTCCCATTCTGAGTGAAGAAAATGGGAGCTCAGCGATGAAATAAAATTGGGCAACTTCACACAACTGGTTAGAGAGCTAAGCCTCGAACCCAAGTGTTTAGACTTGCAGTCTATTGCTCTTTC
>NW_006159616.1:15840944-15842623 GCF_000334495.1 Tupaia belangeri chinensis
TGCTCTTGCCCTTCAGTCACAAAGGTCTTGATCCATTTACATTCCAGCCTTATCGGTCTGACTATCCTTTCTCTCCTTCCTGGTCAGTTCCTTCTCTTACCTACTTTCTTCCTTTTACGCTGTGTATGGACTGCAGAAGCCATAACCTGGCTGATGGGAACATGTGCAAATGTGGAATTGGAGACCATTGACAGACAATACACAACTGAATAAAAGACAAGTTCGTGCTTAGTAGATAAATTGCTAAAGGAGCCAATGAATTGAATTTAAAAATAAGCCTACCCTGGACACACTATCGATTAATTAAGAACTTTCTGACATGAGTTTTGTTTATGATTTTGCAGGAAAGGGAGGGATAAAGAATGTCAGGAATGAACAGTGTAATTGACTCCTTGTTATCGAGCCTGGAATGAAATGTACTCTTAAATACTAGGAGTCCACGTTGTTTTTATTTAGCCAATTAGTCATAGGTTACATGAAGGAACTTAAGTATATATATATATATATATATCTACAAGAGGCTAAGTATTGGAGAAATATAAGTAAATGAATCCCCAAATAAGAGAAGTAGGAAAACAAAATCATGTGAAAGTAAAAATGGCAACTTCAATATCACTTTGACTTAAGAATCTCACAGTGAGTGTGAAAAGGATAATGGCTCTTTGGGGGGGAAAAGACGAGCACCCAAAGATTTGCAGACTATATCCAAACTTCCTGGGAGCCGGGAGGTGCTGGGCTGTAATTAGGGGCTCGGGGATGCTGCCTTGGCTTCTGGGGGTAAAGTCTGTTGAAGGCACTGCAGGGCCTGCCTCACTTTCTGATGCTAGAAAGGTCTAGAAATAATTTTCTACAGATCAACTCTGAGAGTGCAGCCAGATCTGAAGCACTTTTTCTCTTCAACAAAGGAGCAGACATTCCCTAAGCCCAGTCTAACCTGAAATACCAGATTTCCTAATGAACAGGCTGCCCCAGGTCCCTCCCAACTGCTGCAGTGCCTGGTTTAACCCTTCCCTCCCCTAGGGTTCTCGGGAGCCTACCTTCAAACACCATGAAGGTTATTTGTGTGTGCGTGTGTGTGTGTGTGTGTGTGTGTGTGTGTGTGTAATATATATGTGTATAATATGTATGCAAATATATATAATATATATATTATCCTTTGTCTAACTCCATTTTAGAGATAAGTGGAGGTAATATTCCTTTAGGCATACATCATCATTCCAAAGAGTGCCAAATTTAAAAACTGCAAGGTAAAAACTGCAGATAGTACTAACAATCACCACAAAGTTATTTATTAATCTTCCTAATTATATATCTTTTTGGATAAAAAGAGAATTGAATTAATAGTTCTGATCATCTTAAAAGTCTGTCACCATGTAATTTTGAGTTGGTTCACAAATAATACACTTCAAAAAGTTAATGGGAAAATGGAATTAAAGTATAAGTTTGTTGATGCAAAAATGTTTTCTCAATTCATACATAATTTTTTTTTTGGAGAGATTTTTGCCATAGGGCCATGCGCTTGCCAGAAAGACAGAGAGAGATAGAGAGACAGAAAGCAAGAAATAACTCCCCAGGGGGGATGGCCATGCCACAATCCCTTCTCCTCCATTCTACTCTCAGGATTTTTGGCACACACACACACACACACACACACACACACACACGCCCGGCATGCGTTT
>NW_006159616.1:15842863-15882477 GCF_000334495.1 Tupaia belangeri chinensis
TGTGTGTGTGTGTGTGTGTGTCTGTGTGTGCGTGTGTGTAATATATATGTGTATAATATGTATGCAAATATATATAATATATATATTATCCTTTGTCTAAATCCATTTTAGAGATAAGTGGAGGTAATATTCCTTTAGGCATACATCATCATTCCAAAGAGTGCCAAATTTAAAAACTGCAAGGTAAAAACTGCAGATAGTACTAACAATCACCACAAAGTTATTTATTAATCTTCCTAATTATATATCTTTTTGGATAAAAAGAGAATTGAATTAATAGTTCTGATCATCTTAAAAGTCTGTCACCATGTAATTTTGAGTTGGTTCACAAATAATACACTTCAAAAAGTTAATGGGAAAATGGAATTAAAGTATAAGTTTGTTGATGCAAAAATGTTTTCTCAATTCATACATAATTTTTTTTTTGGAGAGATTTTTGCCATAGGGCCATGCGCTTGCCAGAAAGACAGAGAGAGATAGAGAGACAGAAAGCAAGAAATAACTCCCCAGGGGGGATGGCCATGCCACAATCCCTTCTCCTCCATTCTACTCTCAGGATTTTTGGAGACACACATGCCCAGCGTGAGTTTAAGCCACCAGGTCTGGGACTGGAACCGCGGTCGACTAAATGGGAGTCCAGCAACATAGCCATTACACTAGCTGCTGGTCCCCATGCATAGTTTTTAATAACACTCATCTCCCTGAATTTTGTGAAGACTTCATATATGTATGAGACAGGCATCTCTTAAATCGCCTAAGTCTTCATGTTACTAATTAAACTCCACACATTTCCTTCTAGTAAATGAAAATAGAAAGTTTCAAACTAAGCTTCTTTCTTTCTTTTTTTTTGGAGAAGTTTTTGCTACAGGGCGCATGTGCTCACGAGAAAGACAGAGAGACAGAGAGATAAAAAGCGAAAAATCAACCCCCAGGGAGGATGGCCACACCGCAATCCCTTCTCCTCCATTCTCCTCTCAGGATCTTGGGCATGCACGCACACATGCCAGCATGAGTTTAAGCCACCGGGTCCGGGACTCGAACCATGGTTGACTACATGGAGCCCAGCGACATAGCCATTACGCCAACTGCTGGTCCCCAAACTAAGTTTCTTTGATTCCAATCGTTCTTATTCCTGTTTTGTTTTGTGTGTGTGTGTGTGTGTGTGTGTGTGTGTGTTTAGGGACATTTTTTGCTATGGGCAGGTGTACTTGCCAGAGAGACAGAGAGAAAGAAAGTAAGAAATCACCCCCAAAAGGGATGGACTCACCACAATCCCTTATCCTCCATTCTCCTTTTGGGATCTGGGCATGCACATCCACATGCCCGGTATACGTTTTAAGTCTCCAGGTCTGAGACCTGAACCGTGGGCAATTACTTGGGAGTCGAGCAACATAACCATTATGCCATCTACTGGTCCCCCGTTATCCTTTTTAAAAGTCAGTCTTTAGTCTTTAGATTCTGGAGTTTAAGGTCTCATGATCCTCTTAATCGTACTTGATATATGGATTCAAAACTAATTAGATACGAAATGTTTTGGCTATTAAAAATCCTATAATCAGAAAACTAGTGGGATGTGAGGCATAAATCTTTTTTTTTGGGGGGGGGAAGGGAGGACCCTCTTTTTTAGATTTATTTATTTATTTCTTCCATGAGAGAAAAAAAGAGAGACAGCACCTCCCATAGGGTCCTGACACTGTGATACCCTCCCATCCCTCAGCAGGTGTCAGATTATTGGTGTTTGTCTGACATGCTCAGGGAAGACTCTGGACTTGAACTGGGAACTTACCCATCTGGGGTTGCCTCACAGAGTACCATGTTTTACTGCTATACCACTGTTTAACCTCAGTATAAATCTTTTATTTTATTTTATTTTTTTTAGCTTTTTGCCATAGGGTGCGTGCTCTTGCTGGAGAGAGACTGAGAGAAACAGTGAGAAGGAAAGTGAAAAATCACCCCCCCGGAGGATGGCCATACTGCAATCCCTTCTCCTCTATTTTCCTCCTGGGATTTTGGGCAGGCACATATACACACACTCAGTGTGATTTTCAAGCCACCAGGTCTGGGACTCAAACCTCAGTCGGCCATGTGGGAGTCCAGCAGCTTAACCACCATGCATGCAGGTGGTTAAGTACAAATCTTATAATTTAATTATTTTTAAACTTAAATTTTTTTTCCTTTTTATTTTTATTTTCAGACTAATTTCACACTTTACATGAAGTCCCCATTATGATGTATGTTACATATTTTTTTCAACAGTGAACACTGAATTTTTGTCTGTTAAATGTTTCTTCCCTTTTCACTTCACACCCACCCTCTACCACCCCCTCTCCTCCCTTAGTGTTTAGTATCCACACTTATCCTCTCTACCATCATTTCTTCAGATTTCTCATTCTCTGCCAAAGAGTACAGACAGTTGGTACAAATTGAGTGGGGATATTCAGCTGATACAAATAGAGTAGGTATATACAGCGTGTATCTTTCAAAGTCTGGCTCACCTTGCTCAACATCAAATCTTCCATATTCAGGACCAGCAGTTAGTGTAATGGCTATGTTGTTGAACTCCCATGTAGCCAACTGCGGTTCGAGTCCCAGACCGGGTGGCTTAAACTCACGCCAGGCGCGTGTGCGTGCATGCCCTATAGCAAAAGTCTCTCGCTAAATTGAAGAAAAAAACAAAAACAAAAACTCATGGGGGCTCATGTGCGTGCGTGCCCAAAATCCCAAGAAGAGAATGGAGGAGAAGGGATTGCGGCATGGCCATCCCCCCTGGGGGGTGATTTTTCACTTTCTGTCTGTCTCTTCTCTCTTTCTGGCGAGTGCACATGCCCTATAGCAAAAACCTCTCAAAAAAAAAAAATACTAATAAAATCATAGCTCATCTCAGCATCATTTATAATGGTCAAAGTTAGAACCAACCATGAAGAATTAAAAAATAAATAAATAAAATCTACAATCTCCTGATTAATATGATCAAGAAACCAGGCAACAGAAATCTATATTTCTTCCTTCTAGTTGATTAACTTCTGCAGATAATCTATCAGTCATTCAAAGCTCTGACTAAAATTATTAGAATTGTATTAAACCTTTTTGTTCAAAAATGTAAAAATTCCTTAATTTTAAATGCTGTCATTTTTCTGAGTAAGAACTGTACTAACAGATAGCAATTAATTAAAATTGATTTTCATTTTATCCATATATTTATTTATTTTTTTAAGAAGTTTTTGCCTTAGGATACGTGTGCTTGCCAGGGAGAAAGAGACAGAGATAGAGACAGTGAGAGGGAAAGTGAGAAATCATCCCCCAGGGGGATGACAACATCATGATCCTTTCTCTTCCATTCTCCTTCTCCATGCACACACGTCGGGCATGAGTTTCAAGCCACTGACTCGAACCATGGTCAGCAATGTGGGAGTCCAGCAATGTAACCATTATACCATCTGCTGGTCCCTCTGGTGTGATTTTCAAGCCACTGGGTCTGGGACTCAAACCATGGTTAGCATGTGGGAATCTAGCAATGTAACCACTGTGCCATCTGCCAACCCCCTCAAGTATTTATTTATTTAACACATTATTATTACATTAAACAAATATAGCAGGAACACAGACAAGACATTTTAAAGGTATTTTCTCAAAATCTCTGCAATCCAAATGATGGTTTCTTTACAGAATGAGTAGAGTGCTCAGTAAATATTAGTTTATCACAGCCAATGTTCCAAGAGTTTTACACGTATTAATTTACTAAATCTTCTCTACAGTCCAGTAGAGTAGGCACTATTATCATCCCCATTTCACAAATGAGTAAATGGTAGTACAGGGAGCTTAAAGAACTTGCCCAGATAACCCATTAGGATATGACAAAGCCAGAATTGAACTCCAGGCAGTAAGCATTCAGAGCCAGAGATCTTAATCACTGTGGGAGAGGCACAAACCTAGACCCTTCTGAGATGGCTACTGAATTTGAGCTGTGAAATAATGCTTTCAGGGACTAAAAATGAAGATTTTCTGCTGAGACTTCTCCCTCCAGATTCATTTCTAGAGTGGGTCAGAATATTTCGCAATTTCCAGTGAATCTGATGCACAAAGGGTACAAAACAGAATGGAAGAGAGATTGCAGATCACCTCCTCCTGCACTCCTCTGAACACTCAGACTGAAATTCAGGAGTTAGGAAGAAACACACAGTCCATCAGATGACCAGAAGTCACCACAGGGGCATAAGACATACGAGAAAGCAAGAAAATACCTCTCCTCCAAGGGAAAAGAATAACTTCTCTTCATCCACAGACAGTACAATGAATTCATGGATATGTCAGAGAAAGAATTTAGAATATTCATGGTGACAAAGCTAACAGAGATGCAAGAGAAGAGAGGCAATGAACTCCAGAACACGCATGAGAAAAGAGCCGATGATTGCAAGGACATGAGGAAGTTCTTGCACAATCTGAAAGAGGAAACACACACCACAAAAAAAGAACCAAATGAAACTATTAGAGATAATGGCTGTAATACAGGAAATCAAAAGCTCCCTCGAAAGTATTAAAATCAGACTAGATCACACAGAAGATCAAATCTCAGATGCAGAAGACAGAATCACTGGCTCAGAAAAATCCACCACGAAGACTGAGAAAATAACCCCCCAAAATGAGGATAATAAAAGAGAAATACTAGATACCATAAAACATCAAAACAGCCAGATAATTGGTATCCCAGAAGCCGAAGAGACTAATAAGAGCATTGATCATCTATTCACATAAAATCCTGGAAGAAAATTTTCCAAATGTAAAGAGGAATTCAAAGATCCAGTCCCAAGAAATACAAAGGACCCCAAGTAGGATCAACCCAAGAAGATCTTTTCTAAGACACATTATAGCCAGATTGACCAAAACCACAGACAAAGACAAGCTACTGAGACTGGCAAGAGAGAAATGTCCAGTTACCTACAAAGAGTATCCCATCAGGCTAACAGCATTGGAAACAATACAAGTAAGGAAAGAATGGGAAAATATATTCAATTGTTAAGTGAAAAACAATTTCAACCAAGAATACGGTACCCGGTAAAATTATCCTTCATATAGAAAGAAAAGACAAGAACATTCTCAGATAAACAAAACCTGAAAGAATTTACCAACACCAGACCAGCTTCCCAAGTTCTGAAGAGAGTGCAATACCAGGAAAACCAAATACAGACACACAGAAATAAGAGTTCAAAAACAATTAAGAAAATGGTCAGCTTAATGGTAGGGACACGTCTGGAGTTGAATGTTATTTTCTAGAATTTAAACAGAAAGATCGGACCACAACAGAAGATAGATTAAGTACATGAGACTGAATTGGTGAAATTGAATCTTAGGACTTTTTACTAAAACATTACTGATCTTCTTCTAAGCTTTGTTTTCCAGAGTTAAGGATTTTTCCCTTGTCTTGAGTTGTGGACAGATCCATGTACCTACCATTTGAACAGAATCCTAACCCATTTCCTGGTTTTAAGTTTTAAGCAAAGCTCTCTTTGTATTTTTTATTTTGATTCATTAAAGCTAAAACTGCTTTTCTTTACATTAAAAAATATATTTTAAAAAATCACTGTGCAGGGCCAGCAGGTGGTGTGGTGGTTAATGGCCCTGGACTCCCATGTGGTCAACCGCAGTTGGAGTCCTGTACCCAACGGCTTAAAATTCACGCCGGGCACGTGTGCGTGTGTGCCCAAGATCCTGACAGGAAAATGGAGGAGAAGGGATTGTGGTGTGGCTATCCCCCCGGGAGGGGATTTCTCGCTTTCTGCCTCTCTGTCTCTGTCTTTCTGGTGAGCACATGCACCCTATAGCAAAAACCTCTCTAAAAAAAAAAAGGAAAAAATAGATAAAGCATGTCATGACTCTTCTGACAACCCAGTAGATAATACACTTAAAGTTTCTGGTACATTTGAAATAACACAGGTATTTTATGAGTTTGTACTGTAAGTACAGTTTTTTCACTCTTGTCTTTTTCACAGGCCAGCTTCGTAGCTTCGGGAAACAGAACAGATATTTCCTTAGATGATCCCAACTTTTGGCAGAAATGGGCTAAAATAGCTGAACTAGACACTGAAGCAAAGAATGAAAAGGTACAGCATGAGAATATTTTATTCCACTGAATGTTTCATTGGTATCTTATAGGATAATAGATTCCTAGACAGCTCTAATCATTTACTCCTGGGTCTTAGTTCTTAAATGAGATGATCTTGTTACATATTTTAGACATACCTGACCATAGATGGCACTTAATAAATGTTAACTGTTATAATTTTATTTATATTTTTAATTATTTTTATTTATTTTTATTATTATTACTATTTTTTAATTTGCTATAGGGCACCAGAGGTCAGAATATTTCGCAATTTCCAGTGAATCTGATGCACAAAGGGTACAAAACAGAATGGAAGAGAGATTGCAGATCACCTCCTCCTGCACTCCTCTGAACACTCAGACTGAAATTCAGGAGTTAGGAAGAAACACACAGTCCATCAGATGACCAGAAGTCACCACAGGGGCATAAGACATACGAGAAAGCAAGAAAATACCTCTCCTCCAAGGGAAAAGAATAACTTCTCTTCATCCACAGACAGTACAATGAATTCATGGATATGTCAGAGAAAGAATTTAGAATATTCATGGTGACAAAGCTAACAGAGATGCAAGAGAAGAGAGGCAATGAACTCCAGAACACGCATGAGAAAAGAGCCGATGATTGCAAGGACATGAGGAAGTTCTTGCACAATCTGAAAGAGGAAACACACACCACAAAAAAAGAACCAAATGAAACTATTAGAGATAATGGCTGTAATACAGGAAATCAAAAGCTCCCTCGAAAGTATTAAAATCAGACTAGATCACACAGAAGATCAAATCTCAGATGCAGAAGACAGAATCACTGGCTCAGAAAAATCCACCACGAAGACTGAGAAAATAACCCCCCAAAATGAGGATAATAAAAGAGAAATACTAGATACCATAAAACATCAAAACAGCCAGATAATTGGTATCCCAGAAGCCGAAGAGACTAATAAGAGCATTGATCATCTATTCACATAAAATCCTGGAAGAAAATTTTCCAAATGTAAAGAGGAATTCAAAGATCCAGTCCCAAGAAATACAAAGGACCCCAAGTAGGATCAACCCAAGAAGATCTTTTCTAAGACACATTATAGCCAGATTGACCAAAACCACAGACAAAGACAAGCTACTGAGACTGGCAAGAGAGAAATGTCCAGTTACCTACAAAGAGTATCCCATCAGGCTAACAGCATTGGAAACAATACAAGTAAGGAAAGAATGGGAAAATATATTCAATTGTTAAGTGAAAAACAATTTCAACCAAGAATACGGTACCCGGTAAAATTATCCTTCATATAGAAAGAAAAGACAAGAACATTCTCAGATAAACAAAACCTGAAAGAATTTACCAACACCAGACCAGCTTCCCAAGTTCTGAAGAGAGTGCAATACCAGGAAAACCAAATACAGACACACAGAAATAAGAGTTCAAAAACAATTAAGAAAATGGTCAGCTTAATGGTAGGGACACGTCTGGAGTTGAATGTTATTTTCTAGAATTTAAACAGAAAGATCGGACCACAACAGAAGATAGATTAAGTACATGAGACTGAATTGGTGAAATTGAATCTTAGGACTTTTTACTAAAACATTACTGATCTTCTTCTAAGCTTTGTTTTCCAGAGTTAAGGATTTTTCCCTTGTCTTGAGTTGTGGACAGATCCATGTACCTACCATTTGAACAGAATCCTAACCCATTTCCTGGTTTTAAGTTTTAAGCAAAGCTCTCTTTGTATTTTTTATTTTGATTCATTAAAGCTAAAACTGCTTTTCTTTACATTAAAAAATATATTTTAAAAAATCACTGTGCAGGGCCAGCAGGTGGTGTGGTGGTTAATGGCCCTGGACTCCCATGTGGTCAACCGCAGTTGGAGTCCTGTACCCAACGGCTTAAAATTCACGCCGGGCACGTGTGCGTGTGTGCCCAAGATCCTGACAGGAAAATGGAAGAGAAGGGATTGCGGCATGGCCATCCCCCCTGGGGGGGGTGATTTCTCACTTTCTATCTCTCTCTCTTGCTCTGTCTGGTGAGCGCACATGCCCTATAGCAAAAACCTCTTCAAAAAAAAGAAAGAAAGAAAGAAAGAAATTCAAATACCATAAAAATCCCCATTTGATCTCTTTCAAACTTTATCTTAGTTTTTACTGGAAGGTAAGAAGAGAATTCAGTTATGTTTTAGATATAAAAAGATCTACCCAATAATGAATCTTGTATCCTTTAAATAGTTCAGCTTTTAAAATACATCTAGAGGAATACAATTATAATTTATGTTCTGAAGGATAATTGAACAACCAGGTTATGTGTCTTAGTTGATAGTAAAGGTACCTTCGTCTTATTTGAACAGCAGATTAAAAAGTTGTTAAAAATGTTTCCAAAGGTCGATTAAATAATGAATTAATAGGAAGAGACTTCAAAAAATTTGCCGAACAATGGAGTTACAGAGGTTTTTTTGGTACAATTTTTCTTTAAAATCCATGCATAATTTTTCATACTACTCATTTCCCATGAATTTAAAGACTCCCTAATAGACATTTAAATTAAATCATAAAAGTGTTTGAAAACTACTAAAAACACTAGAAAACAATTATCTTCAGGGAACCAGAACTCAGCATCTGAAAACCCCATTCTAGAAAAGTACCGATGACACACCAGAGAGTCATGTAACAAATGGTCCGTCTCAAAGACAGGACGCAGATTACTCCCAAAGCTGCATGTCCCGACCTCCATGGCTAGGAGGCTGGATTACAGTCTAATTAAACCCGAAGAAGAAGGTTTTGTCTCTTTCTTCTCCCAAGAGATGCACACATAGAGCTGGAATTGTAATTTGCTAGATAGCGTAGACTGAGTGTAGCCCTTCTCCCAGCCTCTGAAGTAAAAGCATAGCACCAAAAGGAAAAGCTTTTATGGAAATGTAAGACATTGAAACCATTATAAAGAAAGCTATTGAAAAACAAAACAACAAAAACAAACAAACAAAAACAGAATACACTAAAAGCATCTTCTAAATCCAGTAACATTTCCCTTTAGCAATAAATACTGCTACTAAGTAATAGGATAAACCAAAGTTCCCAGGGTTTGAAGTCAGACAAATCACCACCATTTAGTAGCTGTGTGACCTTGAGCCAGTTGGTTCACTTCTCTGACACCTCATTTTCTTCATCTGCAAAGTGGTGAAAATTATATCTGCTTTTAAGACATGGTGTAAAGATTACATGAAACAATATGTATAAAATCACGATGCCGGGAAGCAGCAGTTAACGTAATGGCTATGTCGCTGGACTCCCACGTAGTCGACCGCGGTTCGCGTCCCGGGCCCGGTGGCTTAGAACTCACGCTGGGCACGTGTGCGTGCGTGCCCAAGATCCCGAGAGAAGAATGTAGGAGAAGGGATTGCGGCGTGACCATCCTCTCTGAGGGGTGATTTCTCCTTTCTGTCTCTATGTCTCTCTCTGTCTGGTGAGTGCATGCGCCCTATAGCAAAAAAAATCTCTCCAAAAAAAAAAAAAAATTTAAAAAAATCAGGATGCCTAGCACAAGTTTGCCTGAAGGTTCTTTCTTCCCTGACTTTGTGTTTCTACAAAATAAATCATTAGAGATTTTTTTTCCCTTTCAGAGTTGAGTGAGGCAAACCTGACTTCTCTCTGCCCAACCCTACCACATCTCAATCTGAATCATGGCAAAAAAAAAAAAAAGAAAACAAAAACATGCCTATGCCTGTGTCCTACAATACAAACAAGGAAGCACAAACTCTGTAGATGAAACAACTAGAAGAAAGCTTTAAAAATGTATGGTCCAATGCTCGATGACATAATACAGACTGAAATACTGTGGTGATTCACAAGTGGGAAATGATGATATGGGTTAAGTCAGTGATTCTCAAACTAACCGTGATGAAGGTCTACTTTTGTTTTGCTGTGTTTTTATTATTATTATTATTATTATTATTATTATTTAATTCCATTTCTTCTTATTATTTTTAATTTGACTAGAGAGAGAAAAAAAAGAGAGCGAGAGAGAAAGAGAAAGCAAGAAAGCAAGGTGCCAGGTCTGGGACGCAAACTGCAGTCAGCCATATGGGAATTCAGTGCCTTAGCCACCACACCATTGTCTGACCCCTTGTTTTGCTTCATTTTAATTTCCAGTTCATCAAGAACCAAGAAGTGATCCTATTGATGATGACTATAACAGAGTTCATGCTGTGTGCAATTTGTGAGTTTGACAGCACCCAAAGGGTCTGTACCCCGTGAACAAGACTAACTCATTGATCACGTGCTTGGGTGTTGGGAATAATGCTAAATTGCTAAAGTCTCTAATGCTCGTTTTCTGTATTCATTTTGCCACAGACCTGTAATAAACAAGATTTGAGTGTATTTTGAACTATTAATAGTAGACCATAGACTACCTTCTGAGTTTGTCCTGAGCTAGACCTACAGGGTAGGATTTTGGTTTTAGAGGGGCATCCCTAGAGAGCAGTGGGGATCTATAAAGCGAGATCTAGAGGCTGCAATAAACCCGCATGTTCTTAGATCCTTATTTTTGCATGTCAGTACAAGTCAGAAGTGGGGGCAGGTATAAAGAGGGATAGCAAAACCTCCATATCTCACAACGTGAGTGAAAAGTTAATTCAGTAGGGATCTCAAAAATAATAAAAAGAGGACCTACATGAAGGTATTTCTAAACCACCACCCAACTGGCTTATCAGCAGACCAAGTAATAGGATCCAGAAGTACACTCCAGTGTAAGAACAGTCAACAGGCCGTGTTTGAGCACGCACCTCAGGAATCCTCTGAGTCACTGGAGTAAAGAGACAGGAACACCTCTAAGGTTTTGGTCAAACTCTGCCTATCATGGACCAATAAGCTCGGGTTCTCAGACCACAGTGTCTAGGTTCAGATTCTGGCTTCTCCATTTACAAGCTACATAGCCACACCATCTTGGGGTTGAACTCTTTGCTTCAATTTAAACTGAAAAGTGGGAACAACTGCACTTTCCACCTTTAGCTATTGGGGCCAGCAGGTGGTATGGTGGTTAAGGCACTGGGCACTCCCACATGGTCTACCATGGTTCAAGTCCCAGACCTGGTGACTTGTTTTCTCACTTCTCTCTGTGTGTGTCTCTTTCTGGTCAAATTAAAATAAGTGAATGAATAAATTTTTTTAAAAGTATTAGCTATTATTGTTATTATTTTTTATTTTATTTATTTTTTGGAGAGGTTTTTGCTATAGGGCACGTGTGCTTGCCAGAAAGACAGAGACAGAGAGACAGAAAGCAAGAAATTACCCACTAGAGGGGATGGCCATGCTGTAATCCCTTCTCCTCGATTCTCCTCTCAGGATCTTGGGCACGCACACATATGCACCCAGCGTGAGTTTAAGCTACCAGGTCCAGGACTTGAATGGCGGTCGACTACACAGGAGTCCGGCAATATAACCATTATGGCAACTACTGGTCCCTTTAATTTTATTTTTTGAGAACTCTTTTTAAAATTTATTTATCTGTTTATTTATTTATTTATTTATTATTTTAAAATTTGGCCAGAGAGAGAGAGCGACAGAAAGTGAGAAGCAAGCTACCAGGTCTGGGATTTGAACCATGGTCGGCCATGTGGGAATCCAGTACCTTAACCACTACATCACCTGCCAGGACTGTTATTATTATTAATACCACTACTTTCGGGGGACGGGGCAGAGGATGCATGCACCAGTGAGTCAGAGAGAGAAAGCAACCCTCAACAGGGTGTGATCACGCCCAAACCCTTTTCCTCCATTTCTGTATCTCAGGAAGATTTTGATCACCTATGCAGATGCCTAGCCTGGTTTTCAAGCCACCAGAGCTGGGACTTGAACAGCAGTCAGCCAAGTGGGACCCAGCTTCCTATGCACAGTGCTTGGTCACCGTGCTATGAGGTCAGCCTGTACTACTATTTGTTCATTTATTTCTTTCATGAGTGAGACAGACAGAGAGATTGGCAGAAACATAGAACCCTTGAGAGGGTCTTGACCTGGCAACCCACCTCCCAGTTCCAGCCAGCCTGGGATCATGGGCATACCTGTGCTCTGAGATCAGGGAGGTCTCTGGCCACAAACCGGAAACTCCCACCCCCACCACATAGGTCAGCCTCTCAGAGCATCACATTTACCACAGCCCACTGTCAGATTCCCACTACTACTTTTATTTATTTATTTATTTATTTATTTTGAGAGGTTTTTTTTCTATAGGCACGTGCACTCACCAGAAAGACAGAAAGAGACAGAGAGACAGAAAGTGAGAAATCACCCCCCAGGGGGGATGGCTACGCCACAATCCCTTCTCCTCCATTTTCCTCTCGGGATCTTGGCGTGAGTTTAAGCCACTGGGTCCGGGTCTCAAACTGCGGTCAACCACATGGGAGTCCAGCAACATAGCCATTACGCCAACTGGTCCTGTGGCTGGTCCCATCACTACTATTATTTTTACTAGACTTTTATTCTCTGGCAGGTTCATCCCAAGACCAATTTTAGAGACATTTGAGAGGTCTTAGTCCAATGCCCTTAAAAGCAAGTGATGAACCCCTGATACACAGAAGCCCTAAGTCTCAGCAAGCATTTAGGAAGTACTCTTCCCTCGTGGAGTTAGGTGCTGCTCAAATGCTTCAAAGCCCTGCTCAAATTGTCACCGCCTCAAGTAAGCTGTATTTATTAGGAATTGGATTCACCTGCATGCAATAGTAACTCATCTACTAACGTGCACTCAGACAGGGGCTCATGGGTTAGCACCTAGGAAGTCAGAGGACAGACAGCCCAGGGCTGCTGCAGCAGCCTAGATATTATCAATGCCTCAGGGTTCTTCTTATCTTTGGGTCTACCATCCTCAGCATGACTTCAATCCTCCTGTCACTGTGTGATCATATCTTATCAGGCAGGAAATAGCAGAAAGAGGAGGATAAGAAATGGTGCCTGTATCAAGACCTTCCAATTCACTTTTAGTGTCTCACTGGATAAGGCTATGTCAGGTGGATGTCCCAGTCCCAAAGGAGATATTTCAAGATGGACACATTGCCAATCCAAACAAAATCAGGGCTGTGTTAGCAACAAAAAAGGGAAGAACGGGTATTAGATAGACAACCAGCAAAGAAATGTTTATTGATCCCTAAGACTAGCTCAAGTTCTATTGGAATATATTTCCATAGTATCCCAGACTTCTCTTTTCTGTGTCATTTATATGAAAATTATAATTCCATCATTTCTTCTTTCTCTCCTCCTTCTTCTTTCTTTGTTAATTTGCCAGAGTGTATATTTTTTGCCAGAGAGAAATGGGAGTGGAGGGTGGGAGAAAGCACCCCTCCAATGGGGCATGGTCACACAACAATCCTTCTCCTCCAATTCCCCAATCCTTTGCAACTTTGGGAACACAGACATGTGTCCAATGTCTCCCAAGCCACTGGGGCTGAGACTTGAACCATAGGTTATGTGGGATCTCACTTCCTTAATCACTAGGTACAGGACCAGCACTCCATCATTACTCATGCAAATAATTTTTAACATTTGTCTCACAATAAAACATGAGCTTTGGGAACATAGGGACTGTGTCTGCCCTACTCAGCTATTATTGTTATTATTACCACTACTTTTTTTGTGGGGGAGGAGCCAGAGGGCACATGTACTAGCGAGACCCCAGGACCCCGGTGCCTTGTATATAGTAAGCACACAATAAATACACACAGAATGGTTAATAAAACCCTTAATAAAAGCTTACTGACATACTTACTAGTTGTACACAAGTCACTGTTTTCTTGTTTAAATTCACACCAGAGACACTTATATGCCTTATAAGGTCAATGTTATGAAGAATATGTGAAAAGAAAGTCAAGAAACACTGGGAAAATATGTTGGGTAAGAACTTGATACATGTGGTAACAGAAATAACAATCTTAGTATTCATATGGGATATATTGTAAGGTCGTGAGAGAATAGAGAAAGGTCAAATAGGGAAATCCCAGAAATACTAACCACACAATTTGGTAATAAACATGGGAGGCAGAGATAATCAGATGAGAGGTAGGGGTATATTTGGTTATGGCTGCCTTTTTTTTTCTCCTCCTTCTTCCCTTTCTCTCCTCTGGTAAAAGAGAGTTGTGCTTTTATGAACAGAATTAAGGTAGCCAGGGAAATTCATTGACTGATAGAAGATTTTCTTCATTCACTCAGCAAACACTTGTTGGGGTGCTGCGTCCCAGGTGCTGTTCCAGATCCTAGGAGTACATGGCAATCAAGCAAATGTGGTCTTGACCTACATGGCACTTAGGTGCCAGTTGGAGTGGTGGGATAGGACAAAAAGTCAACAAATTTGCTACTTGGTTTTTGTTTGTTTGTTTGGGTTTCGAGAGGTTTTAGGGTGTTTTTTTGTTTTTGTTTGTTACTACTTGTGATAAGAACTACAGGTGCTGTGATACAGAATAATGAGGGAAAAGTGACATTTAAACCATCACCCAAGAGTGAGATGACAATAATTAGAACAATCAAGGAGGGGCTGAACAGTGGTACAATGGTAAAACACTACGGAAAGGTTCCAGGTTCACATCCAGAGACCTCCCTGAGTATGCCGGGCACACACTTGTCCATGATCTGATGCTGGCTGAGGCTGGAGGTGGGTTGTAGCATCAAGACCCTATTGGGGGTTCTCTCGCTGTGTCTCTCACTCAAGGTAGAAATAAATAAATACAATTTTTAAAAATGACAGGGCCAACTCCATGGCATAGTGGTAATGACTGCAGTTCAAATCCCTGGCCCGATCAGCCTGAATCACTGGCATGCCTGTCAGTGCCTAAGATTCCACAGGCTAGAAGGGGGTCATGGTGTGACCAGACACTGTTCACATATCCCTCCCTCCTGCCCTCTCTCTCCCCCACTCCCTCTCTCTCATGCATAGGCACACATACTCATGAATAAAAAATACATTTTAAAAATAAAAATAAGAGGAACCAGCAGGTGGTGTGTGGTGGTTAAGGTACTGCATTCACATATGGCCAACTGCAGCTCTCGTTCCAGACCTGGTAGCCTGAAAATCACACTGGACACGTGTGCATTTGTGCCCAACATCGCAAGAGGAAGATGAAGGAGAAGGGACTGCAGCAAGGCCATTCCCTCTGAGAAGTGATTTCTTACTTTCCTCACTCTCTCTCTCTGGCAAGCCCATGTGCCCTATGGAAAAAATAAATAAACAAAAATAAAATAAAATAAAATACATAACATTTTTTAAAAAAGCTAACTACAGAAAAATAAAATAAAATAAAAATGACTCTGACCTCAGAGGTAAAGGGAAGATTATAAATCCCCTGAGTTCAGTATACCAGGCTGACATTTCTCTTCAAAGTGCCAATGGAGACTATTTTTAGAACTGGAAAAGTAAAATAATCACTAAAGACTAGTGACAGCTGTGATCACAATCAGATTAACATCAATAGCTTAGTTGCACAGAAACAAGTAGATGAAAGCAGTAAAAGGCAAAGCCAGTAATATCAAGTTATTAATCAGAAAACAGAATGTTAAAAACTATATGACATGCATAGAATTGCAAAAAATGGTTAAATTAATAAATAGCAATTGGGAAAAGAAAGAGAATTAGAGTGAACCTAATTTATGCTCCCTGGAAGGAAGATCAAAATTTGTGTAACTAAAATAAATTAAAAGTAGAAATACAGAAAACCTGGCATAGGGACCAGCAGATGATGTAATGGTTACATCACTGGACACCCAATTAGTCGACCATGGTTTGAGTCCCAGATCTGGAGGCTTAAAACTCATGCTGGGGAACCAGCAGATGACATAATGGTTACATCACTGTATTCCCACATGGCTGACAGTGGGTCAAGTCCCAGACCCAGTGACTTCAAACTCACATCGGGTGCATGTGTGTGCATGTCCAAAATCCCGAGAAGAGAATGGAGGAGAAGCGATTGTGGCATGGCCATCCCCCCTGGGGGGTGATTTCTTGCTTTCTGGCTCTCTATCTCTCTCTGTCTCTCTGGCGAGCACATGTACCCTATAGCAAAAATCTCTCGCTAAATTTAAAACAAAAAACAAACAAAAAAAAAAACTCATGGGGGCTCATGTGCATGCATGCCCAAAATCCCAAGAAGAGAATGGAGGAGAAGGGATTGCAGTGTGGCCATCCCCCCTGGGGGTGGGGGTGGGGGTGGAACGATTTCTTGCTTTCTGTTTGTCTGTCTTTCTCTGTCTCTCCAGTGAGCACATACACCCTATAGCAAAATTCTTTCTCAAAAAAAAAAAAAAAAAAGAAAGAAAAAAAATCTGGCATAAAAGTAAAAATTAACACTCAAAGAAATGCTATGAAAGGAAATAAAATAAAGATTGGCAATAAATGGGGCCGGCAGGTGGCATGGTGGTTAGGGTGCTAGACTCCCATGTGGGCAACCACGGTTTGAGTCCCAGACCTGGTGGCTTGATTTCTCGCATTCCCTTTCTCTTGCTATCTCTTTCTGGTCAAATTAAAAAGTAGTAGTAACAGGGGCCAGCACATGGCATGGTGGTTAAGAGTGCTGGACTCTCACGTGGCCAACCGCAGTTGGAATCTCAGACCTTTCTCTCTCTCTCTCTCTGTCCCTCTCTGGCCAAATTTAAATAAATAAATAAACAAACAAATAAAAGTTAAAAATAATTTTTAAAAGTAGTAACAAATAGAATTAAATGAATAAAATAATAATAATAAAAAAGACGGGCAATAAGGTGAGATTAAAAGGAAACAAAGAAGGGCCAGCAGATGGCATGGTGCTTATGTCGCTGGACTCCCACATGAACAACCACGGTTTGAGTCCAGACTTGGTGACTTGAAAATCATGCCAGTCATGTGTGCATGTGCATGCCCAAGATCCCGGGAGAAGAATGGAGAAGGGATTGTGAAGTGGCCATCTCTCCTGGGGGGTGATTTCTCACTTTCCCTCTCACTGTCTCTGCCCTCTCCCACCCCAACCCCCAAAGTTCATGTGCCTAAAGCAAAAACCTCTAAAATAAATAAATACGAAGATTGGCAATAATGAGAAATTGATGATGCTACAATTACACTCATTCTTGTGTTAATTTAACCCACATTTGCTGGCTGCCCATGGTGAACAGGTCCTACAGACAGTAGTTGTCAGAAGCAAGATGCAAATTCCTGCTCCCCAGGGTCCTAGGTTTTATCAGGCGGTGGGGAAAGCCATGATGTATGTTACTGTTTTTCTACACAAAAGTGTGTCATGACTTTCCCCACAACCCAATAGCTGGGGAAAAGGACAATGAGCAAATGTAAAATGTCAGATAAGGGTAAGTTTAAGCCGATGAGAACTTTGTATTAGATAGGGTGGTCTAAAGAGGCCCCTTAGAAGTTTGAGCAGAGGGAACCAGCAGTTAGCATAATGGCTATGTCACTGGACTCCCACGTAGTAGACCACGGTTCACGTCCCGGACCCGGTGGCTTAAAACTCACGCCGGGCACGTGTGCGTGCATGCCCAAGATCCCGAGAGGAGAATGGGGGAGAGGGGATTGCTGCATGACCATCCCCCCTGGGCGGTGATTTCTCGCTTTCTGTCTCTATGTCTCTTTCTCTGTCTGGCGAGCGCACGCACCCTATAGCAAAAACCTCTCCCCAAAAAAGAAGTTTGAGCAGAGAGGTGAAAAACCTACATAAACAATCAAAAGACTTGGGAACAAAAGAGTGAGGCAGAGAGACAGCAGATGCAAAGGCCCCAAGGCAGAAACTATCTTAAAACAAAACAAAACAAAAACCATGAAGATGGGCCAGCTGGTTGTGTGGTGTTAAGGTGGCTGGATCTCACACAGCCAACTCCGTGGTTCCTGCCCTGGACCCGGTGGCTTGAAAAATATGCCAGGGGCATGTGCACGCATGCCCAAAATCCTGAGAGGAGAATGAAGGAAGAGATTGCAGTGTGACGATCTGGGGGGGATGCTTTCCCACTTTCCCTCTTTTTCTTTCTCTGCCAAGTGCACGTGCCCTGTAGTAAGTCAATAAGTAAATAAATAAAACCACATGAAGCTATCTCAACATAACTCTTAAAAATTCATTCTATGCATACAGGAATGGGGGAATCTTTTGAGGTGATGGAAGTGCTCTATAACTGGATTGTGGAGATGTTTGTACAACTCTGCAAATTTACTAGAAATCGTCGATTTGCACATTTCCAACAGGTTAGTTTATGGCATGTAAATTGTACCTCAATAAAACTGTCTAAAATAGATGTATACGCATACACACACACACACACACACATAAATGATCACATATAGAGCTACTATAACAAAACGAAGGAGAGAGTAAGGTGGGGGTCAGCCCATGTGATATGTTGAGGTCATTGGGGCAATTTAAATTGAATTCTGATCTTTATAGAATGTGATAGAAGGATTTTAGCATGAAAATTACACATTGTTGAAGCATCTCTCTACTCTGTGGACAATTGCAAATGAATTTCTGGCCAGCATAGAAGCAAGGAAACCATACTAGAGGTTACCAAGCCTTCTAAGCATGAGAGGAAAGTGGCTTTAACTAGGATCAGAGTGATGCAGCACATGAAAAGCGGTGAGACTGGGAAGATGGGACTCCCTGATGGATGGGATATGGGGTATGGGCAGCGAGTGAGGCTGAAGTTGATCCTGGGTGATATCTGGCCTGAGGGATCATGGAGAATGTGCCACTATGTACGGAAATGAGAAACCCTGAGAACAATGGGAAGGAATGAAAAAGTCTGATTGGAGGGCCAGCCTGGAGCGTAGCAGTTGGGAACTATGCCTTGTGAGCCAGATCCCATATGACAAACCACGATTTGAATCCCAGCCCTAGTGACTTTAAAAACATGCATAGTGGGCCAGCAGCTGTTATACTGATTATGTTGCTGGGCTCCCACATGGCCGACCATGGTTCGAGTCTCAGACCTGGTGGCTTGAAACTCATGCTGGGCACGTGTGGATGCATGTCCAAGGTCTCAAGAGGAGAATGGAGGAGAAGGGATTGGGGCATGGCCATGGCCCCCAGTGGGAGGAAGGGTGATTTCTCACTTTCCCACTCACCATCTGTTTTTCTCTCTCTCTGGCAAGTGCACATGCTCTAAGGCAAAAACCTCTAAGTTAAAATAAACAACAACAATTATGCATAGTGTGTGTGCGTGTGTGTGTGTGTGCATCCTCCAAAGCTTGATGGGCTAGAGAAAAATAAAGAAAGGATGGTGGCATGACCCTGCCCCATTAGAAGTGCTTTTATTTTCTCTCTCTCTCTCCCCCTCCCCCTCTTTCTGTCTCTGACAAGTACATGCATCCTCTGGTAATTAAGAAAAAAAAATTGTTTTGACATGTTAAATTTGAGATGTTGCTAGAGGATGAATTGTGTCCTCCCAAAAGATACACTGAAGTTTAATCCATAGGTCCTTGGAATGTGTCTTTATTTGGAAATAGGGTCTTACAGATGTAATCAGTTAAGATGAGTTCACAGTGAAGTAAGGTGGGCCCTTAAGCTAATATGTCTGGTGTCCTTATAAAAAAAAGACCAGGTGAAGATGCAGACACAGGTGGGACTGATGTGGCTGCAAGTCAAGGAATGCCAAGGATGGATGACCACAGCTGGAAGATGGAAAGAAGCAAGGAAGGAGAGTCTACTCAGAATCTCAGAGGGAGTGTGACTGTCTGAAACCTTGATTTTGAATTTCTGTCCTCCAAAGTTATGAAAGAAAACATTTCTATTGCTTTAATCCACCCACTCAGTTTGTGGTACATAGTTTCAGCAGCCCTAGAAAACAACTAGGCACCCACTAGATACCCAAGGTTTGAAATTCAGGGAGTTTGGGGGCTGCAGACCTAACTCTGGGGATATAACAGGATGAGCAAATAGACTGGACTTCATTAAGTTGTAAAATCCAGTAAGCTGCTGTTTACAAGAATTGCATAAACATAAACAGTGTCTGGATCTCGTTTTGGAGTAAGGAGATGGTCTACATTCTAAGATGCCTGTGCAATTTAAGAACAGAGCCAGCTACCATGGAATCAGATTAAATCAACACCACAGCAGGAAGCATTAGCAGATAAAATCATTATATAATAGTAGAACATTAAACAATAAAAACATGACCGTCAATTCATGATCCAATTAATAAAATAAAGCTGTCATAAATGGTAGAAATGGTAACTGATAATTTCAGTACTTACCAAACTGATAGACTTAAATATCAAAGAACCAGACAGCACAAGTAGCCCAGATTGCTATAGTAGGTACACTAGAATTAGCAGATATAAATGGAGAAAAATACATAGGACAATAGATTTCCTTTTCAAATATACATGTCTCTAGTAAAAAAAAACAAAAACAAAAACAAAACAAAACAAACTCTAAGATAAAGAGTTATCAAATTCTAGATAGAATTTGGCCATACTCATAGACCAAAACCACAATATAAACAAAACATAAATAAAAGGAAAAGGTACCTTGAGTAATGAAAACTTAGACATTGTTAAGAAACATCTAGGATGGGATAAAATTGAGAATATGTCAGACCATTTGTTTTCAAAGTTTGTTTATTTATTTCATCCATGAATGAGAGACAGAGACACACAGAGGGAAACAGTCGCTCCCCTCCCCTGAACAGGGTCTTCATGCTGCAATCCACACCCAGTCTCAGCTGGCCCAGATCACAAGCACTCACATGCAGGCCTGGTGTGCTCTGGGAGATCCTGGGATGTGAACCCAGGACCTCCCCATGTGGGGCCAGCTGTGCCAATCCTGCACCTCTGCCTGGTACCCATGTCAGATTATTTTCAGTGATAAAGATAAATATACTTTGGTTTATATAATGCTGACTTCCATTAAAAATTCTGTCCCCCAAGTTCTTAGGTGTGAGCAGTGTGACTGAGAACTCTGTCATCTCCCCACATGCCATGGCCGCCTTGCTCTGTCGGTCAGGCTCAGCGCGTCCCTCCGGGAGCTCAGGCCCTGTCCTGATGGAGCAGGGCCAGGCGTTACAGTAAGCAGCTGTTGATCCCCTTACGGAACTTCACTAAACTTCTTTCTTTCTATTTCTCTTTGTTTCCTTGTTTCTTCTTTTTTCTTTCCTTTTCCTTTTTCTTCTCTTTTCTATAAGAATTCCTTTAAGATGCTCATATTTAGAGAAATATCATTACACCCAAAATTCAGGTCCAAATTTTTATTCCAACAGTCTCATCAAACTAAAAACTGTGTAGAATCCATTTTTACCATATGATGGTCCTCAGACTCAAAGGAGTTTAAGTGGGTGTTTGGCAGTGTTAGGGATTTCCTGCCTCCTCTGTTTGATGAAATTTCTAGTTATAACATTGTTAAGTCACCAAGATTCATAGGTTGCCAAACCTCATCTAAGATATTTATGTGGGTTTTCCTGAATGCCCTTCAGCAACTTAAATCTGAGCTGTTTTTGCCAGGTCTAGAGAAGTTAAAAAGGGAATACAGGAAATATAGTGACTAACAGTGAGCAATTGCACAACTTTTTCTCATGGGCATTTTCCATGGCTGGGAAGCAAACCCAAGGGTACAGTGGAACACAGTAAAATATTCACAGACATCCTAAGGTTCAGTGTCTACAGACATATGGAGAAATTTCTGGTTCTATTCCTGGAAGGACTGAATGCTTTAGGTGCAAACTTCTGTGCCTGGGGCTTGTTCAATTACATCCAAGTGGTAATGATTAAGCACAATCAGAATTGTGTGTTACCAAAGGTCAATGTTAAAAATTTGTATAGCTATACGATTACCTTCTTCTTCTAAAAATAATAACCTCGTAATCATCCAAAATCAAGGACTGTTATACATTCAGACCTTTCTATTCAGACTTAACATTCCACACTCACTCATGATTGCATGACATTTTCAGGAGAAACAGAAAATCTAAATAATAAGTGCCGATTTTTAAAATACAGAATGGGAAAAACCGAGCGATAGGCGTGTATGCCACTTACGCAACAGTGACAAAACTGCTAGAGAGAAGGAAGCCTGGGAAGAGACTGATTCTCAGAGAATTGCAGGAGCAAGTTCAGCTCTCCAAGATCATAGTCAAGTACAGGGAAACCCAGCAACTCCAGGACAGAAAGCATGACATGCACCTGCTTGGAACAGATACATTCTATAAAATAGAAAACATTTTTTTTTAAAGTCCAGGGTCTAGTACATCTGTAATGCCTTCTATTTTTAGAAATAATAGGAACTAAAACTCCAGTGAAAACTTCACTTTTACAATAGGTTTATTTTTATTTATTTATTTATTTTTTTGGAGAGGTTTTTCCTACAGGGTGCGTGCGCTCGCCAGAAAGACAGAGAGAGAGACAAAGAGATAGAAAGAGAGAAATCACCCCCTGGGGGGATGGCTATGCCACAATCCCTTGTTCTCCATTCTCTTCTCGGGATCTTGGGCATGCATGCACACGTGCCCGGCGTGAGTTTAAGCTACCGGGTCCAGGACTCGAACCGTGGTCAGCTACATGGGAGTCCAGTGACATAGCCATTACGCTAACTGCTGGTCCCACAATAGGTTTATTTTTTCTTAGATTTTCCTGGGTCAGTTAAGTTTGGTTCCTAATTTCAATATTAGTATGTAAATACTTCCAACACTGGGAAGGGTTGGCTGACTCTTTCTTGGGGGGAGAGATTTTTTGCTATAGGGTGTGTGTGCTCACTAGAGAGATAGAGACAGGGACATAGAACATAAGAAATCACCCCCCAGGGGGGATAGCCACACTGCAATCCCTTCTCCATTCTCCTCTTGGAATTTGGGGCACGCAAGCACACTCCTGGCATGAGTTTAAGCCACCAGGTCCAAGGAATCAAACCATGGTCGACTATGTGAGAGTCCAGCAATGGCTTAAACCATTAAGCCATCTCCTGGTCTCCTGAAATGTCTCTCTTCCAATCTGTCCACAAAATGTAATTCAACTTTTAAAAAATACACTTGTTATTTGGGCTGGCAGGTGTTATTTGGGCCTGCAAGTGGCATGGTGGTTAAGGGGCTGGACTCCCACATGGCCAACTGAGGTTCAGGTCCTGAACCTGGTGACTTGCTTTCTCACTTTCCCTTTCTTTTTCTCTCTGTCCCTCTCTAGTCAAATAAAAACAAATAAAATTAAATAAATAATTTTTAAAGGTTTGTCTAAAAAGGAAAAAAAAATATATATATATACTTATTTATGCAAAATATACTTACCTAAAGTGAAATCTATACCTTATCTCCTTGAATAAGGAAACATTTGCCTGTCTGCCAGATATCTATATATCCATGAATTTCTAGTTTCTCTAGATGAGAAGATAGTTTGCTCTACCATCTATTTTTATGAAGTTCTTCCATGTTTTAAACTACATTAAGGAGTTTGATTGCAAAAAAGTAGGATGTCTCTCACTGTCCCTATTCATCCTGTAACTGATGAAAAGAGAGGGAAAACATCTGAGAAGGTATGAAATCCTGCTTCTGTGAAATGTTCTTTGTACCCACCGACCCCATGTCAAAACCTAACACATCATTCAACTTCGGTCTAGCCCTCCATCCAGAACATACAGCAGAGCCAGATGGAAAATTCACTGACTAAATTAAAACACACTAATTAGGCATCAAATTTCTCCTGAAAATGTTCCTTCCCAACATCATAGACGACGTAGCGTGTGGGTGTCGGATGTACGAGTAAGAGGAAATTCATTCTTTCTGTACAAATAAATCATCCAGATTCATTTTACTGAGACTTCTTATTGGCTCCTGGAAAAGATCAAATGTAGGATGTGGGAAATTTAACTGATCAAACATTCAAAAGGAATTCAGTAAATGGAAACAAAAATTGGTGTCATAAGCCAGCTAAGTCACTTCTAGTTAGGACGTGTTCCTGTGCAAAACAATTTTTAAAAATCAAAGCCTACATCTGGCACATAGACATGTACAGATGTGCTTAACTCCATATGGCACATGAAAAACTTTCTGTCATTCAATTAATAGGCTAAATATTTCAAAGAACAGATCTTAAAATTCTCTGTTCTAACATTAATTTCCAGTTCACAGCACCACCAAAAATGTACTGTATAAAATTAACCTTACACTTAGGTAATTACCATCAACATGCTTATTTCAGTCCAGGAATTGCAATGACTACAGAAGTTGTCTGGCTATTGTACAGTTTTCATACTGAATCAGAGATAACTCGGGGGCTACGGGTTGGTGTGGGGGTTAAGGGACTAGACTCCCATTTGATTGATCATGGTTCAAGTGCCAGACTTGGAGGCTTTCTCTCTCTCTCTCTCTCTCTCTCTCTCTCTCTCTCTCTCATGAGCACACATTCCCTATAGAAAATTTTAAAAAATAATAATAAGTAAAATTAAATAATTCTTTTTTTTTTTTTGAGAGGTTTTCGCTAAGGAGCACGTGCGCTTTCCAGACAGACAGAGAGAGACAGAGAGACAGAAAGGAAGAAATCACCCCCCAGGGGGGATGGCCATGCCGCAATCCCTTCTCCTCCATTCTCCTCTCGGGATCTTGGGCACGAAGGCACACATGCCCGGCGTGAGTTCTAAGCCACTGGGTCCAGGATGACCCGGTGTCAATTACATGGGAGCCCACCTACTTAGCCATTACACTAACTGCTGGCTCCCAAAATAAATAATTCTTTAAAAGAGGATAACTTGAGCTTCCAATTTTTGCTCAAAAGAGATGATCTGAAATAGCACTGATTGTGTTTGTATCACTCAGAAGGCTACATATTCCTCAGAATGGTGATCAAGATCATCAACAGTAATAAAGGATGTTACTCACATAAACCTTTTTATTTTATTTATTTATTTACTTTTGGAAAGGTTTTTCTTTCTTTCTTTTTTTTTTTTTTTTGAGAGGTTTTCGCTATAGGGCGTGAGCACTCGCCAGACAGACATAGAGAGATCTTGGGCACGCACGCACACGCGCCCGGCATGAGTTTTAAGCCACCGGGTCCGGGACGTGAACCGCGGTTGACTACGTGGGAGTCCAGCGACATAGCCATTATGCTAACTGCTGGTTCCTTGGAGAGGTTTTTGCTATAGGGTGTGTATGCTCACCAGAAAGACAGAAAGAGACAGAGACAGAAAATGAGAAATCACCCCCCAGGGAAGATGGCCATGCCACAATCCCTTCTCCTCCATTCTTCTCTCAGGATCTTGGGCATGTACGTACACACCCAGAGTGAGTTTAAGCCACTGGGTCTAGGACTTGAACCGCGGTCGATTACATGGGAGTCCAGCAACATAGCCATTACACCAACTGCTGGTCCCACCTTTTTATTTTAAAGAATTATTTATTTATTTCCATTAGTTATGATTATTTTTTTAAGTTGACCAGAGACAGAGAAAGAGAAAAGTGAAAAGCGAGCAAGCAAACTGTCAGGTCTGAGACTCAAACCGTGGTCAGCCATATGGGAATCCAGCACCTTTAACCACCATGCTACCTGCTGGCCCTAGCATATATCTTTTTAAAAAATTATTTACTTAAAAAGATGTACTTATTTATTTCCAGAGAGAGAGAGAGAGACATGCTCACACACTCTCAACTGATTCTTCATGCCCCAAACCTCCCTCTTGCCCTACAGCCAACCTAGGCTAGGTCATGGCACACGTAGGGGTGCACCCTGCATGTTCACGTAGACCCAGGATGCAAACCCAGAGTCTTTCCAAATGATTTCCAGAATCACACAGCAGTGCCTCTACTGCCTGTGCCACCGTGGTCAGGCCACCATGTACTTTTGATATAATGTGATGAAATGGCACCTCACCTCTGTGTTCTTCCTCCTCCTAACCAGTAACTCCAGCCAAGTAATGAGAAAAACACAGATAACTTCCAACAGCAGAACCGCCCTAGTCCATTCAGGCTGCTATAACAAAACACCATAGCTTATAAACGAAACAAAAATATAATACAGAAATGTTATTTCTCACAGTTCTGAAGGCTGAGAAGACAGCATCAAGTCACTAGCAGATTCGGTCTCTGCTGAGGGGCAATTTCCTGATTCATAGACGGGACCTTCTCACATAGCTTCCATAGAATGGAAGAAGAAAGGCAAGAACTCTGGTCTCTTCAGCTCTTAGAAAGGCACTAATCTTCCTTATGATGGCTCAACCCTTGTGGCATAACTGCCTCCCCAAGAGCCCCACTGTCTAATACCAAAACGTTGAGGATTAGGTCCCAACATTCAGACCATAGCAGACACACTTTACAAAGTGCCTGACTAGTACTCCTCAAAACTGTCGAGGTCATTAAAAAAAGAAAAAAAAGTCCAAGAAGCTATCATAGTCAAAAGGAGCCTATGGAAGTATGACAACTGTTATGTGGTGTCCTAGATGACATACTGAAACAGAAGAGGACATTAGGTAAAAGCCAAGGGAATCTTAGGGCTGGTAGGTGGCATGATAGTTAAGGCACTGGACTCCCACATGGGCTGACTGCAGTTCAAGTCCCGGACCTGGTGGATTACGTCCTAACTTTCCCTTCTCTGTCTCTCTCTGGTCAAATTTAAAATAATAATAATAATAAATTAAATTAAATTAATAATTCTTTTAAAAAAGGAAGTCTGAATAAACTATGGATATTAGCTAATAATAATGAATCAATACTACCAATTAATTAATCATAACACATGCACCACACTAATGTAAGATATTAGTGGGACCAGCAGTTAGTGTAATGGCTATGTCTCTGAACTCCCATGTAGACAACCGTGGTTCGAGTCCTGGACTTGGTGGCTTAAACCCACGCCAGGCACCTATGCGTGCATACCCAAGATCCTGAGAGGAGAATGGAGGAGAAGGGATTGCGGCATGGTCATCCCCCCTGGGAGGTGATTTCTCGCTTTCTGTCTCTCTGTCTCTCTCTGTCTTTCTGGCGAGCGCATGTGCCCTATAGCAAAAACCTCTCAAAAAAAAAAAAAGATATTAGTAACAGAGGAAACTGGACATGGGGTATGTAGGAACTCTCTGCTAGCCTCTCAACTGTTCTGTGAGCCAAAAATTATTTTTAAAAGATACAGCTATTCTTCAAATGCCATACCTTCATATCTATAGTTATTCATAAATGGTTCAAATAAAAGTCATATAAAGAGACAGAAGAACAAGAATAAAATAACTAGGGACCAGCAGTTAGTGTAATGGCTATGTCGCTGGACTCCCACGTAGTCGACTGCAGTGACTTAAAACTTACCCAGGCGGATCCAGTGGCTTAAAACTCACCCGGGCGCATGTGCATGTGTGCCCAAGATCCCAAGAGGAGAATGGAGGAGAAGGGATTGCGGCATGGTCATCCCCCCTGGGAGGTGATTTCTCGCTTTCTGTCTCTCTGTCTCTCTCTGTCAGTCTGGCGAGTGCACGCGCACTATAGCAAAAAACCTCTGAAAAAAAAAAAAGAATAAAATAACTACAATGAAATGTCAACACTTGAGGACTCTGAAAGAGGGGAATCTGAATCCTTGCAAGTCATCTTGCAACTTTTCTGTAAGTCTAAAATGCCAAAATTTAAAATAAAATTTAAAATTGCTCTAAACAAAAAGAAAATGTGTACTCTAAAAGGACTAAAGTACTTATATGTGAAAGGTAACAAATTAGTTCCTTAGTGTAGTCATGGGCCACATAATGACATTTTAGTCACGATGGCCCGCAGATTCAGAGGCCCCATCAGATCACAACAGGCCGTATGCAATATAGTCCAGGTGTGCAGGAAGCTTTACCACCCAGGTCTGTGTAGGAATGCTCGAAGCTGTTTACACACAACAGGATCACGTCACAATGCAATTCTCAGAATGCATCCTTGTCGTTAAGTGATATATGACTATATACAAACCATAAAAAGGACAGATGCCACAATAGAAAAGACAGTGAACCAGTAATTCATAAGAGAAATATAAGAGTCAATTAACTTATGTAGGTCTAAGTGTGTATGTACTCACATACACACACATATGCACACATATTTATTCAACATCAGTATCAATGGGAGAAATTAAAGTTTTGAGAACTGTGATAAAATTTTGCCCAGGAAATTGTCCCTTCAAAAATAAAGCATAGGGACCAGCAGTTAGCGTAATGGCTATGTCGCTGGACTCCCACGTAGTCGACCGCGGTTCGAGTCCCGGACCCGGTGGCTTAAACTCACGCCAGGCGTGTGTGCGTGCGTGCCCAAGATCCCGAGAGGAGAATGGAGGTGAAGGGATTGTGGCGTGGCCATCCCCCCTGGGGGTGATTTCCTGCTTTCTGTCTCTCTGTCTCTGTCTGTCTGGCGAGCACACGCGCTCTATAGCAAAAACCTCTCCAAAAAAAAGAAAAAGAAAAAAATTTAAAAATAAAGCATAAAACTAAGAACAAAATCTGAAATTAAAATTCCAAGTAGGAAAGTGTATCATTAAATGGACACTGCAGGGGCCAGCAGTTGGTGTTGTGGTTAAGGTGCTGGACTCTCACATGGCAGATCATGGTTTGAGTCCCAGATCAGTCGGCTTTAAGATCACACCAGTCATGGGTTTGTGTGTGCACCCAGAATCCCAGAAGAATGGAGAGGCAATTGTGGTGTGGCCATCCTCCTGGGGCATGATTTCTCATTTTCCCTCTCACTGTCTCTCTCTGTGAGTGTACATGCCCTATACAAAAACCTGAAAGGAAAGAAGGAAGGAAGGAAGGAAGGAAGGAAGGAAGGAAGGAAGGAAGAAGGAAGGAAGGAAGGAAGGAAGGAAGGAAGAGGCACTGTACTGCTGCTGGGTGTCCCTGCTGGACCAATGGTCGGGTTGAAATTCTGTAATAGAAAACTTTTATCAATGACCAGAGGGTGTGTGCAGTTGCTGGAAAGAGATAAGAGGATGGAGAGAGAGAGAGAAAGCACCCCCCCCAATGGAGCATGATCACACCACAATCTCTTCTCCTCTATTTCTCCACCATGTCAGGATTTGGGGCATATGTATACACATCACTGGCATGTTCAAGCTGCTGAGGCTAGGATTCAAACTGTGGTAGGCCATGTGGGAACTGGCTCCCTTAACCACTAAGCTATGGGGCTGGCCCAAAAACTTAAAAAAAAAATTCAGTCCCTTTGATTCTGCATTTTCTTTTACTTAGCGAAATTTAATGTAAGAAAATAAGTAGATATGGAAATGTATGTACAAGACAGCTCATTATAACTTTATTTATAAAAATATTATCTTAAAAATCTAACAGGGGCCAGCAGGTGGTATAGTGGTTGGGGCACTGGACTCCCACATGGTTGACCGCAGTTTGGAATCCTGGCCCAGTGGTTTGAAATTCATGGCAGGTGCGTTTACATGCATGCCCAAAATCCTGAGAGGAGAATGGAGAAGGGATTGTGACATGGCCATCCCCCTCCCTGGGGTGATTTTTTTCACTTTCTGTCTCTCTCTGTCTCTCCAGTGAGCACACATACCCTACAGCAAAAATCTCTAAAAAAAAAGGAAGAAGAAGGAAGGAAGAAAGGAAGGAAGGAAGGAAGGAAGGAAGGAAGGAAGGAAGGAAGGGAGGAGGGGTCTAACAATTGAGATTGATTAGATGTGAATCATGCTATACACATATGATGAATTACCAAGTAGCCATATCATGAATGAGTGTTTATGGATGATGAGGAAATCTAATAATAAGTACATTAGTAACAGCAGTTATCTTTGGGTGGTGTCATTATTTTAGTGGCATTAACCTTCTGACATCATGAAAAAAGATTCTACTGAGTCGTTGGAAAAGTCTGACATACTTTTCTGTTTTTCTATAGAAAACTGCATTATGACTTTTCTGACCACCCAGTACATAGGTCCTAGAACACCAGCACAGCTGGGATTCTTATCTGAAGGAATGTCACGACTGCATCAAGAGGCTGATAAGCCTATGGAAAGTTGGAGATGCACCCTTGAAAGCTGACATGAGTTTAATATAAAATACTGTATTTTCTCAGCTTAAAAGTGTTGGGGGGGAGCTATATATGCATTTATTTTGAAGTGTTAAAGTACCTGCTACATTCAAAATACTATACTAGGTGCTCTGAGAGAGAAAGAGGGATATCTACAAAGTTGGATAAAGGATATTCCCTGTCCTGGCTGAGCTTACAATTTAGCAGTAGTGATCAACACAATTTTACAAATAACTATAAAATATAGAAGAACACAGGAGGAGGGAGTGAGTGCATTCAACTGAGATGAAAATAAAGGAGATGGAGGCTGCCAGGTGACATGGTGGTTAAAGGTGTTGGACTCTCACATGGCCAACCATGGTTTGAATCCCGGACTTAGTGGCTTGCTTTCTTACTCTCTCTCTCTCTTTTGTTCTGTCCCTCTCTGGTCAAATTAAAATAAATAAGTAAACAAAGATAAATAAAATAGTTCTTTTTAAAAAAATAAAGAAAATAAAGGAGATGGCTTCTCAGGTAACAGGTGAAATAGTTTCCTTTCAACTGGTTGTTGTTGCCATAGGAAACATGGGGAATGACACAGGTAAGGAGAGTACAGGAAACAGTATGAAAATAGGGAAGAGGTGAAAATTCAAAGGCTTATGTAGGAAAGCATGAGTATCCTGGCTGGGCTGAAAACATAGTAAGTGTAAGTGCGTCAGAGAAGAATCGGGAAGACAGACTACAGCCAGGGAATAAAAAGGTTTAAATGTGGGTCAATGGATGGTGTGGAGGTTGGGACACTGGATCCCACATGGCTGGCTCTGTGGTTTGAGTTCTGGATCCCGAGGCTTCAGGGTCACACCTGGCATGTGTGCATGCATGGCCAAAGAGACCCAAGAAGAGAATGGAGGACAGGGGATTGAGACTTGTCATTTCCCCTGGGAGATGATTTAAAAAAAATTTTTTTTAAAGGTTTAAATGCTCATCTGAGAGGTTTGGACTTAATATTTTAGGTATGTGTGGTTATTAAAGGTCTCGGAGAAATTTGAAATCCTGACAAAAATCTGTACTTTAAGATGAATCTGACTTCTATTGCTGGCAATAAAGTGAATTAGACAACCAGAGAAACCGTCCTGGTACAGAACACATCAACTGCAAGCAAAATATTTTTAAAATACCTTTAAAAATGCATGACTGGACTGGTAAAATAGCAAGTGAAGCCGTCAGAGACGTGACACAGAAAGAAAATATGACTTCAAATAGCAAGAAAATGATGGCGTTGGCATCTGCCCTGAGAGCATCTACTGAGAATCTAGAGCAGGGGTCAGCAAACTGTGCCCCATGGCCACAATTACTACCCTTTTTTTTTTTTGAGAGGTTTTTGCTATAGGACGCATGCGCTTGCCAGACAGACAGAGAGACAGAAAGTGAGAAACCACCCCCCACGGGGGTTGGCCACGCAGCAATCCCTTCTCCTCCATTCTCCTCTGGGAATCTTGGGCATGCACACACACGCGCCCGGCGTGAGTTTAAATCATTGGGTCTGGAACTTGAATCGCAGTTGGCTACATGGGAGTCCAGCAACATAGCCATTACACTAACTGCTGGTCCCGTTGTTACCCATTTTTGTAAATAAAGTTTTACTGAAGCAAAATAATTTATGTATTCTCTATAGCTGCTGTTATGGTTTAGAAATTGGCTTATTCCCCAAAGTTTCATGTTTTGGAATTTGATGCTGGGAGGTGGTGAAGCATAGTGGTCAGTGACTGGTTAATGATAATGCATCATGGAGGTAACACTCACATGAATAGATTAATGATGTCTTGCAAGACTCAGTGAGGTCTAACTCTCATGAGAAGGGGTTAGTTCTTGGGATCAGCAGTTAGCGTAATGGCTATGTTGCTGGACTCCCATATAGTCGACTGCAGTCTGAGTCCCGGACCCGACGGCTTAAATTCATGCCAGGCATGTGTGCATGCGTGCCTAAGATCCCGAGAGAAGAATGGAGGAGAAGGAATTGTGGCATGGCCAACCCCCTGGGGGGTGATTTCTCGCTTTCTGTCTCTGTCTTTCTGGCGAGTGCGCGCGCCCTATAGCAAAAACCTCTAAAAAAAAAAAAAACAAAACCACATTATCTGTATAGTGGCCCCCCCAAGAACTCCTATCCAAAAGTTCAGTATAATAATGATTGAGCTAATAGTGCCTTCTCGGTTTCTGGTATAAACAAACACCAATCCTTGAATTCTCACAGACTAAAAAAAAAAGCTTTGAATCAAAAGCACAGAATATATGAGGAAACAAGCTGTAAAAATAAAACTAATCAGGAGGACCAGCAGGTGGCATGGTGGTTAAGGCACTGGACACTCTCACAATGGCCAACCATGGGTCAAGTGCTGGACCTGGTGACTTGCTTTCTCACTTTTCCTCTCTCTCTCTGTCTCTCTTTCTGGTCAAATTAAAATAAATAAATTAAAAATTAAATAAAAGAATTATTTTTTGAAAGAATTATTTTATTGAACTTTATTTATTCATTCATTTATGTTTTTTTTTCTTTTTTTTTTAATTTGAGCAGAAAAGGACAGAGTGAGAGAGAGAAAGTGAGAAGGCAAGCTGCCAGGGCCAGGACTCGAACAGTGTTCGGCCATGTGGGAGTCCAGAGCCCTTAACCACCACACCACCTGTTGGCTCCAAAATAAAAGAATTCTTTAAAAAAAAATCAGAAAAAAATACTGCTTAAGTAAGCTCACAGACTGCATATTATTAAATATCAAATAAAAAATATTATTTTACTATGAGTAAAAAAATAAAAGAAGGTATCAGAGAAGAAAAAGAAATTGCAAAAATGATCAATATATTTAAAATGGAACCAAACATCTAAAAATGACAACTATACTAATCAATATCATAAAGTGAGTTATGTTAAGTAGAATATATAGCTGAAAAGAGCAATAGCAAATAGGCACATAGGTTTGAAGAAATTATACAAAATCCAGCACAGACAGAAAAAGAAGTAGAAAATACAAAAGATTAAGAGGCATTAAAAACCACACACAAAACACAGTACTCATTTAATCCAAGTTACAGAAGGAGAGAATAGAGAAGAGGAAATAAAAATAATGGCTAACAGTTTTTCAGAAGTAATGAAAGGTAACAATACTTAGTAATAAAAATAATGGGGCCAACCAGTGGCATGGTAATTATAGCAGCTGGATTACACATGACCAACTGTGTAGTTCAAGTCCCCAACCTGGAAATCATACCAGGCGCATGTGCATACATGCCCAAAATACCAAGGAGAATGGAGGAGAAGGGACTGTAATGTGGTCGTCCTCTCTGGGAGGTGATTTCTCACTTTCCCTTTCTCTCTCTGGCAAGTGCACAGCCTTATAGCAAAAAGAAAAAGAATGTCCATAAACCCACTGTACATAAGCTGCAGTGCACCAACAAATAGAACAGCATCAGGCCACCCAGTGGCATGGTAGTGGTAGTTAAGGTGATCAGATACCACAAGGTTGACGGAGCAGTTCTAGTACCAGACCCAGCAGCTTGAAAAACATGCTGGAACATGTGTGTGCATGCCCAAAATCCTCAGCGGAGGGAGAGAAGATAGTGGACTCCAGCACAACCATTTCCCATGGTGGGGGTTCGTGGGGGTTCTCTCTCTCTCTCTCTCTCTCTCTCTCTCTCGGGAGCGCATATACCCTCTGGCAAATGTAAAAAAAAAAAAAAAAAAACAAACAAACAAAAAAAAAACACCTTCCTAAGCATATGAATAGATATTCCATATCTCACTTGGCTTTGGCCATTTATCCTACTAACAGGTCAGTTTTTCACTATTATCTATAAAATACTATATTGAACATCTTTGGATATAAAACTTCCTGTATTTACCATTTCCTTAGTTTATAGTAGTAGTTAAAATACTAGTTCAGGGAACCAGCAGTTAGCGTAATGGCTATGTCGCTGGACTCCCACGTAGTCGACCGCAGTTCGTGTCCCGGACCTGGTGGCTTAAAACTCACGCCGGGCACGTGTGCGTGCGTGCCCAAGATCCCGAGAGGAGAATGGAGGAGAAGGGATTGCGGCGTGACCATCCCCCCGGGAGGTGATTTCTCACTTTCTGTCTCTATGTCTCTCTCTGTCTGTCTGGCGAGCGCACGCGCCCTACAGTGAAAATCTCTCAAAAAAAAAAAAAAATACTAGTTCAAAGTGTCTATGTGATTCTCAAAGTTTTTCAAGGAAGTAAAATCTACAGACTAATTCTTATAAACCTTCTTTTGCATTTTTATATCAATTAGACTGTTTGCATTCACCCAAATGGTCTATCCTATAATTTAGGTTTATACCTGTGGCCCAAAGAATTAACAATAGTGTTATATACTATAAAAGATATAAAAGGAATAATAGACATGGCTCAGTTGTGGTGGCATGTGTTGCTAAGATATTGCTACCTGGAGGCTGATACCATGTGGGAGGCACAGGTTCAATTCCAGGTCCAGCTTAAAAACAGGCTGGGCGTGGTGGCATGCAGTTGTGGTCCTGGCTAATTGCAAGGCTGGAGCTGGAGGATTGTGACATAAGACCCTGCCAAAAAATCTCTCTCTCATAAATAAGTAAATATTTTTGCTAATTTCCAGAAGGCATATGCATTTCCCAGAGATACAGAGAGTGAGAAAGTACCTCCCCAATGGGGTGTGGTCACACCACAATCCCTTCTCCGCCATTTCTCTATCCTTTTAGTATTCTGGGCACACAGGTACTTGCGCCAAGTGTGTTTTTCAAACCGCTGGCCAGGATTCTAACCTGGGTCAGCTATTTGGGATCATTTCCCTTAGTCACTAGGCAACGAGCTGGTTCATAAATACTTTTTAAAAGAAAGAATTCTTGGGGCTGGCAGGTGGTGTGGTGGTTGTGATACTGGAATCCCACAAGGCTGACCATGGTTCAAGTCCTAGACCTGGCAGCTTTCTTTCTCACTTTCCCTCTCTCTTTCTGTCTTTGATTTTATGATTCCTTTTACTCAAGACTAGACTTTCCAGTGCTTCCAAGTTTTTCTCTGGGCTCTCAGAACTTACCATATGCAACAATTTCCTCCATTCCCCCACCTCTTTGCTGAGTACTCACTCCACCTGCTTGCTCTGAACTCAGATGCCATCCTTCTGTGAGGACCCAGCCTTCCTAGCAGTCTCTCTAGCTGATGCAGCTCCTTCTCCTATTCAGAGGTTGAAAGGCAGACTCACTCCAGAACTTCATTGGAGTAAGCACAGCAGAAGAGGGCCCAATAGCTTAAACAATTTAGTGTGACAGCCATAAGGATGAGGGAACTAACACAAGTATAGGAAATCAACTACATTAATTTTAAAACCTACAAGAGTTTTAAAACTTATATTTACATTGAATTAGAAACCTATTGCTGGGACCAGCAGATGGTATAATGGACTCCCACATAGTTGACCACGGTTCAAGTCCTGGACCCAGTGGCTTAAAACTCACACCAGACTCGTGTATGCCCAAAATCCCAAGAGGAGAATGGAGAAGAGATTGTGGTGTGGCCATTCCCTCTGTGGGGGTGATTTCTTGCTTTCTGTCTCTCTGTCTTTCTTTCTTTCTTTCTTTCTTTTTTTTTTTTTTGGAGAGATTTTCGCTATAGGGCACGTGCGCGCTCGCCAGACAAGAGAGAGACATAGAGACAGAAAGCGAGAAATCACCCCCCAGGGGGGCACAGTTGACTGCTTGGGAGTCCAGCAACATAGCCATTACGCTAACTGCTGGTTCCCTCTCTGTCTTTCTCTATCTCTCTGATGAGCGCATGCACCCTATACCAAAAATCTCTTTTTTTTTTTAAAGAATTATTTTTAATTTAACTTTATTTATTATTGTTTTTATTTTCCAGTTTGATCAGAGAGAGACAGAGAAAGGGAAAGTGAGAAAGGGAGCCACCAGGTCCAGGATTTGAACCATGGTTGGCCATGTGGGAATCTAGTACCCTTAACCACCATGCCATCTGCCAACCCCAAATAATCTCTCTTAAAACAACAACGACAACAAAAACCCTACTGCCCTGTGACATAGTTAAAAACTTTTTAAAAAATCAATGTTAACGGGATCAGCAGTTGGAGTAATGGCTATGTCATTGGACTCCCATGTAGCTGACCACGGTTTGAGTTCTGGACCTGGTGGCTTAAACTCAAGCCAGGCGCATGTGCGTGCATGCCCAAGATACCAAGAGGAGAATGGAGGAGAAGGGATTGTGGCATGACCACCCCCCCTGGGGGCGTGATTTCTCACTTTCTGTCTGTCTCTCTCTGTCTTTCTGGTGAGTGCATGTGCCCTCTAGCAAAAACCTCTCCAAAAAAAAAAAAAAAATAACAAAAAAGCAAAACACAAATATGAGTAGTTTAAGCTCAACTGACACTGATACTTTAATAATAATATATAGTTCATGGTGTTTTCTTGCCCAAGTAAATTTGTTTCTTTATGATTATACTCAAAGTTATATATATTACGAGACAAATGCTTTACTCGTCTTAAGTTACTAGGTATCTTAACTGTGTTTAACTTTTATTTTCTTCCATCTTTGATTAAAAGTTTGTTTTAGGAGCTGGCAGTTGGTGTGGTGGTTGTGGGGTGCTTGACTCCTACATGACCAACCACGGTTTAAGTCCCGGACCTGGCAGCTTGCTTTCTCACTTTCCCTCTTTTTCTCTCCGGTGAGCACTCCTGCCCTACAGGAAATTTTTGTTTTTTTGAGAGGTTTTTGCGATAGGGCGCGTGCGCTCGCCAGACAGACAGAGAGACAGAGAGACAGGAAGCGAGAAATCACTCCCCAGGGGGGATGGCCACACCACAATCCCTTCTCCTCCATTCTCCTCTTGGGATCTTGGGCACGCATGCACACGTGCCCGGGCATGAGTTTTAAGTCACCGGGTCCGCGGTCGACTACATGGGAGTCCAGCGATATAGCCATTACACTAACTGCTGGTCCCCAGGAAATTTTTTTTTAACAATTATTTTATTTATTTATATTTTAATTTGACCAGAGAAGGATAGAGTGAAAGAGAGAGAGGGAAAGTAAGAAAGATAGCCACCAGATCCAGAACTCACTGTGGCTGGACATGTAGGAGGAGTCCAACACCCTCAGCCACCACGCCACTTGCTGGCCCCACCCTGTTGCAAATTTAAAAAAAGAATAATAATGATAAATAAAATTGAGTAAATAATTTTTTAAAGAAGTTTATTTTAAAATTAAAAAGCAGCCTTTTATTTCCAGCATTTTCTTAGGAGCAATCTAGCTTCAAAAAATCTATGCATTTGTCTCTTTCTCTGACCCCCTTCTTGTTTCCTGCCTGCTTCATAATTACTGCCAAATGGTCCAAATGTCCAAGTCTCAAAGTTAGGAGAACCAATGCCCTAGCCAGAAATAATAACTCAGAACTAAGAAGATAAGTTAGTCCCTCTTGGCCCCAAATTATAAGTCTTCTGGTCTCACAGTGCCCCAGGCAGCAAGAGTGACCTCTGAGTACAAATGTAAAACATTTTACTGTCCTTTTCAATAGCTCCTTTACTTTTAGCCTGAAGTCCAAACATTTTTTTTTTTAAAAAAGAAAGCTTTTTGCTATAGGGCATGTATGTGCACAAGCCAGAGCTCGGAGACAGAAAGCAGAAATCACTCCTGGGGGGTGGCCTGGCCACAATCCCTCCTTCTCTGTTCTCTCAGGATTTTGGGCACACCCGCCCAGCGGCATGAGTTTCAAGCCACTGGATCCAGGACTCAAATCGCAGTCGGCTCTGCAGGAGTCCAGCCACGCAACCATAACATGGCTTACACAGTCCAGGAAAAAGGGGCCCTACTTAACCTCTAGGGCCTCATCTCTTACCTTCCTTTATAAAGAACTTGGCTTCCTTGAGTATTTGCTATTCAACCTAAGGACATTCTTCCCCTTTAGGCTCCCCCTGCAGACTCTGACCCACCCTTCAGGTCTCCATACACACCTCATTTGTCTTGGGGGAGCTTTCCCAATTCCCTTAGATCTGGCTTGGTGATATATGTATATATACATGTATCCATCCCCTAGCACTCTGCAGGCACCTATCACACTTCATGTTACAACTTCCCGCGTTTCCGTCTCTACCCCCCACTATACTGGAAGGCCACTGGGGATGGAGGATTGTAACTTGAGCTCACTGCTGGACACCTAGCATGGAACTGGCACACAGTAGGAGTTCAACAGATGTTTACTGATGGACGCCTGAATAAATGTATCAGTGAATAAAGTTAGAAATCCCCAAAACTGTTGTCATCCATGCAGTTCTTAAAACATTACTATATCTAGTCACTGGGAACATCCATTGTCGTTGCATTCCAGAGAAAAATATAAAGCTGTTCATTTCAAATAGTTCTGCAGGGAGTTATGTGAATGTACGGACTTCATCTATCTTTTAAAGTTTCTTTCATGAGAAGGCATGCCCAAGAGAGAGAGCTCATGCATCTGAGAGGCAATTCTCCTTGGTCTCATGCATGAGCTCTCTCTCTTGGGCATGCCTCTCTCTCATGGGCCCTTTCCCTAACTCTCCTGCTACTTAGAATCTTGGGCAAACAAGCACCAGCATGTATCAGATAGGCTGAGGATCCCAGCTTCCAGTTGACCATGTGGCTACCAATACTGCTACCACCTGCACACTGGGCTGGGCCTATATGTATCTTTTTTTTTTTTTTTTTTTGGAGAGGTTTTTCGCTATAGGGTGCGTGCGCTCGCCAGACAGACAGAGAGAGACATAGAGACAGAAAGCGAGAAATCACCCTCCAGGGGGGATGGTCACGCCACAATCCTTTCTACTCCATTCTCCTCTCGGGATCTTGGGCATGCATGCACACGTGCCCGGCGTGAGTTTTAAGCCACCGGGTCCAGGACGTGAACTGCGGTCGACTACGTGGGAGTCCAGCGACATAGCCATTACGCTAACTGCTGGTTCCCGGCCTATATGTATTTTTTATGAATATTTTATTTAAGTTTATTTATTTATTTTAATTTGATGGGGGTGGAGGTGGAATGAAAAAGCAAGCCGCCAGGCTCAGAACTTGAACCACAGTCGGCCATATGGCAGTCCAGTGCTCCTAACCACCACATCACTTGCTGGCCCCTACATCTATTTTTTAAAAAGGAAACATGCCTATGAGTGTGGGCTTAGAAGTAAATGCTCACAGACATGGCTGCTTGTTAGCTTGCCTTCAGAGATGCTAATAAGATTCTCCCTGTCCTTACAATCTCTCTCCAGGAGGACCAGCAGTTAGCATAATGGCTATGTTGCTGGACTCCCATGTAGTTGACCATGGTTTGAGTCCTGGACCCAGCAGCTTAAACTTATGCCAGGCACGTATATATACATGCCCAAGATCCTGAGAGGAGAATGGAGGAGAAGGGATTGCGGCGTGGCCATTCCCCATGGGGGATGCACACGCCCTATAGCAAAAACCTCTCCAAAAAAAAAAAGAAGGGACCAGCAGTTAGCATAACGGCTATGTTGCTGGACTCCCACGTAGTCGACTGTGGTTCGCGTCCTGGACCCGGTGGCTTAAAACTCACACCAGGCACGTGTGCGTGCATGCCCAAGATCCCGAGAGGAGAATGGAGGAGAAGGGATTGCGGCGT
>NW_006159616.1:15882541-15888679 GCF_000334495.1 Tupaia belangeri chinensis
GTGGCCCATAAGAAAAACCTCTTAAAAAAAAAAAAAAAAAGAGGTTTGGTAACTTGCCCAAAGACATGTAGCTGGCCAGTGTAAGTTGGGATTCCAACCCAAACCCTCTGATTCCAGAACCTGTGTTCTGCATCATACCTCATTTTCTTATTCTTCTTCCTCCAGAATAGAAGAAAATACCCATTGCCAAGGGACCAACTTGGTAAAGCAATACCAAATGATTTTAGAACTCAGCCAAAGAAGTAAGCATCTCAAAGTTTTCTTTTTTAATAAAGCAATTTTACTTTCTATATTCTACGGGTCTTCAAAAAGTTCATAGAAAATGTATGTTATGAAAGAACTGGGCTGGCTCCATATCCTGGTGATTAAAGGAACTGAATCCCAGGCCAGCAGGTGGCATGGTGGTTGAGGTGCAGGACTCCCATGTGGTTGACTGTGGTTCTAGTCCCGGCCCTAGCAGCTTGCTTTCTCACTTCCTCTCTCTCTGTCTCTCTCTCTGGAGAGTACCTGTGCTCTGTAGCAAATTTTAAAATAATAATAATTACAAATAATAAAATTAAATAAGTAATTCTTCATATATGTGTGTGTGTGTGTGTGTGTGAACTGGGCTGGCTCCATATCCTGGTGATTAAAGGAACTGAATCCCAGGCCAGCAGGTGGCATGGTGGTTGAGGTGCAGGACTCCCATGTGGTTGACTGTGGTTCTAGTCCCGGCCCTAGCAGCTTGCTTTCTCACTTCCTCTCTCTCTGTCTCTCTCTCTGGAGAGTACCTGTGCTCTGTAGCAAATTTTAAAATAATAATAATTACAAATAATAAAATTAAATAAGTAATTCTTCATATATGTGTGTGTGTGTGTGTGTGTGTGTGTGTGTATATATATATATATATATATATATATATATATATATATATAAAACAGAATCCCACATGGTTGAATACTCAGTTCTGTTCCCAGACCCAGAGCCCTAAGAAACATACCACACACATGTGCATACACAAAATCCCAAAAGGTGAAGGATGGAGAAAAAAGGATTATGGTGTGACCATACCCCACAAAGGGTGCTTTCTCCTTTCTCTTTCTCTCTCTCTCTAGCAAGCACATACACCATCTAACCAAACAAAAAAAGGAAAAAAGAAAAGAAAAGAAAGAAAAGGAAAAAAAAGAAACTATGCATGAATTAAAAAATTTTTTGCACCAAAATAAATTTTCAATTGTATTTATCCACAAACTTTTTGAAGTTCCCACATATACTGTGTATGTTTATGTGGCTTGTACCTACATAAATACACTGCATGTGTGTCGGTGGCTATGAAGAAGTGAAACATTGATGTGAAATCTCTTAATGAAGGGTACACATTGCTATTTTTAATTAATTAATTAATTTGGCAAGGGACTAGAGCACACCCTACTGGCCAGCTAATAGGAACTACATTTACTTGGGAAAAAATTGCTTAAATTTGAAGACAAAGTCAGATTGACATTTAAAAGACACGAAAAAATTGTCTTGTAAACATTTAGATTATATATCTAAATGCATCCATTGGACACTAAAATGTTCTACTAATTTTAAGTTCTAGAGGTGTAATAGAATTAGAAATACAGTAACTATCAATGGCATCAAATGTTGGTTAAGAGAACATAAGGTATAGGAAAAGTGCTCAATTAGAAGTAAACTGTACAAATAGCCTGTCTAAGACTCGTACTTAGAACAGGTAGAAGCCCTGGCCATAACACTTAAAATGATAGACTGATAAATTAAATCCAGCCCCTTCGTCCTCTTACAAAGGGTACAATATATATTTTCACTTTTTGAGAAGAGCCAGGGAAAACAGTGGTATCTTCAATTACATAAAGGAGCAATGTAATGTTGCAAAGAAATATGTATCTGTACTGTTTCAAATGATTGCGAAGGTTGAAAACTCAACAGCAACCTCGATTATAATGTGATACTCTCCAAGGATGAATTGCAGGCCCTTATCAGCACGTATTTTTTAAAGTAATCCAGTTTATTGGAGATATGCTGTGTGTATATACATTTATATACTTTCTATTGAAAATATATGTGATTATATTGATTATATATGTGAGATCTTAAAAAAGTTCATGGAAAGTGACTATTATGAAAAAAAATATTCACAGATTTCTTTTTCTTTCTTCTTCTTCTTCTTTTTTTTTTTTTTTTGGTACTAGTCCACCCGAAAAGACTAATAGTTAAGGTAGCTGGGTCCCAGATGACCAACCATGGTTCAAATTTCAGCCCCAGAAGTACAAAAAAACTTTGCGGGCACATATGTGCCCCAAATCCCAAAAGAATGGAGAAATGGGGAAGAAGGGATTGTGGGGCAACCATGCCTCACGGGGTGGGGTGGTGGTGTGCCTTCTCCCTCTCCCTGTCTCTCTCTGGCAATACTTTAATTCTAAGTCTCCTTATATAGACACATGCATAGATTTTTCCAAAACATAAAGTGGTACATGAAACCACCTTAAGAAATTAAATTCTGGGAACCAGCAGTTAGCGTAATGGCTATATCGCTAGACTCCCACGTAGTCGACCGCGGTTCGTGTCCCGGACCCGGTGGCTTAAAACTCACGCCGGGCGCGTGTGCGTGAGTGCCCAAGATCCCGAGAGGAGAATGGAGGAGAAGGGATTGCGGCGTGACCATCCCCCCTGGGGGGTGATTTCTCGCTTTCTGTCTCTGTGTCTCTCTCTGTCTGTCTGGCGAGCGCATGTGCCCTACAGTGAAAATCTCTCAAAAAAAAAAAAAAAAAAAAGAAATTAAATTCTTCCATCGGCCGGGTAATTTTTTATTGCACACGTATCTACAAATTTGTTTTTAAAATATATAATACACACTTATATCATTATAGATAGAAATAAAGGCTCTAGGACTAATAGGCTAATTTGAAAAGACTCGTTTTAAAATATTTCTTTATCAACAATGTAGAAAAAAATATCTACAATCAAGAAGAATAAGCACTGAAATGTGTATTCTCTTTTACAAGACTCAAACAGTAAAGAATATATTCAAAAAGGCCCCTGCCCAATACATTTATACTTACACATGACTTGTGGTATTTTTTTTGAGAGGATAGAAAGGAGCAATGTGCTGCAGAAAACAGTGTCTGTGATTCTAAGTGTTTCAAGCCAGAACCTCAGCCTTGTTCTCATTCCAAGGACAGCTTCTTCTTACACTGAAAGAAGGGCAAGTGCAAAGTGACAAGTTGGGTCAATATGATGCAATGTGCCCTACAGTGAAAATCTCTCAAAAAAAAAAAAAAAAAGAAATTAAATTCTTCCATCGGCCGTGTAATTTTTTATTGCACACGTATCTACAAATTTGTTTTTAAAATATATAATACACACTTATATCATTATAGATAGAAATAAAGGCTCTAGGACTAATAGGCTAATTTGAAAAGACTCGTTTTAAAATATTTCTTTATCAACAATGTAGAAAAAAATATCTACAATCAAGAAGAATAAGCACTGAAATGTGTATTCTCTTTTACAAGACTCAAACAGTAAAGAATATATTCAAAAAGGCCCCTGCCCAATACATTTATACTTACACATGACTTGTGGTATTTTTTTTGAGAGGATAGAAAGGAGCAATGTGCTGCAGAAAACAGTGTCTGTGATTCTAAGTGTTTCAAGCCAGAACCTCAGCCTTGTTCTCATTCCAAGGACAGCTTCTTCTTACACTGAAAGAAGGGCAAGTGCAAAGTGACAAGTTGGGTCAATATGATGCAAGCTGAATGATTCCAATGCTATATTATTTTCTACTTAAAAAATTAACTAATTTACTTGGTAAATCTCTAGTATAGTGTTTTAATCTATTAAAGGCCAAGGAATGTGCATTTAATAAATTCAATATGCCAGAATTTCAAGTTGCTTACTATTTTTTTAACTCTTCCTAGTCTACACTATTATTTACATATCAATGTTATTAAAGATATCATTACATAGGTAAAAGACTTGTGGGGTATAAGTCTTCTCATGTAATTTTTCTATAGCTGAGAAAGCAGTATTACAAGAATATAATTGCAGGGTAAATTCAGTAAACGATCAGCTAGAACTGGCTTTTCCCAGGAATTAATATATCAAATGTTTATTTTACAAGTTTAAAATAGATCCAAGAAAAAAAAAACAGATTAATCATTCATTACTCAAGTGTGACTTTATGATTTTTGAGAATTTATCAAAACATAAGCACATCATTCAACTCATAGCTATATAGTGAGTATCCTGTCGATCTTCTTTCTCTTAAAGGAGGGGTGTGTGTGATGGTTGCTCTGGTGATTATCAGTGTTTTATGAATAGGGGAATGTAAAAGCATGCCAATAAGGCCAAAGCACAAATTACAGCTGTATTGTAGTGACTTGAAATAACGTAACTAGGGTTCCTTTCAGATGAAACTTGAGCTCATCTAGGTCCCATTCAGTAAATGCTGGACTGTCAGGTCTGAAAAGATGTTCTCTGGCAAGTTCTCAGGCTGATTTTTTTTAACAGTGATAACAGCAAATGGGTAAGTCTTGAATATAAATGACACCAAAAATAGGGGTGGGGGAGGAGACTGGGATCTGGTTAGATTTTTCTGTGAATCAAAAAACCTTAGTTATTTGGTAAGAAAATCAGCAATTAGTCATGATTCATTTCTATCATCCTAAAATAAGACTAAATTAATGATGATAAATAAGAAATGAACAGGAAGATGGAATTACTGAGTTGCTGATAAGCAGCATAGGCCTGAAAACAACCCACAAGCCCCCAAGGCCAGAGAAGCCATCAGAAAGCAGGGTAGTTTTTTCTACTAAACATGTGTTTATTTTGCAACTGAGAGAAACCAAAGAGCTACTTCAGATTCTTTGTGTGTGTGTGCTCTTAAGTCCTTGAATTCAAAATGAAGCCTTTGAATTAAATTAAAAAGAATGTTGACTAAATAAAAGTGGAGAAAAGGCAGATCATTTCATGGGGTGCAAGGTTAATAGTTAACCTGATAATGAGGCCAGAATCTCATTCCATATGTTAAACCACCCCAATTAGGTGGTACTAAATGTGTAACTATGGGGCATTATTGCTAAAGTGCAAGAAGGGGTTCTCCAGGGTCTAGGAAGGTCAGCTGCAGGTCTCTGGCCTCTCCTCCTAGAGTACCATTCAGGGAATTTGTTCTAGTTAAAACGAGAGCATTTCTGTCTGTTTGCTTTTTTTCTCACTTTAGTGACTCTTGGTGTGTTATCATTTGTATTATTTATTTTACGGTTAAACTATAAGCCTAAGTTGCATCACTGGCGCCCCAAGAAACCTCCTCCTGCAAACTTGCTGGTGTTTTGTCCTTGGGCATCAGTGGCTGCCCGGATGCCAAGAGATGATGAGGCCAACTCAGGCCTAATAAGTAAACACAAGATTGGGAACTCGCAGGATGCCAGGTGGGGGGATGGAGTGGGGTGAGGGGGAGCTCCTTCTGGAAGTCCATGGACAGCCTCAATTTTCCAGCACGTGATCGGAGAAGCCCTAGCCTGCCTCACCCTGCTCCGCAAGGCCCCTCCATTGCCCCTTGCTGTCTCTTAACTGTTTCTCGCCATTCCCTTCTGTCCCTAACCATGTCTCACAGTGCCACTCTATCCCACCCGGCCCCTCACCGTTCTGCTCTGACCCGCAGGCCTCGTCATGGGCTTGGGGCACGAGGGGGCAGATATGGCCACTGAGGCTGGCCCTCTCTGGCGTTCCGTTCAATCGCCCCGCGGCGGCCCATAGAGAGGGGAAAATACGTAAGAGTCCCCCCACCCTCTCCAGAGCTGGAAAATAAGGTACATTTCGCTCGAGGCCCAGATACCCGCAGACTTCTGCAGGAAACTGTCGACAGGCTGCCGGGGCTTCGCGACTGCCGCGTAGGTCGGCAGAGGTGACGGGCAGAGGCCGCAGGCGGACCAGAAATACCTGGCTGTAGACACAAAGCCAGCTTCTAGGCTGTGTCCGCGCGACGCCTTGTGGGCCCTACGCAAATGCCTCAATCCCGGCATTGCCCCTTTAAGCAGATCGCCATCCGGATTGGCTGCGCGGGGAAGGCGTGACAGCCCTCAGTGACGTCACAGGGCCACGTCCATGCTATATATAGAGGTGGCTGCAGCCGCAGCG
>NW_006159616.1:15888756-15947239 GCF_000334495.1 Tupaia belangeri chinensis
GGGCCCCCGCCGCGGGATCCGGGCGGCGCCCGGACTCGAGGGCGGGGGCGTGGAGGGCGCGGGAGAGGGTCGCGGCGACGCAGGATCTGCTCCGGACCCAGGGAGCGAGGAAGGGGCTTGGCGGCGCCTCTCTTCTCGGAGGTGCAGAGGGCGGGACCCTTCTCAGGCGCGCTGATGGGGCCCGAGGACTCCCCCAGTCCGGGCGCTGGAGGAACGCTGCGGGGCGCCGGCGCCCGCCTTCCCCCTCTAGCCGACCGTGGTCGCCACTCGGCCACTTGTCTCACCGGAGCCATGCACTCGGGCGCCCAGGACACGTCTCCGCAGCACCAGGGACCGGCCTGCGGGGAGGGGACGGGGCGTCTCGAACGGCGAACACGAGGGTCGTTCCCCCGCCGCCTGCGCTAGCAGGGCTGGTCTGGTAGCAGTTAGCGACTTGGGCTTTGTGGGGTCTCCGCTCGCTTTTTTTTTTTTTTTTTTTTTTTTTTTTTTTTTCCATGGGGGGCATTTTTTTGCCAGATCTTAGCTGTTAAATACTATGTACCCACAAAGCCTACCCTAAAAGCTTTGGTGGGAAGCTGCTGTAGGCTCAGTAATTGCCTCCCCATTATTGATACCAAGTGCTTGCTTATTCGCGGTCAGCCTGGTCCCTTTGCCGCCTCTTAGCGATAATGGTAATTCATCAGTGTTTTAAAATTCATTTGAGTTCCATGCCCTTCTTTTTTAGAAACGTGGTTATTTGCTTTGAATATATTAAATACTGCTTCAGAAGGAATAGAGCTGCAGAATTAGGTGTTCAAACGCGAACACTTACTGAGAATTTTGTGTGTATATTTATATATATATATCATAGCCTTGTACAAATTAGATGACTCCTTAATCATGATTGGTGCTGTACTGGTGCTTGCTAAGTCTTTATTAGGATTTCATCATTGCTTGAAAGAAACCAGTCTCTTACCTGATAAAAATATGAATAGATTGTTAGTCATAAACTTAAGTGCAGTCAGAATAGAGACTGTAGCTTTAAAAGAGATGTGTTGGTGACTTGAGGTACACCTGCAACACAGGTAGGGCAGGACTGGTTTCTAGGCAACTGTCAGGGGTGAAGAAAGGTGAGGTTCAAAATGCCTTTTTTTTTTTTTCCTTCTGGAGGACAAGTGTTCTGCAAAGTTTTAAGCTTTTGTAAATTTGAAAGGGTGCAGCAGGTAGACGTTTGTTGAGACTGAAACATCTAAGTTTGCTTTACCTGGTCTTACTTTTTTTTTTACAACTGGCTTTTTTTTTTTTCTTCTTACCATTTCTGTCATTATGGAGTTTTCAGTGAGATTTCATTTAAACAGATTAAAGACAGACCAGGTACCTGTATCAGCAAGTGTCTAAATTTTACAAAGACCAAAATAAAAGCAGTTGTTTTTTTGCCGACATGCTGATAATTGGTTACCAGTATGCTATCAGGTTCTTTTATGGGTATTAGCAAGTTTGAAGAGAAATACATAAAGGCTTTACAAAGACTTCAGTCACTATTTGTTAATTCCCCTCACTTCACGAAACAAAGTGAAAAATTACTTTTAGGTAAAAAAAGTATGTTAACCCAGCAGATACGTTAGATTGTAAACTCGTTAAGGGTAAAACTCTGCCTTATACAACTATAAGCTTTTGCAGCCTTGCACATAGTCAATGATGATAAATAACTGCATGAAAGCATATTTTACTTTTTAAGGCTCAGCAGGATTGGACCAGTCACTGATAAGGGTTTGAAAGCAAATGTGTTTCATTTTTTTAATTGCCATTATTAATGCCTGAATTATTCATGTTTTTTGGCAGGTAGATAAAATTACTGTTTCAATGAGTTTTCTCTACTTGGCAGTTCACAGTAGATACTGGTCAGTCTTTTTGTGAGGTTTTATTATGCTGTAGATGTGTTTTATATGAAAATAACTGCTGCTTCTCAGAAGTTGAATGAGATGTTACTCCCTTCCTGCTAATACTAATGGTAGCTTCTTTTATAAATGCAAGTTGCTCAGATTACAGATACAATGCTTGAAACTGACCTGATTGTCTACATACCATTAGATTGCTTTAGAAAGATGAGCAGAGGAGGGAAAAGGTGGTGCAAGGGTAATTCCAGGAATTAGCATATCATGGGCTCCCTTTACCAGGGAAACAACTCTGCTCTTAATGCAAATGGATTTGAATGGGTACCTCATCATCAGGATACAGTGAGCATCTTTGCTGCTGTTTGGCCTTGCTTTATAAAAGCTAATGAATAACTAACTCACTAGATAAACATCATCCAGTTATGGGATTCTGTCATTATTCACTCAGTATAAACATATGCTTTGCAAAGGTAGATAAAACTGGTAAATTTCAGAGCCCTAAATGTTAACAGAGAATTAGTTTTAAGGTAGGGAAAATTTAGTGTGGGATTTGGATTTCAAAAGGTGGAGGGAAGGGATTCTGATGTAGAATCTTCATTGGTACTTTTGTCCAGTTGCTTATACTATGACATTGGGCAGTATTACCAAAGGACCTATCTTCAAGGCCTTAGTGATATATCTTTAAAATGAGCTTTGGCTACCTGAATTAGAGCCCTTTTTATCTTGGAAACAATAGGAAGGTAAGGATCAGAAGACATCTAAAAGCTCTTGCTAAAGTTCTACAGATCACGGAACTCCTGCCTAGTTACAGATTGATTTTTTAAAAAATTCTATTCACTTTGTGTGGAATGCTCTTGTAACTCTTCTGTTAGCTACCTCTTTTTCATCCTTTAGGTTTCAGTTTAAAAAAATCACCTCCTCAGAGGCCTTCCCTAACCACCTGTGTAAATACGTCCTCTACCTTCTTATCCTCTTACACTACCCAACTAGTTTGCTTGGAAGTTATCACAGTCCGAAATTATTTGCTTGCTTATGTATCTCTCTCCTTTAGATTGAAGGCTTGCTTCATCAGGCAACAGCCATGTCTCTTTTTCACTTAGCATAGTATCTAGTCTAGAATAACCATTTGATAGATATTTGTAAAAAGAATTGATCTTGAGATTTGTGAACTAGGGCCAGCAGTTGGCATAATGGCTGTCGCTGGACTCCCATGTAGTTGACTGTGATTCAGGTCCTGGACCCGGTGGCTTAAACTCACACTATGTGCGTGTGCAGAATGGATTAGAAGAGATTGCAGCATGGCCATCCGCCCTGGGGGGTGATTTCTTGCTTTCTGTCCCTCTCTGTCTGGCAAGTGCATGTGCCCTAAAGCAAAAACCTCTCCAAAAAAAAAAAAAAGATCTGTAAGCTGAGCTGGCAGGTGGCATGGTGGTTAAGGGCTCTGGACTCCCATATGTCTGGCCATGGTTTGAGTCTTGGAATCTGGCAGCTTGCTTTCTCACTTTCTCTCTCTCATTCTCTCTCTGGTCAAATTAAAAATAAATGTATAAATAAAGCTAAATAAAACAATTCTTAAAGTACAAAAAAAAAAAAAAAAGCAAAGATTGTGAGCTGAGTACTGTGAGTTGAGTTCCTGTTTTTGCCTGTACAGTTGATGAGCACATAGGTATTGAGCATTCCATTTTGCAGTTCTTTGCTTCATTTGCTCCATTTACAAACAAGAATGTTAGGAGGTGAAATGAGGTTGCCTGAAAAGAAGATACCGTAGGAAGGAGAGGCAGTGAAAGTGCAGTGGGGAAAATACTGGATGATAGTACGAAAGAGTGGCCATAACTTTTTTGCTCATAGCAAGATGTTTAACCTCACTTTATTTCCTCATCTGCAAAACAGAGATTATAATCCCTGCCTCTTCTTACAGGGATGTTGTAGGGATCAAGTGAGATAATATGTAAGAAAGTACTTTGTAATTTGTAGAGTGCTTTACAAATATGAGGTATTCTATTATTAAATTCTGGATTTTACAATAGAGCCTGATTATAATGCCATTACAGCGATCCACATTGTGAGAGTACATTAAAAGGAGGCCCGTTGGGTATATGTAGTAACCCCTTTTACGAGTAAAGACAGGCCCATGTTATATCAAATACCGTGTTGTAACGGGTTATATTGTGGTGGGGCATCAGTGTGTCATTAAAGATTGAAGGCTTCAAAAGAATTATTTGAAGTGGTCATAGAATGTCAAATTGATACTTTAATCCACCCATTTTAGAGGATACTTAGGCAACATATACAATTAATAACTTTTAATTGGAAAATTTGAGGGAGTTGAAGTGAAACAATAACTTTCATAGGCTCCAGGTTACCCAAGAAAAACTGTTAAAAAGAAATAAATCTCCAGAAAAGTATATCTGCTACTTTTAAATGTTGAGCATTTTTCTAGGTAAAATTTTATTTTATTTATATATATATAGAGAGAGAGAAATTTTTGCCTTAGAGTGTGTGCACTTAAGGAGAGAGAGACAGAGACAGGGGGAAAATGAGAAATCACACACCACCACCCCCAGGGAGATGGCCATACCATAATCCATTCTCCTCCTGGGATCTTGGGCACATACACACACCCAAGTGAGCTTTAAGCCTCCAGGTCCGGGACTGAAACCGTGATCAACAGTGTGGGAGTCCAGTGGAGTGACCGCTACACCATCTGTTGGCCCCATGTTCTAGGTAAAATCTTACGCATCAGTTTGAAGAACCGTGGGGACTGTACCAGGCCGTGCTGTGGCAAGAATCCTGGCCCCACAGCTCATAGGGTTGAGCCTCTAGCAGGTTCCTTAACTCTTGCCTCAAGTTTCTCATTTGTAAATAAATGAGGGACTGTGAATGTAACCCACCTCTTAGAGTGACTGGCAATGTAACCCACCTCTTAGAGTGACTGGCTGAGAAGATTAAATAAGTTACTCATAAAGCACTTAGAATAATGCCTGACAGATAAGTATCCAGTGAATGTTAGTTCTTAATGGTTTCATATTAACTGTAACAATTGGCTGCCTTAAATACTACTTTAAAAAATTTGAAACTTTCAAAGGTTGCTTTGCATCATTAGATATTGTGCTCATTGTCATTAAGATTAGAATGTTCTCACTGTCTTTTACAGTAGAAATCCATTGTGCATATTTCCATAAGGAATAATGTCCCACCCAGCATGTGTGTGCACCTGTGTGTCTGTATATGTATTACTGATTTTCCTACTCTGTAGGAAAAGCACGAGGGGCAAAAGAACATATTCCTGCTATTTTACTTGTCTGTTATTACACTAAAATTGTGTGAGAGAAATGAGTCAAAAGGCCAGTAGATGGCGTGGTAGTTAAGGCATTGGACTCCCCCATGGCCAGCAGAGGTTCAAGTCCTAGACGTGGTGGCTTGCTTTCTCACATTCCCTCTCTCTCTGTCTCTGGTGAATTAAAAAAAAAAAAAAAAAAAAAAAAAGATGATAAATAAAATTAAATGCTTCTTACAAAAAGAAAAGGCAATTGATGATGGTAGTTGAACAACTAGGTCATTTGCTTGCCATTTCATATAATGCTTACCAAGAAAGTAGTCCAGATTATTGAAGAAATGTTGTCATTTAATTTTTATCTTTGACAGTCTGAAGATAAATTATTTTCTTTGTTACCTTCAGTTTTCCAACAAATGGGCCATTGTATTTTGAGCATATTTAAGGGCCTCTAAGGAATGGAGCTAATGATCATCTTTACAACATTGGACTACATTTTCATGTTCATTGAAACCAGCAAGTTTTACCTGAAGTCATGCAGGAATATTTCATTTTACTTTGTGGTAGAAGTCATCCATGCCTTTAATTTAAAGGCAATTTATGCTTTCCATGGTAGCAGGTTTCAACAAAGAACATTTTAATTTGCCTCTTCTTTTCTTTCTCTACCCCCAAATCATAGCCTATTAAAATGAAGTATGGGGGACCAGCAGATGGCATAGTGGTTATGTTACTGAACTCCCAGGTAACCAGCCACGGTTCAAGTCCTGGACCCAGCAGCTTAAAACTCATGCTGGGCACATGTGCGTGCATGCCCAAAATCTTGAGAGGAGAATGGAAGAGAAGGGATTGTGGCCTGGCCATACCCCCAGGAGGTGATTTCTCGCTTTCTATCTCTCTGACGAGCATACACATCCTATAGCAAAAATCTCTCAGAAAAGAAAGAAAGAAATCTGAATTGGGTTCTTCATGTTTAAAGAATCTGTGCAAATTGTCCTTTTGCTTTCAGAAAATAAACTCAGGTTATACAACACTATGACTATCATAGTCACTGAGTATATTCGATAACTATTAATTGGTAAGCTTTCTCAGATTATTAATAGAATTCTATAAGCTAGCTTACCTGAGTGTTCAGTGTGTCAAATAGCCTGGTTACTAGTGCTTTAGGCACTAGTCATAGTAAGAATTGGTGAGGCTTTTTTTCCCATTTTCTCAAAAGTAATTCTTTTAGAAATTTTTTAAATGAACATAAGCATGCAAACATTAGCTTATTGGGAGGACCTAGTTGTGTTCCTAAATCAGTTTCTTTTTATAAATTTAGGTTCTAAATATAGTTACCTTATTTCTTACCTGAGTATGAAATGTAGCTGAAAAGACCATTTATCATCCTGAATACACAGAAATCAGGTTCTAGAACCAGATTGAAAGAAGGAAATTACATCACACTCTTAAATAAGGAAGCACTGGGCAGAACTGGATGAGTTGTATGACAAAAATGTGCCCCTCCTCCTCTGGTGGATTGCTTCTGAGATTCATTAATGAGATCTAGTGGCAAGGTAAGCCTATCTAGGTTACTGCCTTAAGGTAGCTTGGTGTGTGTGTGTGTGTGTCTGCTTTAAAAGAGTTTCAAAGAGACTGTCCTCAAGCTAAAGCATGTTATTTCACTTTAATAAAAAAAGAAAAGTAACCTTAAATTTAGCATCAAAAAACACAGTAGAGACATTGTAATGTAAAAGTAGAAGTGTGTAAGAGAAGGTAGAATTCATTGTTTTCAGAAAGCAGCCCCCCCCCACCCCTTGCTTCCATTGAAATATACAGTAACAATCCATTTAGAAATTTCTATCATTGGCTGCTGAGGCTTACCATTTTTCCTCAGTCTGCAGACTGTTCACTTTGGATTTCTAAAATGAATTTAATAAAAACTCCTTCCTGTTAACATATCCTAAACTTAGTTGTTACATTATTATTGGGCAGTCTCATCGCTCTGGCACATGCTAAGTTTATCCCTTGCAAATCCCCTTTTTCTCGTAGCTCATCACTGATTTGCAGTCTGTTGGACTCTTGCATGTAATTAATTCTTTTTATGAGATACAGATATTTTTTTCAATATCTACTTAATAAATAGTAGACGAATGATACCAGGATCTACAGGGAGAAAACATAAGTCAGACATGAGTCCAGTTCTAGAAGAATTGGAAGATCTGGGCACAGGTCAAAAGAACAGAAAGACACTGCTCTGGTTTCCCATAGGAGGAAGGGGGCTCCTGGAGACAGCAGTAAGAGTTGGCCTGAAGGATACACTGCACTCTACCAAGCGATTTGGGAGAAAGAATCAAGAGCTTGAAAAATCAAGTGGGGCCTTGTTGAGGGGGGCCTTAGATGCTGGAGAGAAAAACTGAAGATTTGGAGCAGTGGAACATCTTAGAATATTGATCTTGTACCGATATGTAGGATGGGTCAATGGTGCCAGCCAGTTGAGGGTAGATTTGAGAAACAACCAAGAAATAGTCAGTGGACCTTGGCAATTCAGTGTCATCCACTGTAACTCACGTTACAGATGGTGCCTGTAGAAGTGGGATTGTCTTGGCTGGGAACTGGCTTGGGGTGAGAGGGGGATGGGATGCTAAGTAAGTGAGAGGAGGTTGGTGTGTAGAGTTTGAGATGCCAGAGGACCATCCAAGTGGAAGGACAATCGTCAGACAATAGAAAATGCAGAGCTGGAGCTGGAGCCAGGCGGGAGTCTTGGAATCATGAGCCGTCTCTGGGAAGTTGAAGCTGTAGAAGTGGTTTAAAACCTGTGGCTGTGGGGTGGGAGAGTGGGGAGTGGCACTGTTGTATGGAGAGAAAATAAAAGGATCACCTCTAAAAGCAAATGATTTTAGGGGTTTTATTTGTTCCTTGAGTTGAAAAAATTAAAAATCAAGTGGTGTTAACAGGAAAAGGTAGTTCACATCTTGGATTGATATGTAACTGCATTTTTGATGTGCTAAAACAGCTAAAAATTGGACCAACCAGTGGCATGGTGGTTAAAGTGTCCAGATTCCCACATGGTCTAGTGCAGGGGTTTGCGCCCTGGACCCAGCAGCTTGAAAATCACTCCTGGCATGTGTGCCTGGGTTCACAAAATCCTCAGAGGAGAATGGAGAAGGGATTGTGGCATGGCCATCCCCTCAACGTTGATTTCTCACCATCCCTCCCCCACCCCCTCTGTCCCGTACACATGCCCTTATAGCAAACTTTAAAGAGAGAAAGAAAACTAAAAATTATCAACTTAAGAACATTTGTAGGACCAGGTTTATTAGGATATTCTGGTCTAAACTATGCTGCCTGGGTAAACATTTACTTTCCTGTTTTGGCATTTCCCAACAGAATTTTTTATCTTGAACTTTCAGATAATTGATTTTCCCACATGGGTATATTTTTGCCATCGTTTTCCAAGGGAATCGTAAAGCAGAGCTAGTTTTACAGATGTAAGGAAACAGATAAAATGTGAAACACTGCGCCATTAGTTAAATTTTATTTGGGAAGAGTTTGCTTTTAGCTTGAAGTTAACCAGATTGATTGATCATCCATCCCACCCCCCACCGCCAGGACAGAGTGTGTATTCACTGAATTCTAGGAGGTTTTTAGAGAGGCGCACCAAGTTCCAGGTGGTTCTATACCCTCAGTTTACGGGCTGAGCAGCACTTTTTTTGAAGTTTGCTTCCAGACTTATGGCATGTTGCCCTTTTTTGAGTCTACAGTTTGAAGTTATTTTCCAAAAGAAGAGAACATGGCAATTATATTTGCCCTGCTCACTTCTCCCATGCAAGTAAGTAGGAAGTTCGGACAGTTTCATAACATGGCCCATTCACAATTCCCCATTGAAATTTAGAGGCAGGTCACCTTCTATGAATACACAAAGACACTATTGTGGCCAGAAGTGAGCTGGCTTAGTGAACACAATTCTTTTTATACTAAAAAAAATTTTTTTCTTAAGAAAGCTAACAAGTAGGTGACGGAAACAATGAATAAAAAAATAACTTTTTCTAGAACGTATAAATAATTTTAAGTGACCATTGAAATGTAAGTTTAGAATTCCAAGGCAATTTCAGCAGAGGCGATGGTTACACAATCATCCTGTTGAAAGCTAAGATTTAGATGGCAGGAGGAGGCTGACACGCAGTAATTACAGTGGTGCTGGCTGGCTGCAGCCAGGTGGGGGCGGGGCCTCCAGCTCCCCCGCAGCATTCTCCTGTAATCTGGATGAGCGATCTTTAAACGTGTGCTTTCAAACTACTTAAATACCATATTCTTCTTCCTATCTTGCCTTTCATTTTTATATTATCACAGATACTTTCCCCATAGTCTTGCCAGTGCTTGTAGAATGCTTAAAAAAAGTGTGATAAACCACTGGGCTAAGTGCACAGAAAGAGAGGCTAGCAATTTTGTTAAATTGGTTTTTCAGTTTTTTTTAATAACTTTATGGTAAATAACACATGTGCTTCATTTCAGTATCCTAAAACCAACTTACAAAAAAATTCTCTCAATAATTTATGTTTCTTAAATGACAGGATTTCCTACCCCCTTTTATAAATCTTTGAGAGACTGATTTTTTTTTTTTTGAGAGGTTTTTGCTATAGAGCGCATGCGCTTGCTGGAAAGACAGGGACAGAGAGACAGAAAGCGAGAAATCACCCCCCAGGGGGGATGGCCACGCCACAATCCCTTCTCCATTCTCCTATCGGGATCTTGGGCACGCACGCACACGTGCCTGGTGTGAGTTTAAGCCACCGGGTCTGGGACTCAAACCGCGGTCGACTACATGGGAGTCCAGCGACATAGCCATTACACTAACTGCTGGTCCCAAGAGACTGATTTAAAGAAAAATAATCTTGGTTATTTGAGATCATATTTTAAACCTATTGTAAAATTCTGTCTAAAAATAAAGTCAGTTGCAGAGGATCAGTAACTGGGGGACCCATGCTCCTTACTTTGTCACTGAAATCTTTTAACCGATACAACATTACTGTCTCTGTGCCTTTTTAATGGTGGGGGGGGGTGGGGGCCGAAGGGGGGTGCACAGATTGTTTTGAGGGGGGGGGGGGGGTTGGGGGCCAGATGGTGGTGCAACAATAAAATGCCACAGTCTACAAGACTGACCCACACGGGAGAGTTCTGAGTTTGCATTCAGAAACCTTTCTGAACACACTAGGCATGGAAGAAAAATAAACCTTAAAAAAACAAACAAACAAAACATTTTCAGAGTGTTTTTGCAGTTGGCTTTGATTTTCTTGTTTTTGTTTTAAGTTCTTTCGGTTTAAGAAACCTCTTCAACCGTCTGGCAGTAGCACACCTGCATTCCAGCTACAACAGGACTCCAGGCAGGAGGACAGCAAGTTTGAGGTCAGCTAGGGCAACTTAGGGAAACTCTGTCTCTAAAACAGAAAAACTCAGCCTTAGACACTGTGTATACACAGTTGATACTGATGGTAATAATTAGATGGCATTATACAATCATTCATTCAACAAACATTCACTTATTGAGCGCCTACTAATGTTCCAGGTACTGATGATGAAAAGGTAATTGGGACACAGCCTCGGTTCCTGAGCCTACAGTATAGTAGGAGGTGACAGATTTGCAAATAATACATTTGAAGTTCCTGAGCAATTAAATAAAGTAATCTGTGTACCCCTCCTCTCCAGCAAACGTGTCCTGGTGTACACCCAGCACTTGACGGTGTGCAAATACTTAAGAGACTGAGAATGTGTTACAGAACGCATAGGTAGATCTCTTAAAATAGGGTCTGTGTTATACGGACAGTTGGCACATATTGTCCTAGTGAATAAGAAGGAAAAAAACTCTTCACCTTGTTTAAGTAAAGCTGAATATCACAAGACAGCAGGGATCTGTGCTATTCAACACATATATTGAATAGTAAAAAAATTTTCAAAGAGGCCATCGGGGCTCCAGACGTGTAACTTCTGACAAGGCAGAGGGTTCCCGAAGTTGAGGAACTAGGAGTTTTAGAAAGACGTACTTAGCCTCTGTGTTTTTAGTCTATGCCTTGCAGCTAGGCAGGACTCCTATTGCCAAGCATTTCACAAAGGAGAATGTAAAGAATGTACCTTTAAGTTTGTCTGTAAGAGAGAGGCAGGAAGCTGTCCCAGCCTTCCACTGAAGCCAGTAATCTTGCAGAACTTGATTTTTACAGGATAATGGAAATTAGTGTTTTCATATGTAACTATTCTTTCTTGATCGAGTACTAACTGGAGAATTTGCCCCTTCCCATGGCTAACCCTGAAATATGAGATCCAAATAGATGCCCATCTCTTGACAGTCAGGGCCCAACACTGTAGACTGTTTGTTTTTCTTTTCTTTTCTTTTCTTTTTTTTTAATGAGAGGTTTTTGCTATAGGGCGCGTGCACTTGCCAGACAGACTGAGAGAGACAGAGAGAAAGAAAGCGAGAAATCACCCCCCCAGGGGGATGGCCACGATGCGTTCCCTTCTCCTCCATTCTCCTCTCAGGATCTTAGGCACGCATGCACATGCGCCCGGTGTGAGTTTTAAGCCACCGGGTCTGGGATGCGAACTGCAGTCGACTACATGGGAGTCCAGTGACATAGCCATTACGCTAACTGCTGGTCCCTCTTTTGTTTCATTTAAGCATTGGGTTTTAGGGAACCTTAGTTCTATGGTATAAAGAGTAGCAGTTTCTGAATTTTTAGCTTGGGAAAAGCACGCACGATTCCCTCGCCCTTCCTGCCGGTGCAGCCATACCTTAGAAGGCCAGCTCAGGAGGCGAGGAAGGTCTGTGTGTGTTGGCAGGCGAGCGTGATCTGTTGTGCAATGAACAGGCTCTGCAGTAAGGGCTGCCTTTGCTGGCAGTAGATCCTTTCTCGTTCTTGCTGAAACACTTCATGCCTTGTACAGTATTTAGTATTTACCAGAAACAGGGAAAGAAAATATTTTTAGGGTCTGTAGTTAAGTACCTTCATGAGAATTAGCTAAGAATGAAGTGAAAGTCCTGAGTTATCTCCCCCTGCCTCCCTCCCCCTTCCGTCGTCGTGTCATCTCACGTTAGCTGTTTATGCGGCAATTTAAGCCACCCTCATGGAGGTATTGCTGAATTGTTTATTCTTTACTCTTTTCTGTCCCCCTTAGGGAATGAAAGCTACTAGTTGACTTAAAAATCCCCAGGCTTCACAAGTTTGGAGACATCCCAGAATAAGGCACAATGTCAACAGCGGGAGTTGCTGCTCAGGAGATTAGAGTCCCATTAAAAACTGGATTTCTACATAATGGCCAAGCCATGGGGAGTATGAAGACCTGCTGGGGCAGCCGCAGTGAGTTTGGGAAGTAAGTGGAGCACGCGATGCCGCAGTGGTCTGTCTGGATGTGCGGTACTAAAATGAGATCAAGAATGAGTGTGGCTTTTTTATGACCAAGATACTTTCTTTTCCTTTCAGTAACTTTTTAAATATTGACCCAATAAGCATGGCCTACAGTCTGAACTCTGCTGCCCAGGAGCACCTACCGTCCATTGGTATGTATTCTGAAAAACCAGGCCGAAGTTAGCATTTGAAGAGGAAGTTGGTGCGGGGATTAGAATTCGCCTATCCTCCAGCATTATTTTTTAAATGAGGAAACCTGAACTATTATTAACAATAGTCTGACCCCTAGTGGTAGCAGATTCTGAAGATTACCATCCCCCCCCACCCCACTAACCACTGTACTCTACTACCTTTATCAAGTCACTGATTGCTAATCAGAACTGTTTGGAAGTGTGATTTTGTTTTGTTTTGTTTTGAAGTGAAGAGAAAGAGAGGGAAATGAGTATTTTGATAGGGTCTCACCATGACAAGGTCCTTCTGCCCCAGCCTCCCAGTGAGCTAAGATCACAAGGGTGTACTCTTGTACCCAGCATGCTTTAGGTTGGTCCAGGAACTAACCTGGGCCTCTCGTGCAGCCCTCGCCTGGCCCAGCAACGCCCTACCACTTGCCTCACCAGCTGGGCCATGTGACATTTTTAAATCAAGAATGAGTTCTCATCCCAGCTATGATGCATACTTAACTTTTAGAAATCTTGGACAATATCTCTCTTAGTAGTGTTGAATGCATGCTGGAAAGTGTTAGATGAAAGTAGCGTGTTAATCAAAACTTAGAAGATTGTGTGTACGTACTACTTTTAACATGAACATCATGTCCTTAGATTTTTGTCAAGGGCTGCTTATCAGTTGAACACATTACGGGCGAGTTCATTCACTCGCAATATTATGATGTGTGAGCAGTGACGACCTTGTCTTATCTCATTCGCGCCCTGTGTGTCTTGTATTGTCTCAGGCCTTAATGGCCAGGCTGGTGGAATAAGGTATTCATGTAAATTATATGCTGCTCAACTTCTGCAAATTTTGCACACGTCACAAAACTTGCCTGAGATGTGTGGGTGTGCGCCATGCACATGTCTAAGGGAGATAGAAGAGATACTTTGTTCTTTGAACCAGATCGTGTGCGTTAACAATCTTTTGGTCTCTAATTACACCTGTGGTGGTTGCATGGGTGTTCTTAGGGTTACCGCGGTCAAGTCTGTCACTAGTCACTTAGGTGGAAAGCTGTAGAAGCATAGGTCGATGGGACATTCTCTGCCTCACAGGTGGGAAGGGGATTGATCTTTTTTTTAACATCTCCTGTTTGTCCCAGGGCACACTTCAAGATCTGCTCCAGTGAATGGCCACTACTTTGCAGAAAATCGTCCATCTCAAAAGTCCAGCTTGCCTCCTCTTATTATCCCCTCAAGTGAAAACTTGGGACAGCATGAAGAGGACCAAGTTGTGTGTGGTTTTAAAAAACTCTCAGTCAATGGAGTTTGTGCTTCTACTCCTCCACTCACACCCATTAAAAACTCCCCTTCCCCTTTCCCCTGTGCAGCTCTTTGTGAACGCGGTTCTAGGCCCCTCCCACCATTGCCCATCTCTGAAGACCTCTCTCTGGACGAGACGGACTGTGAGGTAGAATTCCTAACTAGCTCAGATACAGACTTCCTTTTAGAAGACTGTACGCTTTCTGATTTCAAATACGATGTTCCTGGCAGGCGAAGCTTCCGTGGGTGTGGACAGATCAACTATGCATATTTTGACACCCCAGCTGTCTCTGCAGCAGATCTCAGCTATGCATCCGACCAAAACGGAGGCGTTCCAAATCCAAACCCTCCTCCACCGCAAACCCACCGACGATTGAGAAGGTCTCATTCGGGACCAGCTGGATCCTTTAACAAGCCAGCCATAAGGATATCCAGCTACACACACAGAGCTTCTCCTAACTCCGATGAAGACAAACCCGAGGTTCCCCCCAGGGTTCCTATACCTCCTAGGCCTGTGAAGCCAGATTACCGAAGGTGGTCAGCAGAAGTTACTTCTAGCACCTATAGTGATGAAGACAGGCCTCCCAAGGTACCACCGAGAGAACCTTTGTCGCGGAGTAACTCCCGTACGCCAAGTCCTAAGAGCCTCCCGTCTTACCTCAATGGGGTCATGCCCCCAACACAGAGTTTTGCCCCTGACCCCAAGTATGTCAGCAGCAAAGCCCTGCAAAGACAGAACAGTGAGGGATCTGCCAATAAGGTTCCTTGCATTCTGCCCATTATTGAAAATGGGAAGAAGGTTAGTTCAACACATTATTACCTACTACCTGAGAGACCACCGTACCTGGACAAATATGAAAAGTTTTTTAGGGAAGCAGAAGAAACAAACGCCCAAATCCAGCCATTACCTGCTGACTGCAGTATAGTTTCAGCCGCCGAAAAGCTGGACTCAAAAACGAGAACGGACCTGGCTGGCCACGCAAAGCGTAAACACTTGTCCTATGTGGTTTCTCCTTAGACTGTGGGGTCACGGCTCAGCAGAGCTCCATGGGAACAGATAGTTCTCGGTTTTTCAGATTGGCTGAGGGTCACGGAACAACCTTACAGAGCACAAAGTGAAATTGTTGAACACTCTGTCTTAATGAGAAAGGTTTAGAGCAGTTGTGAGGTGCTGTTAGGCTGAGAATTTTGTTAGTGTTGGAGAAAAGCCTGTTCAAGTCTATAAAGATGTGATGGCGGGAGGGAAGGCGGGGAAACTTTTATATATGCATACATTATACACCTATATTTACATTTGTGGTATAACCATAGACCATAGTTGCAGGTAACCGATTAGTGACTATCTTAGAGTAATATATATTCAGAATAATAAAAACTGAAGCTGGAGGATTGACTTCTGATAGACTGAAAATTGAGCAAATGGGAGAAGATACAGTATTTAGATCAGAATCCTAAAAAAAAAAAAAAAAATTATTTTTGTTTAGTAAGTTTGGAGATTTCTGGCCATCGGGCCTGTTCTTTTTCGTTTCATTTATTTTTGCAATCTTTTCCATTGAGGGCAGGGTGTACATTCTTTATCATAACTGTACCTACCTAGTTTAAAAATCATCCCAAGGCCTAAGACTTCCAGGTTCTCATTTTTTTTGTCATGTGGAGAGGAGGGCTATAGCAGTTTATTTGGCAGTCCTCTTATTACCTGTGCATGTCTCCCATGTTAAGAAAATGAAAAAGATAACAGAATTAGGGAATAGTTTTTCCTTACAACTGCTTGATCCCACCCCCTGCGGTGGCCCTTGTAGACTGGGCCTTACCCAGACAGTGGGACATGTAAGATCAAACAGAAAAGCACACCCGTCGCCAGCGTTCGGGATGTCAGTTTTACCAAACCACGAAGCAATTAGAGAATAATAAGAAGCTGGAGGATTGACTTCTGATAGACTGAAAATTGAGCAAATGGGAGAAGATACAGTATTTAGATCAGAATCCTAAAAAAAAAAAAAAATTATTTTTGTTTAGTAAGTTTGGAGATTTCTGGCCATCGGGCCTGTTCTTTTTCGTTTCATTTATTTTTGCAATCTTTTCCATTGAGGGCAGGGTGTACATTCTTTATCATAACTGTACCTACCTAGTTTAAAAATCATCCCAAGGCCTAAGACTTCCAGGTTCTCATTTTTTTTGTCATGTGGAGAGGAGGGCTATAGCAGTTTATTTGGCAGTCCTCTTATTACCTGTGCATGTCTCCCATGTTAAGAAAATGAAAAAGATAACAGAATTAGGGAATAGTTTTTCCTTACAACTGCTTGATCCCACCCCCTGCGGTGGCCCTTGTAGACTGGGCCTTACCCAGACAGTGGGACATGTAAGATCAAACAGAAAAGCACACCCGTCGCCAGCGTTCGGGATGTCAGTTTTACCAAACCACGAAGCAATTAGCTATGTGACTGAGAGTTATTGTGTGGGGATGTGTGTTGTGTTTTTTTGTTTTTGTTTTGTTTTTTTTAGACTATTAATAAACAAATACAACACAAGCTGGCCTTGTGTTGCTGGTTCCTATTCAGTATTTCCTGGGGATTGTTTGCTTTATAGTAAAACACTTCTGACCAATAGCACAGTATGTCTTAATCCCAGAGGTCACGTCAGCATCTCTCTGCTTTGAGAACTCTCACGGCTGGCTGCTTCACTGCTTCACTTAGACTCAGTGAGACACGGAGCTTGTGTTCCTACTTTCACATCCTTCTAGATATTTATCTCGTACAGATAAGCACAAAAGAGAAGGTGCTCACTAACGGAGATACATTACTACGATGTTCTCTTAACAGTTAAACAAGCTGTTTACAGTTTAAACTGCTGAATGATATTATTTGAGCTATTTAAAGCTTATTATATTTTAGTATGAACTAAATGAAGGTTAAAACATGCTTTAGAAAAATGCACTGATTTCTGCATTATGTGTACAGTATTGGACAAAGGATTTTATTCATTTTTGTTGCATTATTTTGAATATTGTCTTTTCATTTTAATAAAGTTATAATACTTATTTATGACACCGTTAATAACGTTTCTTGCCTACACTCTTATAAAAGTGTCTCAAGCAATTTGAGGGCATTATCATTTTTAAGCACAAGGGAAGATTCTTTGAAGTTTAATACACTTGAAACTTAACCATCATTCTCTAGAACGATAAATGAAAATGAACTGTCTGTCTTTACCTCTAACAATGAAGAAAGTAAACTTGGTTCTGATGTTACTATCAAAACAGTTGTACTCTGGGTGTGGGATGGGCTGGGGGTTCAAATCAAGAGGCATGTAAAGGGACAAACCGGCTCTGGTATATATGCATACAGACTTGGTTTGACTTACTGAGTTTGGGACCAGGTCTGGGTTGCTCTGGATCTGGTGGACTTTGCTTCTTGCCTGTTAGAGGATACCAAGGGCTCCCCCCACCACCAGCACACTGCCTTCACAGAAATGGGAAGTCCATGACAGGCGAATGTGCTCCAAGCAGCCTTTGGACCCAAGCAGGGACTGGACTGTTGCTTGCAGAGGTACTCGATCCAAGGTTGTATAGCCCTTTGCCTCGTCTCTTCACCTTTCTCTGCCCTTTTGTTAGAGTTGAGCTGCCCTCCTTGGTGCCCTGGACCTCCCCCTGGTCCCTCTGCTTCCCAAGTGAGGCTGGTAGCCTTCCTGATAACTGAACTCCTTGCATATGCTTGTTAGTCCAAAGTAAGACAGTGGAAGCCAAAGGAGGTGGGGAATAAATAGGGAGGTGTGCTAGTAGAAGAAGCAAATACATGAGCGACCCTTAGGCAGAAAACCTGGGCTTTTTGCAGAAGCTGAAAGCCACTGGCAGGCATAGGGTGAAAAGGGTAGTAGATGCTACTTGGAAGATCCCAAGCACAAGAGGGAGGTGGTATGTGTGATTTTAAAAGATGACAGTGTTTTGCCCAGCAGGCGGCATGTGGTTAAAGTTCTGGACTCCCACATGGCTGACTGCAGTTCGAGTCCGAACCTGGCAGCTTACTTTCTCACTGTCTCTCACTTGAGAACAAGTGTCCTAAAATTCAATAATAATAAAGCTGGATAAATATTTTAAATTTAAAAAGATGACAATGTCTTTTGTGTGGAAAACAGACTGGAAAGAAGTAAGAAAACAGAAACATGGGCAGAGGCTTTGTAGTCCTGAACTAAGGTAAAAGTACTGGACCTTGGAGATTGAGAAAAACAATGGCTTTGAAAGATACTTGGATGGTAGAGACAGCAGGTTCCAAATCTCACAGGTGACCCTTCTGAACACTCAGCACTGCCTGGCACACGGGTGTCCAGAAAATGCATTTAGTTGTCTGAATGCAGCATTCCCACTGCTCTTCCTTTGTCTGCATCTCATATCCTTGTGCCCTAATTGCCAGGAAGTATATGCGCTTACCAGAGAAAGATGGCGGAGGAAGAAAGCACCCCCAATGGGGTGTGGTCACACCACAGTCCATCTCCATCCAGTCGGGATTTGGGGCATGCGTGCACCCTTGGTGTGTTATTCAAGCCTCTGGGACCAGGAGTCAAACCTGTCAGCCATGTTGGATCCAGTTCCTTGGACCACTAGGCCACAGGGCCAGGCCCCCTTTCTTTTCCTTGTCAAGAATATATTTCATTAGTTCTGTAGTTGCTTCCCTCTTACCTTTGGTGTTTATTCTTGTTTTTTGTTTGTTTGTTTGTTTGTTTGTTTTTCCAAGATAGTACTTTTTACCTCATTTTTTTCTGGCCAAGCAAATCTCGCTGCCATGCTCATGCCATACTAATGTCCATAGTATCGTTCACCAACTCGTTCCTTAGCACCCAAAGCAAGCAGAGTTCTAGAGTTCTCATGGCACATAGGTCAGCCCTGCACATCTGACACGCCTAGCTGTTGCCATACAGATAAAATAGGAAAACAGCATCAGCTACCACTAAACATGGTTGAGTTCTCTCTTGACAGGTATTTGGGGGACCAGCATGTGGCATGATAGTTAAGGTGCTGGACTCCCATAGAGCCAACTGTAGTTTGAATCCCAGACCTAGCAGCTTACTTTCTCACTTACCTTCTCTCTCTCCCCCTCTTTCTGGTGAGCATATTTGCTCTATTGCAAATTAAATCATTTTTTTTAAAAGATAAATATTATTTGTAAAAAAAAGACTGACCTAGGGGCCAGCAGGTGGCACAGTGGTTTGGACACTGGACTTCCATGTGGCTGACCATGGTTCAAGTCCCAGACCTGGCAGCTGGCTTTCTCGCTTTTCCTCTTGCTCATTCTCTGTCTCTCTGGTCAAATTTAAACATAGTAATAATAAATTAAATAATTCTTAAAAGCAAAAGGACTAGCCTAAAGTTGGGCAATCTGGGCTGCAGTCTTGACCTCTCACTTTATACATGAAGGACTCAATTCCCCTCTGCAAGCCTCAGGTTCCTCCTCAATATATGTGAGCCCATCCCAGAACACAACAGTAGGCAAACCTAAGGGGCTGGTGTCCTGTTTAATGGCAGGAAGGAGAAGGTAAGGTCAAGAGAGCCTTCTAGGGGACCAACAGTGTAATGGCAATGTCATTGAACTCCCATGTAGCCGACCACGGTTCGAGTCCCAGACCTGGTGGCTTAAATTCACACCGGGCGCATGAGCGTGCGTGCCCAAGATCCTGAGAGAAGGGAGGAGGAGGGATTGTGGCGTGGCCACCCCCCCTGGGGGATGGTTTCTCCTTTCTGTCTCTCTGTCTCGCTCTTTCTTTCTGGCAAGCACACACGCCCTATAGCAAAACCCTCTCCAAAAAAAAAAAAAACCCTTTAGTAAGTCAATTCAAAATTTGAATATGAGGGAATTTTATCAGTTCTTACACTGCTATAATCAAATATGAGGGTCTTAAACAAGTGTGTGGAAAACGTGTATTATGAAATAACTACATGGGTTTCAAACTTCTTTGTACTCAAACTCATGAATTCCATTTTTCCATGAAAACTTTTTAATACTTTTTTGCTAGAAGACATTTGTGCTCACTGGAAAGAGAGAACATGAGAAAACACCTCCTCAGGGGAGCGGTCATGCTGCAGTCCCTTCTCCATTTCTCTCTTCCAGATTTTGGGCACACGTTCACACGTGCCTGGTGTGTTTTTCAGGTTGCTAGATCCAGGAACCAAAACTACAGAGCCATGTGAGATCCAGCTGCCCTCACCACCATGTCCCTGACTGGCCCATCCATGAACTTTTTAAAGCTCCTTGGTATATGTTGCCTATCCCCTTATCTTTATTCTAAAACCATACAAATTGAAGTTTAATGCTTGTTGCTTATTTCTCTCCAGGTCTCAGGGATGTCTTAACTATGCTATGAAAGAACTGTCTTTAAAAGAAGGGTTTTTTCTTCATTGCCAGGAACCCTAATTAAAAACAAACAAATAAATAAATAGCCCACATAGGAACCAGTAGATGACATAAGCAGTTATATCACTGAACTCTCACATGGCTAACCATGGTTCTAGTCCTGGTCCCGGTGGCTTGAAAATCACGCCAGGTGTGTGTGCATGCATGCCCAAGATCCTGGGAGGAGAATGGAAGAGAAGGGATTTTGGCATGGCCATCCCCACTGAGGGGGATGATTTCTCACTTTCCCTCTCACTGTCTCTTGCATGCGCTATAAGGTAAAAAAACTCAAAACAAAACAAAACAAAACAAAACAAAACAAAACAAAAAACCTTCCAGTCCTCTAGAACAATTCAGAGATGGTTGAGTAGAGAAAAAAGAATACATGTCTACTCGTTCACAAATCGAAGTATAGTTTAAGCTATTGTCCATTTCAGTTCTTAGTCATGTCACATAATTAATAGTTTCAGAGTTTGGGAGCTTTTTCTTAAATCTAGTGGGGCCAGCAGGTGACATGGTGATTAAGGTGCTGGACTCCCACATGGCGAACCATGGTTCAAGTCCTAGACCTGGTGATTTGCTTTCTCTCTCTCTCTCTCTCTCTCTCTCTCTCTCTCTCTCTGGTGAACATACATGCCATATAGAAAACTAAAAAGAAGGAGAAGGGATTGCGGCGTGGCCATCGCCCCAGGGGATGATTTCTTACTTTCTGTCTCTCTGTCTGTCTCTGTCTTTCTGGCTAGCGCACATGCCCTATGGCAACCGATGTCAAAACCCTCCCCCTCCCCCCCCCCCAAAAAAAAACATAGTTACTATAAAATGAACTTAGGTCCTACTTTTTTTTTTTTGAAGACAGATTTTTGCTATAGGCCATGCACACTCACTAGAGACACAGACAGAAAGCAAGAGATCACCCCCTTGGAGGATAGCCATACTGCAGTCCCTTCTCCATTCTCTAAGGATCTTGGGCATGCACGCACATGCGCCCGGCACGTGACAGAATGAGAGAGAGAAAGAGTAAGCAACCAGGTCTGGGACTTGGACCACAGTTAGACATGTGGAAGTTCAGCACCCTTAACCACCACACCACTTGCCACCACCCTCCCCCCCACCACCCCATGAATTTTAAATTGCTGGATCTGGGGCACGAGCTGCTGATAACTACATGGGAGTCCAGTGATATAACCATTAAGCTATCTGCTGTCTCCTTAGGTACTACTTTTTAAAAATTAATTTAAAGGGGCCAGCAGGTAGTGTGATAGTTAAAGGCACTGGACTATCACATGGCTGACCACAGTTCAAGTCCCAGACCTGGTGGCTTACTGTCTCTCTCGACAAGTTGAAGAATAATTAATAAACAATTTTTTTAATTTATTTAGAATTTCTGGCATTTTGTTAGACATTTTGTAGTAAGGTAATAAAACTTATAAAATGTCAAGTAAATACATGTTATGGTCATTGTTATTGAGAATGTAAAATTGATCTGCCCAGGTTTTCTGCAAGAGTGATTTGCATTAGCTCTAGTAATTAATAGACTACATCAGACCCAGCCGTGGTGGCATGTGGCTAAGACACTGTGCTCTGCAGGCTGGGACCACATGGGAGGCCTAGGTTCATATTGCCAAGCCATCCTAAAGCCAGGTACTATACAGCATACACCTGTAATCCCAGGGACTCAAGAAGGCCGAGGTGGGTGGATCAAATGAGTTTGATACTGTCCTGGGCAACATAGTGAGACCCCGTCTTTAAAAAAGAACCAGGGTGGGCCCAGCAGGTGGTATAACGGTTATGTTGCTGGACTCCCATGTAGTCCACGGCAGTTGAGTCCCGGACCTGGCGACTTGAAACTCACACTGGGTACACATGTGCACCCAAGATCCCAAGAAGAGAATGGAGGGGAAGACACTGCGGCATGGCCACCTCCGGGGTGTGATTTCTCACTTTCTGGCTCTCTGTCTTTCTCTGTATCTCTGGCAAACACAGCACCCTATAGCAAAAATTTCTTTTAAAAAAAAAAGAGCTAGGGAAGAGACCAGCAGATAGCGTAGCGGTTATGTTGTTGGGCTCCCACATGGCTGACCACAGTTCAAGTCTCAGACCCAGTAGCTCCATAATCACACCGGGCATGTGTGCGTGCATGCTCAAGATTCCAGGAGAAGAATGGAGGAGAAAGGATTGCTATATGGCCACACCCCCACAGGGGGGTTCCTCACTTTCCCTCTTGTGATCTCTCTCTGGTGAGCCCACATACCCTATGGCGAAAACCTTAAAAAAAAAAAAAAAAACTAGGTATAGGTGTGCGCACCTGTGTCCCAGGGACTTGGGAGGCTGATGCAGGAGAATAATGACACAGAGACCCTGTCTTAAAATTATATAGATGTTACTTTAAACGTTGAGAATTCTTAAATGGTTTTTCTTTTTTTATTATTTTTTAAGAATCACTTTATTTAACTTTATTTATTTTAAATTGACCAGAGAGGGACAGAGCAAGACCAAGAGAGAAAGTGAGAAAGCAAACTGCCAGGTCCAGGACTCGAACCATGGTCAGCTATGTGGGAGCCTAGCACCCCTAACCCCCATGCTACCTGCTGGCCCCATAAATGTTTTTTTCTTTTAAAGACCTCCAGATACCACAGGCTTGAGGTTCTACATCTTTGAATCTGAACGAGTAACCAGCCAGGAGATGAAGTGTGAATTTCTAATCCAATCCAGTACTAAAGCTTTGAGATAGTCTTATCCATAAGAAAATAGTTTCATTCAAATTTAAATGCACTCAAGGGCTTATCTTTGCAGACTAGATCACTTGACAAATATTCCAGTTTTTCTTCCTCTACATGTGATGCAAATAGCTTTTGAGAGAAGTTTTTGAGTTTTATTTAGGGAAAGGAGAGGATGGTGAGTAGAACTGAGAAGGTTCACATTTGTCTGAATTTGGTCGACCTGGCCTTCTATTCCTTGCAACTGTGAAATTGTGAGTTAGGCCTAACTGTGAGTTAGGCCTGTCTAATGTGAGTTGATTGTTGGGAGGGGTATGAATTTTCATGCTTGCTTTTCACTTGAATGTATTGAGCTTCAAGATACTTCTACCTACGCCACGAAGAATCTGTTCCTGGAGCGTGTTTAAACAAGCTCCCCTCTACTTTCATGTTATCTGCCCAGAATTCAGAGTGGCAAACTTACTTGGTGTGCATGTTTTTCTGTACCGTGAGAAATCATTTACATCAGAGCAGTCCTGACCTCTCATCTGTTCCTCAGCCACCTCTACTGCATCGCAGCAGAGGGGTTCTGGTATGGGGAGGGGGCTTCGGACTGGATGGGAAGGACCAGTTTACACCTGCCTTAGGAAGAGAAGAGCATTGCTCAGGCTGGTGGCATAGCATGTTCCCTGTCATCCTCACCCTGTGATTCCTGGAATCCCAAGCAAGCAAACCTGTAGTAAGTCACTAAAACAGCATCCATAAAGACACCTAATCCTATTTTCTTTTCTTTTTTTTTTTTAAAAGAATCATTTTGCTTAACTTTATTTATTAATTTATTTTATTTGACCACAGAGAGACAGAGAGAGAGAGAGGGAAAGTGAGAAAGCAAGCCTCCAGGTCCCCTACTTGAACCGTGGTCAGCCACGTGGGAGTCCAGCACCTTTCACCACTATGCCACCTGCCAGCTCCCATAAAGACATATAATTCTTGGGGCCAACAGGTGGTGTGGTGGTTAAAGAGGTTGGACTCCCATATGGCTGACCCTGGTTCGAGGCCTGGACCTGGTGGCTTGCTTTCTCACTTTCCTTCTCTCTCTTTCTCTGTCTCTCTCTGATCACTTAAAAAACAAAATTAAAAAGACACATAACTCTGCTCTTTTTCCCTCCACTACATAGAAGTTGTCAGCAAAGGATCAGTCCTTAGAAGCATACCTGTGCCAGTGAACTCGGCCTTCCATGCTGATGCAGGAAGGCAGCACTTTCGTGCCTTGGAAATAACTTTGAATCCACATCACGTGAACATCCTAATCACATGCTTCGTGCATATCTCTCCGGTTTACAGTCATGAGGATTAGCCCGGTGCCTGTGCCTGAGACTGTGTGGCTTTTGTACACTCCCCTCTTGTGTAAGTCGGAACGAGTCGTGTCTTTCTGGCCTGAACCCCAAGCCTCCTCTGGCTGAGCCTTGGCGCTGCCTCAGGCATGGCACACAGGAAGCTGTATTTTGTATGTTTTGAATTCCTGGCTGTCCTAATGTTCTTGGATGAACTAGTGTCCTTGTACACAGTGTTTCTCCTTAGCAATTGATTAAAACTCTTGGCTGTGCAGAAGCTAGTTGACAGCTCCTGCAGTTGGGTGAGTAATGGGAGCCCCCACTCACCAGCTCCCGCTGCAGAGGCAACTCCGAGCACCCACAGCGGCTTAGACACATGATAAGACTTGTCTGCGCTCCGCATCATCCCAGCCCAGGAGCCTCTAATTACACGTCTGGTGTTTGTAGGAGACCAGGTGGCCTGTGCTCACATGGGCTGAGAACTGTGAAGATAGCACCGGCTGGGTTCTCACTGCCAGCGCAGAGGCAGAGGCCGGGTGGGAGAGGCACCTCAAAGCCCCGGCAGTGCGTCACCTCGATACAAATTATAATACCTGCATTCCAAAGAAAACAAGAGCCCATTTTACTCATGCAGGTCTTTCTTCTCCGTGCAGCGCCCCAATGTTAGCTTCCCATAGACATGTCAAACCCTAACTTTTTTGTTTTGTATCTCAACCCTCTGTTTGCCCCTCTAACTCAGTGCAGGCAGAGACCTGCCTGGCCCACAGGAGACTGGGTGTGCAGGAGAGCACAACGACCATGAGTCTAAAAGGCGGCGTAGTTTCTTCCCCACAATGTAGCTTTGTCTTAGAGGTGTCCCGCGGGGGGAGGGGGGCAGATCGGACTTGCTCACAGTTGCCTTCACAGTAGTAACAGTTAACCAAGTGTCAGGAGCTTGCTGCATGCCAGGTCCCGGCCTGGGCACACTGAGATTGCTGTGTGGTGGCTCCAGGGGCAGCCCGAGAACCGAGAGACCTACTTTAAAAGAAAGGACACTTGGACACAGCGGAGCAGGAAAGTCGCTGTCGCTGGGACCATAACTGCTCCTGGCACACGCCAGGCCGTGGCTCACTGATGCAAGCTGCACTGTGGGACACAACACACAACATTTGTTGATCCTGTCAGGAACATCAGCTGTGTGGGAGGATTTGGAGGACAGCAGCCAGCAATCTGTTTTTGTTTTTGAAGTTCCATTTTTTTTTTTTCTTTCAAGCTTAGTTGATGCTGGATCAGTTCAATTCTTCTGAATCTACAAACCGTCATGATCGTAGATGGCCACTTGTCATCTGGCAAGAGGAGATTGATCAGAATCTCATAAAGAAATACCCAACTGAAACTTGCATTTAGAATCTTTTCCTCTAAAACGAGGTCTATGTGTGTGTGGACTGGACTTCTATTCATGTCATTTTTTTTCTTGAAATGTATCCTTAAAGATTTTTCATGTTCAGTATTCACAGAAAGGTCAGTTTTATAAATACAGAGTTTTCTCTGCATAGCCTTGGTATAGGCCAGAAGAGGTGTTCCCACCTACCCAGCATGCATTATAATTCCGTCCTTGCTTAATCCCCACCCAAATGCCCATTTCCATCTATACAAACTCATATTATTCTTTCTGAATCATACAGAAATGCCACACCCTCGGTTGCATATAAAACTTTGCCGTGTTGTGTATACATCTGCGTGTACTGAAACAAGTTGTGGCTGACTTCGGAGAAGCCCATTTACATTTTCTGAAACTGTTTGTCACCTCGTTTCTCCATAACTAGCTGTGGGAATTGAACTGAAAGGTTTTCTTTTAAAATTTGGTAGCCTAATTTAAAAAGGTCTTTTTTTCTTTGAGTGCCAGAGGGCACATACACATGCCAGAGAGAGAGAAAGCAAGAGAAAGAGAGTATCCCCTAAGGGGGTGTGGTCACGCTGCCATCCTGGTTACTCCATTTTTCCTTCCCATTGGGATTTTGGGCATGCACACACACATGCCCGACATGCTTCTCAAGTTGCCAGGGGTAGGATTCGAGCTGTGATTGCACTTAACTGCTGCCCTTCAGGGCTGGCCTGATAGCCCAGTTTTGAGGACGTATTTTCTACTCTTTTTCTGGTTACAGATCCTGATGTTGAAAGGGTTTTTTTTCTCCTTGTAAGTGTGAACATCAGCCAAAGCAAGATACACTGTAGTAATCAAAGTGGTAGAGAGTGACTATTTCATAGTTCATAGTAAGGATCAAAATGTAATGGGATGGGAACCAGCAGTTAGCGTAATGGCTGGGTCGCTGGACTCCCATGTGGTCGACCGCGGTTCGCGTCCTGGACTCGGTGGTTTAAAACTCACGCTGGGCGCGTGTGCATGCGTGCCCAGGATCCCGAGAGGAGAGTGTGTGTGTGGGGGGGGGAATTGCAGCGTGACTGTCCCCCGTGGGGGATGATTTCTCGCTTTCTATCTCTGTGTCTCTTTCTGTCTGTCTGGCGGGCGCACGTGCCCTATAGTGAAAACCTCTCCAAAAAAAAAAAAAAGTAATGGGATTTGGAGAGTCTACCCATAGTCTAGCACACAGGCTTCCTGTCCTGCTAAACATCTGAAAATCTGAAGTTAAATCCATAACTGAAACACAAACATGTCTTTGACATACCAGAATGTCTCAGGAACTCATGAAAGATATAAAACAGATGGGTTGGGACCAGCAGGTAGCGTGGTGGTTAAAACATTGAATTTCCACATGATCAGCCACAGTTCAAGTCACAGACCTGGGGGGTGCTTGCTTTCTCACCTTCTCTCTGTCTCTCTCTGGTGAGCACACATGCTCTATAGCGAATTTTAAAACCAACAAAAAGTAATAATAAATAAAATTTTTAAAAAGGAAACATGGGTTTGGTTTGGTAGAAAAATAAGACCAAAGGAAAATAAGAGCTAAAACATCTATAGGAAATGACTTCTGTGACAGTAACTCTGAATTCTAAGAGCTCCCTGTTTATGGCTGTAAGGATCAATAAGGAGCCCTGAGCAGCAGTCAGCTAGCTTCACTCCACTCTCCCCAACTCCCTGTGCTAAACTGTGTCAGTGAGTATGTGCCCATAGGCCAGAGCATTGGTGACAGAGGCGCAGCAAAGCCACAGGCAACAAGAAATCTGGAATTTCCAGGTGGAATGGAAAACTCCTCCCAATGAAGAACCACCCCTACTGCATATTCTGTCCAGAAGCATGGTTCTCCCTCTGCTGTGGTTACCATAGGCAAGCTCGTGTATTCAGAGCCTAGGTCTACAGATAGAATGATAGGGATTTGAGCATAAAATTAAAAACCAAGCATTTGAAGAAAAAAATGAAAGCACGAAACTCAACAAAGAAAGGCCAACTCCTTGCAAACATTTCACAGAGCAGATAGACTGCTAAAGCCATCCTCAGAGATTAATCATAGCATCGTATCTATGAAACAAGAACAGGCTGCTATGTAAAAAAAGCCAAGGGATGAAAGTGGAAAGAGAAGTTGAGACATTTAAAATTGAAGAATAAAGAAATAGAGAGGGGCATGAAAAAAACGAAACGGGGCCAGCAGATGACATAGTGGTTACATCGCTGGATTCCCACATGGCTGACTGTGGTTTGAGTCCCTGATCCAGTGGCTTAAATCTCATGCCAGGCAGGTGTGTGTGCATGCCCAAGATCTCAGGAGGAAAAGGGATTGAAGAATGGCCATCCCCTCTAGCGGATGATTTCTCACTTTTCTTCTTGCTGTCTCTGTGTGTGTGTGTCTCTGGTGAGTGTATGTACCCTAAAGCAAAAACCTCTTAAAAAAATAATAAAATATTACAGAAGGAAATTTCCCAGATTTGAAGAAAAATATAGATGTTCACAAGGAAAGGGATCTCTGAATGCTGAATAATTTACTTGATAATAAGACCACACCTAGACTCATTTCTCAAAACTTCAGAGCAGTGAGGATAAAGAAACCATCCAAAGAGAAAACAAACAGCAAGAACTTGGCTACAAAGGAATCAGGATTATTTGAGCCCCAGTAATACAAGATGTGAGACGAAAATGGAGCAGTATAATCAAGGTTCTAAGAAAAAAATATTTTGAACCAAAGTCCAGTACTCAGTCAAATTAGTATTCATGTGAAAGATCAGAATTTAGAGGCATACAAAAGCCCTCAGAAAGTTTGCACTCAAATTCAGTCTTTGAAAGAATGTCTCAAATTGCAACCCAGCAAAAGAAAAAGAATCCAAGAAATAGAAAGATGTGATATCCAGTGAGCAACAGTGAACAGAGCAGCAGTGATCACTTGTAGTTAAATTTCAGTCATTTTTAAATGTGTAACTAAAAAACTAGTAACAGAGAACTAAGATCCCAGATTAACTCAAGGAGAAGGAGAATAAGGAATGAAATAAAAGCAGGCTAAGAACATACTTGTCTTTTTGGAGGAAAGGAGAAAATTGATTATTTCTGGGCATTCTTGAATACTATTAAGTGTACATTAAACATTTAGAGGGGCCCAGCCCAATGGTCCAGTAGTTAAGGGAGCTGGATTCTCTATAGCCAACTGTGTGATTTGAATCCTGGCCGTGGTGGCTTAGAGAACACACTGGGTGTGCATGTGTGTGCCCCAAGTCCAGATGGGATGGAGAAATGGAGAAGGGATTGGGGCATGACCCAGTGGGAGTTACCTTCTCCCACTCCCCTTCTCTCTCTAGCAAATTTAAAACATAAAATAAAAGTCTCTGCCTCTCTGGCATGTGCACATGCCCTTTGACAATTGAAATTGACAAATTTAGAAGATAAATTTCACTTTGTAAATAGCAGCAAAACTTGCATCAGATTAATCAGCCTGCCTATAACCATTATGAATTTAGGACAAAAATTTTAGAATTTCAACATCTATTCATGACAAAAATTCTTAAAAAAAAAAAAAAAGAATGGTTTCTTTCCTTTTTTTTTTTAAACTTTATTTATCCATTTATTTATTTATTTCAATTTGACCAGAGAGCAATAGAATGAGAGAGAGAGAGAGAAAGCAAGCCGCCAGGTCCAGAACTTGAACCGCGGTCGTCCATGTGGGAGTCCAGTGCTCTTAGCCATCACACCACCTGCCGCCAACTCTTTTTTTTAGAGAATTATTTACGTATTTAATTTCATTTGAAATTATTATCTTTTAATTTGATGAGAGACAGAGAGAAAGGGAAAACGAGAAAGCAAGCGTCCAGGTCTGGGACTTGAACTGTGGTTGGCCATGTGGGAGTTCAGTACCTTAACTACCACACAACCTGCCAGACACAAAGAGTAGCTTCTTTTTTATTTTAAATAATTTTTAAAGAATTATTTTATTTTATTTATTATTATTATTTCTTAATTTGACCAGAGAGAGACTGAGAGAGAGGGAGGGAAAGCGAGAAAGCAAGCCACCAGCTCTGGGACTTTTGAACCAAAGTTGGTCATGTAGGAGTCTAGCACCCTTAACCACCACACCACCTGCTGGCCCCAGGAGTGGTTTCCTATAATAGAATATATTAAGATAGGTAGAATAATGCAGCCCTCCACAAAGATATTTCTATTCTAATTCCCAGAACCTATGACTACGTTACCATTTGTGACCAAAGGGACTCTGCAGATATGATGAAGGATTATTCAGGTGAAAATCTTGAGATGGAAGGGTATCTTGTATTATCCAGGTGGGCTCCATCTAATCACATGAATACTTAAAAGTGAATTCCTTTTCTGGCTGTAGCCAGACAGGAGATATAACTACAAGACAATGGCCAAAGACATTTGAAGAGTATAGGACATGCCACCCCAAAACATGCCACACTGGCATAAAGGTTATTTTGAACCTAAGGAAATTAAGAATGAGAAAGGCCAGCAGGTTGCATAGTGGTTAAGGCATTGGATCCCACATGGCCAACTCTACAATTTAAGTCCCAGACACAGTGGCTTGAAAAACATACTGGAGGGACCAGCAGTTGGCATAATGGCTATGTCGCTGGACTCCCACGTAATTGACCGTGGTGCAAGTCCCGGACCCAGTGGCTTAAACTCACGCCGGGCGCATGTGCGTGCATGCCCAAGATCCTGAGAGGAGAATGGAGGAGAAGGGATTGCGGCATGGCCATCCCCCCTGGGGGGTGATTTCTTGCTTTCTATCTCTCTGTCTCTCTCTGTCTGTCTGGCGAGCACACGCGCCCTATAGCAAAAACCTCTCTAAAAAAGAAAGAAAGAAAGAAAGAAGAAAGAAAAAGAAAGAAAGAAAGAAAGAAAGAAAGAAAGAAAGAAAGAAAGAAAGAAAGAAAGAAAGAAAGAAAGAAAGAAAGAAAGAAAAACATACTGGATGCTTGTACGTATGTGACCAAAATCCCCAGAGGAGAATGGAGACGGGATCTCAGCATGGCCATGCCCCTGAGGGTGGTGATTTCTCACTCTCACTTGCCTTCTCTCTCGTGAGTGCATGCACAGTATGGCAAAAAAAAAAAAAAAAAAAAAACTAAAAAAAAAACATAAAATAAAAAGAATCAGGAAGGCAATTAAGGACGCAGAAAGAGTTCTTTGCTCTCCTTATTTATTTATTTATTTTTTTTTTGCCTAACAGCAGGACATAAATTTTGTGAAGGTGCCATAAATTTCTCCTGTGAAGGTGTCTCCCCTTCTGTACCAGGAAGAGAAATGCAACTCTTATCATCAGAGATGGAGCACTGGCACTGAGACAGGTCTGCAGAAACAGACCTTACTAAGGAACCGTATCTTCTATTACTTTCTCCCACATGGCTCCTAGTCATTTCCCCATACTTCATTGTCCCTTGAAGCCGAGCCACCTTTGTAAAACGGTACATGAGGGACCAGTTCTGTGGCACAGAGACAATGTGCTGCTCCAGGGCAGGTGGGTCCCACGTGGTGAGTGAGCTTCCAATCCCTGGCCTGGTCGGTCTGGACACGCGTCCAGGATCTAACAAGCTGGAGGGTCAGAGGGAGGGAACTGCCATGTGGCCAGGCCCTGTGGAGTGTGCTCCTCTCTCTCTCTCCCATGTGTGCACACGCACTTCATCAGGAATAAAGGGAGAAATCATTCTTAAATGGTATGTAAGTCCCTGAATATAATTTTCTTTTGTTTTTGTTTTTTAAGGTTTTTGCTATAGGGTATGTGTGTTCACTTAGAGACAGAGAGAGACAGAGAGAGGGAAAGTGAGAAATCACCCCCTGCGGGGGTGGCCATGCTGTAATCCCTTCTCCTCCATTCTCCTCCTGGGATTTTGGGCACACACACACACATGCTCATGCACCTGAACACGCACATGCACATGCACCTGCACACGCATCCAGTGTGATTTTCAAGCTACCAGGCTTGGGACTCAAACTGCGGTAGACTGTGAGGGAGTCCAGTGCCTTAATCACCACACCACCTACTGGTTCCCATTAGACCCTTTCTGGAGATTCACTGTTTTTTTTGTGAAATCCCTTGTATGTGAGTATTTATAAAATGGTGTTTCCTTTTACTTGTTCATCTGTCTTTTGTTCATCTAATTTGAAGGTCCCCTGAATTTAGCTCGTTAGAGGAAAACCTTTTCCTCTCTAGCAGATAGAATGTTGCTGGCTTTACAGGTGTCCTGAGGACAGGGGCCAGAGCCAAGGAGTGTGGGTGGCCTCTAGAAGCTGGAAAAGGCAAAGAAATGGAGTTTTCCCTGGAGCCTCTAGGAATCCTGCCCTGCAGACGCTTGCAGCCTAGCAAGATCCACGGCAGATGTGTGACCTCCAGGACTATAAATGATACATTTGTGTTATTTAAGCCACTAAAGTTGTGGTAATTTGTTACCATAACAATACCAACCCAATACAAATATATACTCCCAAATTAAAAATAAGTTAAAGATTCTACAGGAAATATTAAATCCCCTTTAAGATGATATGACATACGATACCTACTGTGTCCCTGTGTTTAGCGGAACGGCAGGAAAAAAAATGAACACCTTTAAGGATTAGAAAGAGAGAAATAAATTATATTATCTACTAATGATAAAATGCCTACATAAGAAATCCAAAATAATTGATAGCTAAATTATATTGGAAAGAGAGTTTTAGAAGACTAGATACAGGGGCCAGCAGATGGCATAGTGGTTACATCACTGGACTCCCACATGGCTGATGGCAGTTCGAGTCCCAGATTGGGTGGCTTAAAACTGTGTATGTGTCCAAGATCCTGCGAGGAGAATGGAGGAGAAGGGATTGTAGCATGGTCATCTCCCCTGGGGAAGGAGAGGGGGTATCCTCCCTTCCCTCTCACTTGCTGTGGCATGTACATGTGTCCTAAGGCTAACGTTCTAGGGGGAAAAAAAAAGACTAGATACAGGATCAATAAATATATAAAAGGATTTGCATTTCTGTATATCAGCACCAATCAGAAGACAATTTCTATTTATTTAGTTGATAAATTGCCAGAGAGTATGCCTGCTTGCCAGAGAGGACAGACACAGCACACACACAACGGTCGTTGACACACCGGAATCCCTTCCTCCATTACTCCAACCTGTCAGGGTTTTCAGCATGCACACATGTGCCCGATGTGTTTTTCAAGCTGCTGGTGCCAGGATTTAGACCACAATTGGTAATACGGGATCCAGCTCTCCACCACTGGGCCACAGGCTGGCTCTTAATTATTTATTTTAATTGCTAGAGGGCTTGGACTCTCTCCAGAGAGAGAAAGCACCCTCCAACTTGGTGTGATCACATCACAATCCTTTTCCTTCTGTTCTTCCATTCCATCAGGGTTTGGGGCATGTACTCACTTTCTCAAGGCCCGGGGCCAGGATTTAAACTGCTGTCAGTTATGTGGGATCCCATTCCCAATGCGTGGCACTTAACCTCTGTACCATGTGGTAACCCAGAGGACATCACATTTTCCCAGAGGACTCATGTGCTCACCAAAGAGAGGCAGAGAGAGAGAAAGCACCCCCCATAGGGAATGGTCACTCTGCAATCCCTTCTCCACCTCTCCCTCCTGCTGGGGTTTTGGGTAAGCACACTCACATACATACACACCTGTTTTTCAGGCTGCTGGATCTGGGACTCAGACTGCAGGGTGGGTCACATGGGATCCAGCTGCTTTAACCACCAGGCCACAGAGTTGAGCCCAACATTTATTTTTAAAGTTTATTTATTTATTTCTTCCATGAGCAAAAGAGACAGAGAGAGAGGCACTCCCAATAGGACTGAGAGTTCCCACATGGCAGCATACCCTCAGTGTCAGGCAGTACCAGGTCATGGCACGTGTGTGCCCAGTGTACTCAGAGGAGTTGGATGCAAACCTGAAACCTTCCCAGGTGGGTCAGCTTCCCAGAACGCTGCGTTCTTCCACCTCACCACAGTCTACCCCTCAGGAACCAATTTTTCAAAGGTAATGGGACCAGCAGATGGACTAATGGTTATATCACTGAACTCCCATATTGGTCGATCCAGGTTCAAATCCTGGATCCAGCAGCTTAAAACTCAAGCTTGGTGCATTTGCATGTGTGTCCAAAATCCTGAGAGGAGACTAGAGGAGAAGGGATTGCAGGGTGGCCATCCCCTCTAGGGGGTGATTTCTCATTTTCTGTCTCTGTTTCTCTGGCGAGCACACATGCTCTATAGCAAAAATCTCTTCCCCCCAAAAAAACGGTACTTAAGGGACTGATGCTAGCACAGCAGTAATGCAGTGTTCCATGAGGCCAGTCCACATGGGAATGTTCCAGGGTTGTGTCCTGAGACCTCCCTTGACATGCCAGGTGTGCATGTGCCCACGGTCCAGGGGGTGGGTTGTGATGTGGAGACCCCACTAGGAGTGCCTGTCTCTCTGTCTCTCTTATTCATGGGAGACATAAATAAAAGGTATTTACAATACCAGGAGAAGGGGAGGAAGAAAGAGAGGAAGGGAAGGAAATACCTAATAATGAATCTAACAAAAGAAATGCACATCCTTGGGGAAATTATAAAACTTTATTGAAAGACATTTAATTTTTTTAAGAATTATTTATTTTTATTTATTCATTCATTTGTTTTCATTTGACTAGAGAAAGACAGACACACAGAAAGAAGGAAAGTGAGAAAGCAAGCCACCAGGTCCAGGACTCGAACCATGGTCGGCCATGTGGAAGTGTCCAGTGCCTTAACCACCATGCCACCTACTGGCCCCGAGAGACATTTGATTTTAAAAACCAAATAAATGGAAAGTATACTATGCTCAGAATAGGAAGACTCAATAGCAGAAAGATATTGATTTTTTTTGCAAACTATTCTATGAATTCAATGTAATCATAATTTTTAAAATTCCAGCAATTATTTTATAATATTTTTTGGTAATCAGCTGATTCTAACATTTATCTGGAAGAACTGAGGCTAAGAATGGCTAAAGTACTCCTGAAGAAGTTGGGAGATCATCTCCACCAGGTAAGAAATTAGACCGCGGTATTGCAGTCTAATTTTCCTTCAATTTAAAAATTCATGTTAGTACATATATGCATAAAGAAGACAGAAAGAGAGAGAGAGGGGTCCCTCTCCACAGGGCTGGCAACTCCCTCCCTACCATCCTTCAGCCTGCTGGGATCCTACACATGCCCAGTGTTTTTCGGCCAGCTGGGCCAGGGACTTGAGTCAAGGGCAGCATGTGGCTTCCAGCTCCATGGTCTGGTATGCTGCTGTCTGCACTACAGAGGGTGGCCTGAATTCTAAGTATTTTGAGAACTATATTCTAAAACAACTGATTTCTTTTGTAACCCTACATATTTTATATAAACCTACATTATTTATTCCAAGGAGTCCAAAATCTTTACTAGTGTGCCAGAGTGATCAAAGAAACAAAAAGCAGTTAAGAGGCCCCTGCATCACTAGTTGTCACGAGTTATTCATGACAAAGTATCTACCTTTGAGAAAATGGTGCACATGTGCACTAGGATATGTACCCCAGACTGTAAACAATCCAGATGTTCATGAACACTACAATGGGTAAATAGTGGAAGAGTCATGCAATGAATTCATGAAAGTGGTTTCTTTGGGGTAGTAAGTGGGGGTTTGGATTCAGGAAAGCCAGCCAAAAAAGCACTGGTAAAGTTCCTTTCCTTAACATGAGTGGTAGGTGCACAGGGAATCATTTCAATTGTTGACCTGATTTTCATCAGATCTTTGTAAGCTACTTCATAATAAAGGTTTTTAAATAAAAAGATTTCTTTTCCCCTTAGGGGAAAGAAAACAGGCAAACTGGCTGGCAACTTTGCTATATTTATCAAAATTAACGGTGAACCTGCTCTTTGATCCAAATACATCCTCTAAAAATATTTACACTTGTACAAAAAGGCATGCATACATTTGTCCCCTAAAACAATTTTTTAAGTACTGAATATTAAAAAAGAACATTGTAACAATCCGTTAATATCAGCAATCACACACATATAAAAACCCAGTTCAGAAATGGGCAATTTCTGAATAGTCATTTCACACATGAAGGTATAGAAATAACCAATAAGCACATGGAAAGATTCTCAATATTATTAGTCACTAGGGAAATGCAAACTAAAGTCAGGATGAGAATTATTATATGATCCAGCAATTCTACTTCTGGATATACACCCAAAGGATTGAAAGCAGGATCCTGAAGAGATACTTGTGTACTCATTTTTCTTTTCTTTTTAATTTATTTTTTTTTGTTTGTTTTGCAATAGAGCATGTGCGCTCAACTGGGAGAAAGGGAGAGGGAGAGTGAGAAATTATCCCCTAGGAGGATGTTTACACCCCAATCACTTCTCCAGTTTCCTCTCTGAATTTGGGCACACATGTACAACATGTCTGTTGTGTTTTCAAGCCACTGGGTCTGGGACTTGAACCATGCCATGGGACATACGAGGCTCAGCACCTTAAGCTCCACACCACCTGCTGGCCTATACACTCTGTTTATAACAGCATTATTCACACTGGCTAAAAGGCAGAAGTAATGATGTCCCTCATCAGATGGAGAAACAAAATGTGATATGTCCATAGAGTTGAACGTTATTCAGCCTTAAAAAGTAAGAAAATTCTGACATGTGCTATCACATGGATGATGAGGACATTATACTAAGTAAAATATCCAGTCAAAAAAAGACAAATACCATTATAACTCTGCACTGAGAGGAGTCAAACTCAGAGAGAGAAAGTAGAATGGTGGGGAGAAGAGAATGAGGATTTATTGTTTAACAAAATTCCAGTTTTACAAGATTAAAAAAAAGTTCTGAAGATAGTGTTGATGCTGCACAACATTATGAATATATTTAATACTAATGAGCAGTACACTTAAAAATGGTGAGCATGGTAAATTTTATGTCATATATATATACACACACACACACACATACACATACATACATATATATATATTTTTTTTTTTGGGGGGGGGAGAGGTTTTTTCACTATAGGGTGCGTGTGCTCGCCAGACAGACAGAGACAGAAAACGAGAAATCACCCCCCAGGGGGGATGGTCACGCCGCAATCCCGTCTCCTCCATTCTCCTCTCGGGATCTTGGGCACGCACACTCATGCGCCCGGCGTGAGTTTTAAGCCACCGGGTCCAGGACGCAAACCACGGTCGACTACGCAGGAGTACAGCGTCATAGCCATTAATTCATGTACTGTAAACTTAACATAGGAAAGATGTTAAAGTGCTCCCTGGTTAATGATGCTCAAAGTGTTACATTTCACAATGCGTTTAGTCAGTCATAGTAATGGGAGACTTATGGTACTAGACTATGCTATTTTTGGAAGAAAATGAATAATTGCTAAGGTGTGGGGCCAGCAGGTAGTGTGGTAGTTAAGGTGCTGGACTCCCTCATGGCTTGAAAATCCCACCAGGCACATGTGTGTGCATGTACAAAATCCTGAGAGGAGAGGGAGGAAAAGGGATTGTGACATGGCCATTCCCCTGGAAGATTTCTCACTTTCCCTCTACCTGTCTCTGTCTCTCTCTGGTGAGTGCATATAACCTGTGACAAAAATCTAAAAAAAAAAAAGTGATCTATGAAACTATTTATTGACTGTTAGAAACAACATACAGTTGGGTAACTTTCTGATTATGACATAATTCTTGGTTTTTCTTGACTTCTCCTGAACCAATCAGCCAAATACTAAAAAGACTGAGCTTCCATGTAAGAAATGAGCTGGGATTAAAAAACAAAAACATATGGGTCAATAGTTTAGATTGCAAATTTGTTCACGTATTTATGCTAGCAAGTCCTACACAGCTAACATCGTTAACAATCTGATTAGGTTTCCACAAGCCAAATCTTAGACATTTTGTGAATAATGACCATTTAGTCAATGTAGCATAGGGATTTCAATTTTTGTAAAGGAAAAGCTCACTAGAGGATTAAAATGTCTACTAATTAAGTCTTTTTTAACTAATTAGACATCTGGTTTTGTTTAGTTTGTTGCCTGGGTGGGTAAGTTATTGGTAGTGGTAAAATTTTTCCTTTCAGGAATTCTGAAAATAAACTGTTGCATTTATATGACTAGAGAGAGAACAGATTTTGATATGGCTGCTTTAAAGTTATCCAGTTAAACTGCCCAATTAATTACAGAATCATTATTTAATTAGGAAAGTTATGGCTTTAGGAAAACTAACTTTTTTTTCTCTTGAGAGAGATTTTTACTATAGGGTATGTGTACTCAGCAGAGAGACAGAGAATGACAGAGACAGAATGTGAGAAATCACCTCCCAGGGGAGGATGGCCATGCCATAATCCCCTCTCCATCTCTTCTTGGGATTTTGGGCATGCATGCACACACATCCAGTGTGAGTCTCAAACCGCCGGATCCAGGACTCAAACTACAGTTGACTATGTGGGAATCCAGCGACGTAACCATTGCACCATCTGCTGGTCCTGAAAACTTTAAATTTTATTTGAAGTGACTTATTTCTTAGGTTACTCAGAGTGATGGCACTTCAAAAACTTGAGCTTACCCACAGTTTTTTTGTTTTTTGTTGTGGTGAAGGTTTTAAACAAAACATAAAATGATTTGCATATTATTTTATGTACACAGAGACAAAACCCAAAAAATCCAGAATGGTCCTTAGGCACGAATTCTGACTGAGTAATGAGTCAGAAAACTTTCCTCAATATTTAGGAAAGCTATTCTCAAATGGAGAAGAAATACAATATATGGTCATCAAATCTTCTTTACTGATAAAAGAGCCAAAACAGAAAGCTTTTATTTGTTCAAAGTAACCAATGCTATCGTATACAAAACACCCTCCATAACGCCTCCAATACTACTTTCAAAACGCATCAGATATTGAATGTTGAAGCGGGGAGATTAATGTCTCTGTATTGACTGACATGCATGGCATTCCCTTTTGAAAAAGCAATGTAATACACTGTAAAGTTATATGTAATCCAATGTAATATAAAGAAGATTATGATGATAATAAAAAATAAAAAATAATAATAATTTAAAAAATAAAAAACACATCCAGCTTGGGGCCAGCAGGTAGTGTGGTGGTTAAATTAGCAGTGGACACTCCCATATGCCCAACCATGGTTAGAGTTCTGGACCTGATGGCTTGCTTTCTCACTTTCCTCTCTCTTTCTCTGTGTCTTTCTCTGGTCAAATTAAAATAAATAAATCAAAATCCAAGACCCAGATTTTTATATATATGCAAACAATGATTGAGATTCATCTTCTGGATAAGAGTGCCAAGTTAGTCTCTCTTCCCAAAGAGCAATTATAATTTTTTTTTTTTAGAGAGTTTTTTGCTTTAGGGAGTATGCACTTACCAGAGAGAGGGAAAGAAAGAGAGAGGGAGAAAGAGAGAGAGAGAAAGTGAGAAATCATCCCCTGGGGGGATGGCCATGCCATAATCCCTTCTCTTCCATTCTCTCAGAATTTTGGGCACACATGCACATGAATCTGTCATGTTTTAAGCCGCCAGGTCCAGGACTTGAACCGCAATGGCCTACATGGGAGTCCAGTGACATACCCATTACACCATCTGCTGGCCTCAAGAGCAAATACTATTTAAGGACACTTCATATTTGCTTCTTTTGCCAGCACTGTCTGCCTCATCTCATGAGAACCTTGACTCACTCTCCACAGCTGTCTGGGGCACCCATTATCCCGACAGGACAAAGACCTCTGGCAAAGCCTCTGGGCTGACCAGCAGCATCTCTTCTCTTCCTTGATCTGCTCTCATCAGATTCACTATGAGGTTTTGTACTATCTTTTTCTTTACCAGCCTTTTAAGAATGGAGAAAGGCTTCAGTTAACTCTGGACGACCTCAGTTTTCTTCAGGTTCCCAGGCACTGTCAGCATCTGTAAACCCCTCCCACTTCAGGAAATAATCCACCTTCGCACTCACTACCTGTTGGCCCAGGACTTTTTCCACCACAGATTCTTCTGTCTCTGCCTCTTCAACTTTTTTACTCTTTCCATTCTGTTTTTTTTTAACCCATTTTTTGCAACATAGTTTTATTGGAAACTATCTTTTATTGCAGACTTGAAAAGCTATTCAGTTCATGGCATGGCTCCTGGTGGTCCCCCTAAGGGAGGGAGGGGCAAGGATGGTCAATCAGGGTCTTCTCTGCAGCTCTATATGTATTTTACTACAATTAAAAAATATAAACTTTTAGGGGCTGACAGGTGGCACAGTGGTTGAGGTGCCAGACTCCCACATGACCGACTACGGTTCAAGTCCTAGACTTGGCGGCTTGCTGTCTCACTTTCCCTCTTTCTCTCTGTTACTCTGTGGTCAAACTGAAAAAATAATGATAATGAATAAAATTAATTCTTTAAAAAATATAAACTTTCAAACATTGGGGGACCTCCATTAATAGAGAAATAGTTAAATAAGTGACCATGTAGCTGTGCTGCAGAATCCTATTCAATCCTTATACAAATGAAGTCAAACTGATGGGCAGATTTCTGAGACAAACTAAATTTTAAAACATTCCGTTTGTAAAACAATGTACACAGTAAAGTCTTATCTATAGTAATTGCTGTTAAATATTTTAAAAAAATAGAGATTTCTGTTTTTTTTTAACCCATTTTTTGCAACATAGTTTTATTGGAAACTATCTTTTATTGCAGACTTGAAAAGCTATTCAGTTCATGGCATGGCTCCTGGTGGTCCCCCTAAGGGAGGGAGGGGCAAGGATGGTCAATCAGGGTCTTCTCTGCAGCTCTATATGTATTTTACTACAATTAAAAAATATAAACTTTTAGGGGCTGACAGGTGGCACAGTGGTTGAGGTGCCAGACTCCCACATGACCGACTACGGTTCAAGTCCTAGACTTGGCGGCTTGCTGTCTCACTTTCCCTCTTTCTCTCTGTTACTCTGTGGTCAAACTGAAAAAATAATGATAATGAATAAAATTAATTCTTTAAAAAATATAAACTTTCAAACATTGGGGGACCTCCATTAATAGAGAAATAGTTAAATAAGTGACCATGTAGCTGTGCTGCAGAATCCTATTCAATCCTTATACAAATGAAGTCAAACTGATGGGCAGATTTCTGAGACAAACTAAATTTTAAAACATTCCGTTTGTAAAACAATGTACACAGTAAAGTCTTATCTATAGTAATTGCTGTTAAATATTTTAAAAAAATAGAGATCTCTGTGTATGTACAAAACATAGGATTATGTGTGTGGGTGTAGATGATTACCTATTTGCAAATTCGTAGAATAGAAATAGACTGGAAGAAGGACCCCAAAGTGGGACGTTTGGGAATGGAGGAAGGATCAGGGAGGAAGAGCATGAAAGATAACCTTCAAATCTTGATTTCTATATCATTTGAGTCTTTTCCAATGAGCAGGTGTTGATGTATTTGTTGTATAATTAAGTTTAAAAGTATTTTAAGACCCAGGTGATGAACCTAGATGCCTCATGGGCTAATGACACAGCATTACCCACCATCCAGAGATCATTTACCCTGTCGTAAGTGTGCCGAGTGGCTGTCATTCCAGAGAAGGGATGTGGGAGGACAAGCAAGTATTAGAAGAGGGTGACCTCTTTCTGGCCTGTGAACTTCATACATTTTATTCTTGCATTGATTGCTTAAGGCAGGCCTAAGACCCTACCTCTGACCTGGGAACAAGGCTTCCTCCTAGTCACCCTACATCCCTGGGCTAGTCATTCAGCAATATAAGTAGGGTGGATTCTGCATTTGTAAAACTGACCACACAGCAAGTCAGGGCTCCTGGTTCCAGGCAGGCAGGGCCCAAGGCCTCCCTCCTGCTGATAGGGAGGGCTGGAAGGACAACTCCTAAGGATACAGTGAGCAGGACTGCCGTCCAGCCTCATTTCCTCTGGGTCTGGAAGCAGAACACAACATTCTACTCAGTATACTTTGTGAAATATTCTCCTTTGGAAAGAAGAAACATGAGCCATGAGCCACATACACTTTAGGGCGTACTTATCTCTGCTTCTTTTTTTTTTTTTTTTAATTTGGAGAGGTTTTTGCTATAGGGCTTGTGCACTCACCAGAAGGACAGAGAGACCGAAAGTGAGAAATCACCCCTCACACTGCAATCCCTTCTCCATTTTCCTCTTGGAATCTTGGGCATGCATGCACACACACCCTGTATAAGTCACCAGGTCCAGGACTTGAACCACAGTCAACTACATGGAAGTCCAGTGACATAGCCATTACACCAACTGCTGGTACCATCTCTGCTTATTTTTAAAGAAAATCACTCAAGCAAAGATGTGGACTCTAATGAGACTCAGCATCTTTTTTTTTTTTTTTTTTTTGAGAGGTTTTTGCTATAGGGCGCGTGTGCTCGCCAGACAAAGAGAGACAGAGAGGCAGAAAGTGAGAAATCACCCCCCAGGGGGGATGGTCACGCTGCAATCCCTTCTCCTCCATTCTCCTCTCGGGATCTTGGGCACGCACACACACGCCCCCGGTGTGAGTTTTAAGCCACTGGGTCCGGGACGCGAACCACGGTCGACTACGTGGGAGTCCAGCGACATAGTCATTACGCTAACTGCTGGTTCCCAGGCTCAGCATCTTGATCCTGGTTTTGTACAAGGCAGTTTCTCAATTTTATGGTAGTCTGTGTAAGGCTTGTGTCTGAAGGTTATTCTTCTACTATCCACAATTTTGTTTTTTATTTTTTTTTTAACAATGAACATTCCATTCTAATTTTTTTTTTGTTTTTGTTTTGTTTTTGCTACAGGGCACGTGCACTCGCCAGAACGCTCGCCAGAACTGCTCACCAGAACGACAGAGAGAGACAGAGAGAAAGAAAGAGACAGAAAGTGAGAAATCACCCCCAGGGGGGAATGACCATACCGCAATCCTTTCTCCATTCTCCTCTCGGGATCTTGGACACGCATGCACACACACCCAGTGTGAGTTTTAAGCCACCGGTTCTGGACTTGAACCGCAGCTTGAACCGCAGTCGACTACATAGGAGTTCAGCGACATAGCCATTACGCCAACTAATGGTCCCCATTCTAATGTTATTTCTAAGCCAAACCTCCAGGAGCAGGCTGAATTTAAAAACAAAATACTTTATAAAACAGAAAACCTGAGAAAGTGATCACATTTCAAAATTGAAAAAGCAAAATAAAGTAGCCCTCTGAAGCACCTGTACTGCTGAGGCCCAGCGGGTAAGCAGCCCTGCAGGGAGAGCTCATGGGATCAGAGGATTGCAGCTGGTCCAGGACTTGCTTGGGAACATGAAGCAGCTCACAAGCTGCAGGAAGCAGGAAACAAAGATGGTGATAATGATAGTGCTGGCGATGATGATAGTGTTGGTAATGGTAGTAGTGGTGGTGTGACGCTGACGGTGGTGGTGGCAGGAACTGGTGATCACAGTGACAGTGACGGCAATGGTGCTGAGTGTGGTGATGGTGATTGTGAGGGTGACAGTGACTGAGGTGGTGATGCAGAATCCATTACTATCAGTGTTAAACCTATTCCATGGTGCTTGGTCCCAACGAGCCCCTGGCCTTGGCCTCGAGGTCTTGAGGCTCAAGCTGGGGTCTGGAGAAAGCACTAGGAGGACCCATACTGGGCCCACAAAGATGTGTCCAGCCCACATGTAAACAGGAATAGCCTTGCCTCTGCTCTCCACTGACAGATCCCACATCCGCATGAGGGAAGACGCTGTGGCTGATGGGAGTATGTCTGAGTCCGTGGTCCCTGCTGCAGCCTCCCCTAACTAAGGGCAAAGGCAGAACATTTTCTAAAGAAAATAAATAAAGACTACCAGACGATTCTGCAGAATTAGCTGCAGGGGAGTTTAATGTTCTCATTCCTCAGAGAACCAACACCCTACAATATAGAATACGTAACCAGACTCTAAGATGATACAGTTGGCTACACTAAAATAATACTTTACATTTAGTGTTTCACAGTTTAAGAAATATACTTCCCCTTTTATAGTACTCTTTGATCCTTATGACAGTCCCATGGCACAGGACAGACTGGTTCTTGACCTCTAAAAGACTAGGCTTTTCTCTTCTTCTAGTGTATGACACCAACAGCCACGTTGTTGGGTTGTTGTCGGACTGAGCTGAACAATGCGGCTTGCATTAATGACTCCGCACACTGGTAGAGCAATAGCTAAGATACAGTGAGTGAAAAAGCAAGGGGCAGGACAGTGTGGTATAATACGATCCCTTTTGTACGAAGTGTGAAATAAAACACAGCTACAAACAACAAAGCCCAACAAACAAGCCAAACCACCCAGCTAAGTGCTCGGTACAGAGCAGGTGCTCAGTAGCTCTGGCCCCTTCCTGTTTGTACTTTTTAGCACCTGGGAAATAAATCTCCCTTCAGTTCAGCGGTTGTGTGGTCCCTTCTCCGGAGCAACACTGGTCAGGGCCTCGGGAAGTCAGTTGATCAAGTCCAGCTGGCTGTGGCTGCAGTGCCGGGTAAGCTCTGAGCCACTGGCTACAAGAGGAAGTTTCGGTCCCGGCATGGAGCTTCAGCAAGACTGGATTTCTGGGTTCTGTCTCCTTCCCAGCTCTTTCAGCAGCATTCGGTAGCTGTATAGGCTGCAGCCACTGTCTCTAAGGTGAGAGTAAACTTTGACTGTCCGTGCCCCAGGGTCAGGTTGGGGACACAGTCAAACCAATCAGCCACACCCCTACAATCCAACTCCGTCACTTTGCAAATGATGCCACCACTCTCACATCAGCTCCCCAATTTTGTTTGCTACCCCCACTTACTTCCTAGGAGGAAGCAGGTTGGTTTAGTATTGGAAACTGGGTGAACGGCTTTTAAGTGTTATCAACTTCATATCAAAAGTTGTTAATTCAGTAATGGCCAAAAAAGATCCAAGGTCTAGAAAAAGCCCTCACTCTCAGGGAGAGAAGTCTTCACTATAATGCCTGGGCTCCTGTGAAAGGAAAGTCTTAGAGAAGCTGCCTTCCAGGCACACATGCAGAGCACTCATCTCTCCAAATCTCCCTTCCTGTGTACCTATCTCTAAAATTCCAGGGCAAGTACTCAGAGGCAGGGGCTGCTGGCAAAACACTTCGCTAACTCCAGAGAGTTCGCAGCATTCACCATTATTAGTATTATTTTGGAGAGGTTTTTGCTATAGGGCGTGTGCGCTCACCAGAAAGACAGAGAGACAGAAAGTGAGAAATCACCCCACAGAGGGAATGGCCACGCCACAATCCCTTCTCCTCCATTCTCCTCTCAGGATCTCGGGCACACACGCACATGCGCCTGGCGTGAGTTTAAGCCACCGGGTCCAGGACTCGAACCATGGTCAACTACATGGGAGTAGTTTCGGTCCCGGCATGGAGCTTCAGCAAGACTGGATTTCTGGGTTCTGTCTCCTTCCCAGCTCTTTCAGCAGCATTCGGTAGCTGTATAGGCTGCAGCCACTGTCTCTAAGGTGAGAGTAAACTTTGACTGTCCGTGCCCCAGGGTCAGGTTGGGGACACAGTCAAACCAATCAGCCACACCCCTACAATCCAACTCCGTCACTTTGCAAATGATGCCACCACTCTCACATCAGCTCCCCAATTTTGTTTGCTACCCCCACTTACTTCCTAGGAGGAAGCAGGTTGGTTTAGTATTGGAAACTGGGTGAACGGCTTTTAAGTGTTATCAACTTCATATCAAAAGTTGTTAATTCAGTAATGGCCAAAAAAGATCCAAGGTCTAGAAAAAGCCCTCACTCTCAGGGAGAGAAGTCTTCACTATAATGCCTGGGCTCCTGTGAAAGGAAAGTCTTAGAGAAGCTGCCTTCCAGGCACACATGCAGAGCACTCATCTCTCCAAATCTCCCTTCCTGTGTACCTATCTCTAAAATTCCAGGGCAAGTACTCAGAGGCAGGGGCTGCTGGCAAAACACTTCGCTAACTCCAGAGAGTTCGCAGCATTCACCATTATTAGTATTATTTTGGAGAGGTTTTTGCTATAGGGCGTGTGCGCTCACCAGAAAGACAGAGAGACAGAAAGTGAGAAATCACCCCACAGAGGGAATGGCCACGCCACAATCCCTTCTCCTCCATTCTCCTCTCAGGATCTCGGGCACACACGCACATGCGCCTGGCGTGAGTTTAAGCCACCGGGTCCAGGACTCGAACCATGGTCAACTACATGGGAGTCCAGCAACAGCCATTACACCAACTGCTGGTCCCGCATTCACTATTATTAATAAATACATTTCGTATCAGTCTTTTGTGATTTCAAATAACAGGTCTTTCGCTCTTTCTTTTTTTTTTAAATTTGCTGGTGAGAAAGTACCTCCTGCCACACCATGGGGAATAATCAGCTGCAATCCTTTGTCTATTTCCCCCTTCTATAGGGATTTTGGGGACACACACATGCCCAACGTGTTTTTCAAGCCACTGGGTCCAAGACTTGAACTGCATGACTGGCCATGTGGACCCGCCACCTTTACCTTGCCACTGGCTGGCCTTCCTTTCCTTACTAAAAGCGTATTTTATAAATAGCTCAAATTCATCAATGTGTGCTTTTAAATTCAGTCCCAGCTCTTCTCCCAAGGGTTCCTTCAGCAACATGGGACAAGGACCTCCCTGACCTAGTGTGCCCGTCAGAAATGTGGGACTGTCCTTGACAGCCTTTCCTCACACCCTCCATGGGCACCCACCTCTGCCACCCCAGACCTGCTTCAGGATCCCACCCTGAAGATGACAGCGACAGGCCCTGTCCACCTGTACCTTATTCCCTTAGGACCCCTTCTCAACAGAAAAGCCTTTGGACCAGGTCGATCCGGGCTCCTCTCCACGGTTTCTATCCCAGTCACTGGCATGGCCTCGAAACCTCCCCAAGCTCCCCTCAAGTTTCCCCTTAGGCTGGCCCTCTCGCCATTGCTCTACCCCAGCACAATGCTGCCACAGGGCTTTTGTATTTCCTTTTCTTCTGCCTGGTGTGCTCTTATCTAGATTTTTCCAGATGTCTTCTCAGATCTTTCAAAGGACTTATCTAACCATCATGCAGAAAACATCCCTATCATTTCCTCCTTACCCCCCTTCATCTTTCATAGACCAGATACACTTCCCTGTTGTGTTTCCTCCCTCTCCTATAAGCTCTAGAAGTGCAGACTGCATTCCTCAGTGGCTTGTTCCCAGCACCAGGACAGAGCCTGGCACATCCACATAGTAGGTACTGGCCGAACACCTGCTCAACAGCTGGAAACCCAGCCCTGTGCTATTTCACGCCTCAGCTTCAACGTCACTCTCCGAGGCTAGTCCTACCCCCTCTCCTGTGTAGTCTCTCCTGTCCTCTCCCCCTCAGTGTGCTTTCTTCCCTTTCACAGTACTCACTCAAATGTGCAATTTCATACTTGAACTTCATTATTTTTTTGGAGCGTGTGTGCTCAACGGAAAGAAACAGAGGCAGTGAGAGGGAGTGAGAAATCACCACCCAGGGGAGATGGCCACACTGCAATCCCTTCTCTTCCATCCTCCTCTTGAGATTCTGGGCATGCGCCTGGTATGATTTTCAAGCTGTGAGGTCTGGGACCCAAATTGTAGACAGCCAAGTGGGAGTCCAGTGTCTTAACCACCCTACTACTTGCTGGGCCCCCATGTTTGCACTTAAAAAAAAATTAACATCTGCCTTGTGTTCTAGGCCAGGGCCTGTTCTCAGGGGGGTTCCTTCCTCACAGTGACAAGGTGGCTGTCAGGTATAGCATGCCCTCTTGGCCACTGCAGCAGAGAGAGTGCTTCGCTGAGGCTCAGAATGGCACAGTCGCACAGACAGCCTGACCTCACCTGGGTCACTAGTCGGGGGAACAAGGCTCTCACCAGCTAGACCCGGCTCTTGCCACCTGAGGTGCCTCTCACCCACAGGGCAGGGCTGGGGTGACTCGGGAGGAATGCTTGGCACAACTGCCCCAGGAACGCAGGCTATAGATGCTCGGCCAGCCTCGCCAAGTTCTCGATTTCATCTGACAGCTCTAGATTCTACAATGGAAAAAGGAATCGGTTTGCAAAAATTCACCATCACAGCTAGCTTCAACAAATACTTTTTTACAACACATTAAATACACACAGTTGGGACCAGTAGATGGCATAATGGTTATGTCACTGGACTCCCATGGAGTCAACTATGGTTCAAATCCCAGACCTGGTAGCTTAAAACCCAGGCTGGGTGAGTGTGCATGTGTGCCCAAAATACGAGAAGAGAATGGAGAGGGACTGTGGTGTGGCCAACTCCCGTGGGTGGTGATTTCTTGCTTTCTGTCTGTCTCTCCAGAGAGTGCACTCGGCCGATGGCAAAAATCTCTCTCTCACACACACACACACAACCCACACGAGTGGGAGGAAATGACAGCCTTCAACATTGTGCTTTCATAATTTCCTTCCTTGTTGTAGAAAATGTGTTCACTGCTCTTTATGATAGTAGCTACATTAATAGTAAAGAGCTGCAAATGAGGCTGGTAATGAATTTTCGCAAAAGAAAAGAGATACAAAATGAGGGACAACCAGTAGTTTGCTAAATGCCCTGTTTATTCTGCAAACAAGGTTCAGAAATGTAGAGACAGCTCGTAGGCCGAGCGATACAATCCGTGTGCAATTGAGACTTCGCAACTACACAAGCAGCAATGACGACGTGGGGGCACATTAGCCAACCACGTGTTTAATGCAAATGCAGTGAGAATGGATCACAAACTCCGTTCCTCTCACTCACGGGCACATTCTCCTGCTCTAATCTTTAAGAACAAGTGGAGCCTTCACTTGGTCGGCCACCTCCTTGCCGCTCAGCGCCTCAACAATCGCGAGAGCAAATTCGAAGCTGGTCCCAGGACCACGGCTTGTAAGAATCAGACCATCCTTTTCCACACGATTCTCAGAGTAGGTGTAATGACCTGCAAAGGAAAGATAAAAAATGAAAAGAAAAAAAATAAATAACGGATGATTCTGGATGATGATCACCAGTAGTTAGCAATTCAACGCACTGTTACTGCACAGGCCTCATATAGGAAGTTTTTAAAACCCCCAACTCTGTAGCTAGCCATTCAAAAACATGTACCAGGTGCTCCAAGCTCTGAGGAGCACCACAGGAAGGTATTAAAGAGACTGTACAGTCAATGGAGAGTGGGCTAACTACCCTGGAAAAGGAACAAATAGTTGAATGTAGTTGCTAAGACCTTCTAAGTAAGTGTTGAGGGAGATGTCAGCATGAATTTTTTTAAAATAATAATTTACTTAATTTTACTATTATCATTACTTTTTAAAAATTTGCTATAGAGCATATGTGGTCACCAGAGAGAGAGAGAAAGCAAGCAAGTTGCCAGGTCTAGGACTTGAACTGGTTGGCCATGTGGGCCATGTATGATTTCATCCGCCTTCACCACCACACTGCCTGCTGGCCCCAGCATGAATGTTAATTATTCGCATTTCTATCTCACAGTGAATGCTGACAGAGAAGGAGAGAAGGGAAGGGCGACATCCAGGGCAGGACCTACCAGTAGTAGCAGACAGGGAGCTCGTGCTTGCTCTGGCTGCCTCAAAAACTAAAGCAATCACAGCACAACACGCTGGATGGAGAGATGGCGGGAGGTAAAACACAGTCCTTTCTCAGGGACTGTGTCTTCTGCATCCTCTTCAAACTGTGTGGTGTTTTTGTTTTTTTTGGGGGGGGGAGTGGGGCAAATATAACAAAGCTGGGGCTCTTCCCCACAGACTCCCCAAGTTCTCCCCCTTCACACACCTCTCCCACTGTGTACAGACCAAGCTTGAACTTGTCATGTGGCAGAGCCCCACATGGGCCACCCCCTCCCCGAGCTCTTTACTACTAGGTGCAGTTGTCCCCTGCCCCAGGAAGAGTTGCAAGGATGGCTCCCTCTGCCCAGAAGGCTCTTCCTACTCCCTCACCCCTCTGGTTTTACATCAGCATCCATCCCAAGAGGGTAGCTGTGGTCTCTCCCTAAATTAAGTCCCCCCATTACCCTATCACAGCCCTCTATCTACTCCCGTCAGCACTCACACAATCTGCACACACGTGCTCCCTTGTTTACAGTCTACTCATTAAAGGACTGGCCTAGAACAGTGACGGCACAGGACGCCCCTTAAGCATGAGGTGAATGAATAATGACTGTTCCTTGACTCGAGCTCTTTTCCCTGTGCCTTTCTGCTGCTTTAACGAAGGATCTCTGCATTATTTCAGCTTTTCAGTTTTCTACCCCTCCACTCCACGCTCAGTATTCAAAATGGTAGTTTCCTGAGTGCAAAGGAGAGCAGTTTTCCCCCTGTCCCCCAAAACGAAGAGCCCTCACCAACTTTCTGCAGTACCTAAAGATGACTGTGAATCCCATTTCATGGTGCACAAAGCCGTCTGGGTCTGGCCTCTTACATACAGACTGAACTGGAAAAAACCAGAGGGAGACAGAAAAGAACCTGCCACCCAGGGGGGAGCTAGTGGCCTGGACTAGGCTGGCGACAGTGGCAATTAAGAGGAAATGAGGGCCTGACATAGATCTTAGTGATAATGTGCCCAGAGTTTACTGAAGGGCTAGACCTGGAGAGGTTTCAAGGCTGCTCCCAGCTGTTTGTCCCAGATGAGCAGGCGACAGTGATAACAGTGACATGGGGACAGAGGACAAAGAGATTTAGGGGAGGGGCAGAAGCAGACGAAGGCCCTGTGAAATCCTCATGCACCAGCCCCTTGGCCGCGCCAGACAAGCACGGATCCAATCATCTGTGCCCTCCTACCGACTCAAGAGTGCGCCGTGGCGCCCAGCACCTGCCTGAGTGCGCACCTTCATCCTCTCCCTGCCTCTGTCCCCAGTACCCATCTTAAGGAGGTGCTCAGGAAACGTTTGTTTCTGTATGTAAATGTTTTTACATATAGAAAAATTCACCCAGCACTCTGCTTCTCCGTGTTAATGGGATTTAGAAATCACACATCAATGTGCACTTCTTTTCAAATGCACATTACCTACAGTAACTTATGTCTTACTATCTCATTAAAGAATCAAGTAACTTGGACCAGCAAGTGGCATGGTGGTTAAGGCAGCTGGATCCCACAAGGCCAACTGTGCAGTTCAAGTCTCAGATCCAGTGGCTTGAAAAACACACCCGGTGCATGTGCATGTGTGCCCAAAATCCCATGAGAAGAATGGAGAAGGGATTGCAGCATGGCTATTTCCTGGGGGTGGGGGGTGGTGAGAAATCACCCCCCAACACACACCCCTCTCCATCTCCCTGGTGAACACAGGTGTCCTACAGCAAAATTATAAAAAAAGAAAAGAAAACAAAAATATCAAGCAACTCACTGAAATAACCGAATAGAACACATCAAAATATTCATATTTACACTATCTTAGAGAAAAAGAAGATCCCCAGGTTGAGAGGAAAGGAAAGGTTTTCATAATCTAACCTCATTTCCTGATGGTTAAACCAGGCCAAGATAATTTTAAATGCTAAACTAGAAAACCGGCTGGGCTAGGTTTTCCTAGCTGTGAGATGAGCCGCCTAGACAGGGACAACATGAGGCACTGCTGAAAATGGTTCACTTCACGTCTACAAGATGAAAATGTTGCAGATAAGGCCGGAATTGGTTAAGTATGTTTAAAGGTTCTTCAGTTCTTTTCAAAATCTCAACCAGAAAATAAATAAATAAATAAAAGGTCTGCACTATCTACTGTCTCCACCTAGTGGCGATGATGAAGAAAGACAACATACCTTAATGGGCTCTGTGACAGGAGGGTGCAATGTGCAAACTTGGCAGATGGGAGTTGTGACTTAGTGCAGGCATATTCACAGATTCTATGCCTTACATTCAAATGACATAATGCCTTTTTTTCCCCCCCTAAACATGTATCTCTTTGATGAGAAAGATGGAGAGAGGGGGAGCCTGGCAGTGGCATGGTGGCTAAGGTAGCTGGATCCCACATGGCTTACTATTTAATTCAAGTCCTGGAGCCGGTGGCTTGAGAAACACACCGGGTATGTATGTGTGCATGCCCAAAATGCTTGAAAAACACACCCGGTGCATGTGCATGTGTGCCCAAAATCCCATGAGAAGAATGGAGAAGGGATTGCAGCATGGCTATTTCCTGGGGGTGGGGGGTGGTGAGAAATCACCCCCCAACACACACCCCTCTCCATCTCCCTGGTGAACACAGGTGTCCTACAGCAAAATTATAAAAAAAGAAAAGAAAACAAAAATATCAAGCAACTCACTGAAATAACCGAATAGAACACATCAAAATATTCATATTTACACTATCTTAGAGAAAAAGAAGATCCCCAGGTTGAGAGGAAAGGAAAGGTTTTCATAATCTAACCTCATTTCCTGATGGTTAAACCAGGCCAAGATAATTTTAAATGCTAAACTAGAAAACCGGCTGGGCTAGGTTTTCCTAGCTGTGAGATGAGCCGCCTAGACAGGGACAACATGAGGCACTGCTGAAAATGGTTCACTTCACGTCTACAAGATGAAAATGTTGCAGATAAGGCCGGAATTGGTTAAGTATGTTTAAAGGTTCTTCAGTTCTTTTCAAAATCTCAACCAGAAAATAAATAAATAAATAAAAGGTCTGCACTATCTACTGTCTCCACCTAGTGGCGATGATGAAGAAAGACAACATACCTTAATGGGCTCTGTGACAGGAGGGTGCAATGTGCAAACTTGGCAGATGGGAGTTGTGACTTAGTGCAGGCATATTCACAGATTCTATGCCTTACATTCAAATGACATAATGCCTTTTTTTCCCCCCCTAAACATGTATCTCTTTGATGAGAAAGATGGAGAGAGGGGGAGCCTGGCAGTGGCATGGTGGCTAAGGTAGCTGGATCCCACATGGCTTACTATTTAATTCAAGTCCTGGAGCCGGTGGCTTGAGAAACACACCGGGTATGTATGTGTGCATGCCCAAAATCCTGAAATGAGAAAGAGAAGGGACTGTGGCATGATCATATCCCATGAAGGGTGCTTTCTCACACCCCACCCCCATCTCTCTGGCAAGCAAATCTGCTCTCAAGCAAATTAAAAAAAAAAAAAAAAAAAAAAAAAAAACAGGGGTAGGGGGAGTACACCCAATAGGTTCTTCACACTGAGATCCACCTCAGCCTCAGAAAACCTGGGTCACGGGTAGAGCACCAGGGAGATCCCATACGTGAACACAAGACCTTTCCCATGTGGGGAAAGTTGTGTTACCCAGAGCCTGATCCAGGCACTGATTTTATACCTTTAAGCAAAAATCTCACAGTCAAGAAGTCTCTTCAGAGAAAAAGCGGCAGGAGAAGCTCAAGACATAAGAGTCAGCAACACAAAGCCAAATCCAGCCTGCTTTGGTAAATAAAGTTTTACTGACACAAAGCCACGCTTATTTGTTAACATACTGTCTGTAGCTACTCTGGAGCTTTCTGAGTAGCTGCCGGAAACCTAAAGACCCAGAAAGCATGAAGTATTGAGTCGCCGGGAAAGTCATGATGCATTTTTGCATAGAAGGACACAGAAAAATATGTCATGACTCTCCGACGATCTAATATTTACTACAGGCCCTTAAAGAAAACGTTTACTGACCCCTGAGCACAGCAGTTGCAGGTTGAAATCTCAGGTCTGCCATTTAGCAGCCATCGACCTCTAGGAGCTTCCCTTTTCTCGTCAGTAAAACGGGAATGACACCAACCTAAACAAAGAACTAGTGGTGCAACTGCCGCTGCTGGTGGGCCCGCAGGGAAAAGTTCCCAGGGCCTTCCTGTACTTGCTGGGCGTACACACATATGCCCAGGACTCAGGCTGGCTGAGGCCAGGCATGGATCACGGCGTGAAAACTCTGTTGGGGGGGACCTCTCTATTTCATGGTCTAAAGAAAATAAGCTTTAAAAAAATGTAGAACAATGTATTTAGTACTAGTGCAAGTAAAAATATTGAACTAAAAATGAGGAGTGTGTGCAAAGAAATTTTAGAGAGTTACACAAGAAAATTTTAATGTTAATTCTGAGCAGGAGAAAGTATGTGGGGAAAAGAGAAGAATGACATTTAGTTTTACTTCATCCTCTTTCTTTACTGTTTACATTTTTTACCATGGATAAAAATTGCTTTTATAAATATAAGTTAATAAAAATTAAATGTCTAACTGCTTTTAAAATAAAAAAAGGAAACAGGCCTGCCACTGAGGTATTCACTGAATGAAGAAAGCAACGTCCATTTTACTTTGGACTCTGGGTAAAAGGGCACTTTCTAAAATTGCTGTCGAGGTTTAAAATTTACTTTCAGGCCACTGGCAAAGTATCTAGTAAAAATACTAGTTAGGCATTTGATAAGCACTTTTTAAAAATTTTTGTTTTAATTACTTATAATTTAATTTTATTTATTATTATTACTATTAATTTACTATAGGCACATGCACTAACCAGAGAGACAGACAGAAAAAGTGACAAAACAAGCTGCCAGGTCCGGGACTTGAACCACGGTCCGCTAAATCAGAGTCCAGCACCCCGACCACCACTCCAGGTCTTGATAACCACTTTCGATCTGCAGCAATTAAGACTCCAGCTGCGCTGTGCTAAGGACTACACCGCCCTTAATCCCAGCACACCTAGAAACTTGACACATGCCTCTCCAGCCCATGGTGAACTCTATTTCCTACAGACGCAAAGCCATCCCCATGCCTCAGCCCACAGACAATCGCCATATTGGATTATACCGGTTGAGAAACAATGCTAAGCTGCAGTTTTTAAAAAGAAAGTCTTTATGTACATTAAAATATAAGCATATACTTACTTCCATTCATCATTTTGTCTTTAGCAAGTGGGTGTGTTGTAACTTTGCTTCCAAAGCCTATTTCATGAGCCAACAGGGCGGTAGGACCTACAAATAAGGTTAATAAAAATATCTAAGTACAGATACAGAAAACCCCATTTTTAAAAAGATTATTTTATTTACCTTTATTTATTTATTCTTAATTTGACCAGAGAGGGACAGAACGAGAGAGAGAGAGGGAAAGCGAGAAAGGAAGCCGCCAGATCCAGGACTCCAACAGTGGTCGGCCATGTGGTTGACCATGTGGGAGTCCAGCACCCTTAACCACCATGCCACCTGCTGGCCCCAGAAAAAACCATGTTTTAAAAGTTGCAAAGCAAAAGCATTCTTCAAAATCAGGAGGCTCTTACCTAAATATAATTATTTAGAAATTAGGCACTTCTGATTACGGGCGGTAAAGTGTCTGTAATAAAACCCTTTGCTGAGCACATGTGACCAAAGCATACAAACTCAAAATACTTCAATAACCATTTAATCCAAAAGATTTACCTTGATACACCTGGAGCATATACAGAACCAAATACTCTCGTCCATCCCACAAGGAAAAGGGCTAAAAGTGCCAGGACTACGAAGGAGGAGAAAGGAGTGGAAGACCCCTTGGGCTAACTTCTTACCTTACTCTTAGCAAAAGGAAAGATTTACTTACACATTACAGGCAACCAGTGCTCATGAAACTTCTGGATTTTACTACTATTTTGTAAGACTAATTTTGCTTTTTTACTTGAAAATGAAAAATGGAGGGACCAGCAGTTGGTGTAATGGCTATGTCGCTGGACTCCCATGTAGTTGACCGCAGTCTGAGGCCCGGACCTGGTGGCTTAAACTCACGCTGGACGCGTGTACGTGCATGCCCAAGATCCTGAGAGGAGAGAGGAGGAGAAGGGATTGCGGTGTGGCCATCCCCCCTGGGGGGGGATTTCTTGCTTTCTGTCTCTCTGTCTCTCTCTTTCTGGTGAGCGCATGTGCCCTATAGCAAAAACCTCTCCAAAAAAAGAAAAAAAAAAAAGAAAATGGAAAATTAATATCCATTTATTCAACTATTCATCCAAATATACTGGTGGTAGGTGAAAAGCACATTGCCCTTGCCCTGAAGGAGAAACCTCTGAAATATCTTAGTTTGAGATACAAAGATACTGCTATTACTTTAAACTACTTAAAGAGAACCATGCACAAATATTAGTTTGTGATAACCTGTCTCTCATCTCTTAGAATGAAGTCTTTGAAAGTATGCAGGTACTAACTTCAGAGTTTTGTACAAATGTAACCCCTGAAAATGGTCAAACTCAGTGAAAAATCAAAAGCATACTTGGAATGTAATAGTTCTGAAATAAGGACTAAAACCAAAAAGGGTTTACAGCTCTAATTGTTACCGATCTTAAAACCTTGTTAGAAGGAATAATTTCGGCCCAGCTCAGTGGTGCAGGCAGGTGCTGCTTTGTGGTGCTGGAGCCATATGGAATACAAGGGTGTGAATCCTGGCTTGATATGAACATGCCAGCACATGGGTGTGTACCCATGATCCGAATGGCTGAGGAGCTGCAGGGGATCTTGGCGTGAGACCCTGTCCAGGTACCTGTCTTTCTTTCAGTTGCTCTCTCATCAAAGAAATAAATGAACTTAGAAAAAAGTACTCTACTTGTCTCCTCTATAACACACACACAAAGATTCTTTCTAAAGTCTCATGACACACCTAGAAAAACAGGATTTAAAATATCAACTTGATTTTCTAAAATAAATGCTTAAGTTACTGTGGGTAGGTAAGATCATATAGTATAGTCTGTACACTCTCAGCTTCAGCAAACCTGAACACATGATCTTACTGACCTTTCAGGGTTGCTTTGTTTTGTTTTGTTTCTCCTAAGGTTTTGGCCATAGGGTGCATGTCCTTGCAGGAGAGAGATAAGGAGAGAGACAGTGAGGGGGAAAGTGAGAAATCAGCCCCCTCGGGGAATGAGCATGCCACAATCCCTTCATTCTCCTTCTGGGACTGTAGGCAGGCATGCACATGCATCCAGCATGACTTTCAAGCCACCAGGTCTGGGACTCAAACCGCAGTTGGCCATGTGGGTGTCCAGTGATATAACCACCATGCCACCTGTAGGCCCCAACCTTTAAGTGTTTTACATGATTCAAGGAAAATGGAGTTATATAATATACCAACAGCTACTCAAATCACAACTTTTACCAACAGAAAGATCAAACCAATACTACTTAATTATATAAGCTTTCTGCCTAATATCAGATGTCAGTTTCAAACTAAGTCCTGATTTATTAGGTTGTCGGGAAAGTCATGACACATTTTTACATAGAGAAGCAGAAAAATGTGTCATGACTTTCCCAACTACCTAATATATCTCTTATATCAAAAGCCTTAAGTGCATCTCTCTCTCCACCTTACATACAAGACTCCTATGTATGCAGCAAATTTTAAAAGTCCAATAAAACTAAGTAATTATTGCTCGATTTTTATTAAAATGAATTTATGAATTACCTTTAATTCTTTTTTTTTTTTTGGAGAGGTTTTTGCTATAGGGCGCGTGCGTTCGCCAGAGATGGAGAGATACAGAGAGACAGAAATCGAGAAATCACCCCCCACGAGGATTGCCATACTACCATTCCTTCTCCTCCATTCTCCTCTCAGGATCTTGGGCACGCACGTGCACGCACATGCACCCGGCGTGAGTTTAAGCCACTGGGTCTGGGACTTGAACTGCAGTTGACTACATGGGAGTTCAGCGACATAGCCATTATGCTCACTGCTGGTCCCACCTTTAATTCTTATTTGGGAAGATTTTTACAAAATAGTTTCCTAAATCATTTTATATTTTAAAGTAAACTTCAATAGATAATTGTACAGTGAGTCAGGAACTTTTTGGCTGGTTCCTTCAAGCTGATAGAATTGACGCCTACAGTAACATTAATAAATTCATGTTATACTTAGATATAGGAATTTACAGACTTTCTTACTCATCATGGTAAACTCATAATTACTGTTTTCTGGGACTTAAGAATCCTATTTGGAAAATTAGATAAATACCCTCTTACTTGAAATTCTGCTGGATGAAAATACCTCAGATCTAGTTCTGAACAGGGAGCTGAGACTAAAGCTGATTGAATCCCCTTCTGCTATTAAGAGCCTAAAGCCAACAGCACCACCCAGTGGTAATTTACTTTCCTAGCTGCTAAAGGTCTCCTGGAGATCTTATTCCTAGACCAAAGGGTCTGACAACTGTCTATTCACTCTTTCAGCTCCAAGCTTTCTTCCTCCTCCCAACTCAAAGTAAATCTCATTTTATTATCTTTTTTTTTTTTTTTTGAGAGGTTTTTTGCTATAGGGTGCATGCGTTCGCCGGAAAGACAGAGAGACAGAAAGGGAGAAATTACCCCCCGGGGGGATGGCCACACTGTAATCCCTTCTTCTCTTGGGATCTTGGGCACATACTCACATGCACCTGGCCTGAGTTTAAGCCACTGGGTCTGGGACTCAAACTGCGGTCAACTATGTGGGAGTCCAGCAACATAGCCATTACGCTAACTGCTGGTCCCTATCTTCTTCTTTTTGTTGCTTTTTTGTGATTTATTATCTTTTATCTTGAATAAAGTCATAGAAAATTGTTTGGTTTAGCTCTCAGCAGCCTGCTCCTGAGCTCTGAGAAAGCTTGCCTTCTTCTGGGCTACCCGATCTTTCTTCTGGGCAAGGGACATCTTGGGACAATTCCACTTCTTCTTTTTAACTTCTTTCTTGGGTTTCTTTTCATAGACTGGGTTCTCTCGTATAGCGGTGTGAGCTTTCTTGTACATCTCCTCCATCACATCTGGTACACTGTTCTTTATGTACTCAGAGACCTGTTTCTTGTCGGCGCT
>NW_006159616.1:15947371-15974008 GCF_000334495.1 Tupaia belangeri chinensis
TGAGGGATAGATAAGCCTCCATCCACCGCTCCCTTCAGGGCCCCAAAAACTTTATTGCCAGTGGTGGTTCTGGCAAGGCCTGCATCCAAATAGCAGGTGAAGGCACCAGGTTGACCATCGATGCTTTCTACATTGTACTCATCTCTGGTTACTTCCACTTGACCTTCATAGATCTTGTCCACGCCAAACCTATTGAGAAGCCTGCGGCCCAGCAGCAGGCCAGTACAACATGCTGCAGCATCATTTCTCAGGCCAACCTTTACACCGTATTTTGGTAGTTCATGTGCATGAGCTGTGCAGACTATCATATACGGGCATAAGCGATCTGACAAATGATACCTCTGTTAGTTACACGAACTATCCTCATTTGGGTGTGTTGTACTTATTTTTACCCTGGATCACCAAGCATTTCTGAGCATAGTAATCAGTTTTACCCTCTCGTCGTCTTCTAAATTTTACTTGGTATCTCTTAAAGTAGGCCTATTCTTGATGACTTTAACAAATCCCATCCTGCAGTCGCAGCGGACCTCCTATCTTTTTATTAAAATTTACATTTAATCATATATATCCTTACAGTGTACAACATTACTTTTCCAGCATGAATACCATGCGTATCAGTCAAGACAAGGATATTACTATACATATTATCATCAGCAAAATAGCTTCTCATTTTGTCAATTATACGTACTTTTACTTTTTTTCCCTTTCTCCTCTCACCCTTTCATACTAGACTTTTATTTTTATCATTTATTGATTCACAAAAGATCTTAATTAAACTAAAAATACGGACGAAGCTAGAATCTAGTGACAAGTGCACTGTAGTTTTCTTCTGAAACATTTTTTTCTCTCTCCATTCCCTTCTTTACTAAAGAGAGGTGTAAACTAACTTATTTGCAAAATAAATAAATAAATAAGTTTGGTCTCAGTTTGGTCTGTTATTTGCACAAAGCCCCACAAGAAATCAATTTCTGATGCCAGGCAGCAGATAATATTCTAGAAACATTCTCAGATAAACAAAACCTGAAAGAATTTACCAACACCAGACCAGCTCTTCAAGAAGTTCTGAAGGGAGTGCTAGACCAGGAAAACTGAAGATAGATAGAAATAAGAGAACAAAAACCAACCAAGATAATGGCCAATTTAATGGTAGGGGAGTGCTAGTCCAGGAAAACTGAAGATAGAAATAAGAGAACAAAAATCAACCAAGATAATGGCCAATTTAATGGTAGGGACAAGCCCACGAATATCAATAATAATGCTGAATGTTAACTTCCAGGATTTAAACGGAAAGATCAGACCACAGTAACACTGCAACTTCAACAAAAGAGAGGTCAATCACATAAGACCGAACTGGTGAAATATCCAGGAAAACTGAAGATAGAAATAAGAGAACAAAAATCAACCAAGATAATGGCCAATTTAATGGTAGGGACAAGCCCACGAATATCAATAATAATGCTGAATGTTAACTTCCAGGATTTAAACGGAAAGATCAGACCACAGTAACACTGCAACTTCAACAAAAGAGAGGTCAATCACATAAGACCGAACTGGTGAAATAGAATTCTATGACTTTTGACAAAAACATTACTGATTTTTTTCTATGCTTTGTCTCACTTTATTATCTTCTCACGAGTCTCCCTTCTAATTCCTGTCTTTTCCATTTACGCAATAATAGAGGCTCACCTGATATTTTTCAGTTCAAAAGCCAGTTTCAAATTTCTAACTGCAAAACTCTGGAAGAATCTTACTTTGTCTGCTGATTTAAAAAATCTGAATTGGGGGACCAGCAGGTGGCGTGGTAGTTAAGGTGCTGGACACTCCCTCATGGCCGACCATGGTTCAAGTCTCAGACCTGGTGGCTTGCTTTCTCACTTTCCCTCTTTCTCTCTCTGTGTCTCTCATCAAACTAAAAATAAATGAATGAGTAAATAAAATTAAATAAATATTTTTTTAAAATTCTGAATTGGGCTAGCCCTGTAGCCTAGTGGTTAAGAGTGTTGGATCTGGGAATAGCAGATAGTATAATAGTTATGTTGCTTGACTCCCACATGACTAACCATGGTTCAAGTTCTGGCTTAAAACTCCCATCACAAGGGTGTGTACATGCCCAAAATCCTGAGAGGAGAAGGGACTGCAGCATGGCCATCCCTCATAGGAGTGATTTCTCACTTTCTGTCTCTTTGTCTCTCCAGCAAGCACATGCCCTCTATAGCAAAAATTGCTCTTAAAAAAAAAAAAAAAAGAGGATCCTAAATGGCTAACCATAGCTTGAATCCCAGCCCTGGCGGCTTGAAAATCACATTGAACACACTGAGTGTGTGTGCATGCTTGCCCCAAATCTTGAAGGGTAAGAAATGGAGAAGGGACTGTAGTGTGAGCATATTCCTTTGAGGGGTCTCCTTTTTCCCTTTTCCCACTCTCTATTTCTGGTGAATGCATGGGCCATCTGGCAATTGAAAAAAATCTGAATCTTCTCTATCATTCCTTTATCCCCATCACCCTCATTTCACACCTGAGTTACTATAATTTACTCAGCTCAGTATCACAGTTTTTTCTTTCTTTTTCTCTTTTTATTGGCATGGCACTCAGAATAGTGGCACAGGATATCCAACCATATAAATACACCGCTAGAGTGCTACGTGTTTTTAATGTCTACTTAAATTATAGATCTCTGCTTCTTAGCATAGCATTCACGCGTGCCTAGACAAAACAGTGAGCCAGATGTGGCTGATAATTCTGCTACCTTAGTGACACAGAAGGACAGACTGACCATGGTTTTACTTCAGCAGAGCCATAAGGGAACAAAGTCCTTACTTTTTTCCTTTGGCCAAAGCACCTAAGAATGAGGCTGGTTTCACAGCAGCAGCCTAGTCAGTTAACAAACCAATAGGACCTTTCTTCCCAAAGTCGGGTGCCACTGCCTGACCTACAGTGACTGCAGGGTCCTTTGGCAGAAAAAAATCCCTGTGCCCCACAGCAGTCAAGGAGATTTTTTTATTTTTGAGAGGTTTTTGCCATAGGGTGCGTGCGCTTGCCAGACAGACAGAGAGAGAGAGACAGAGAGACAGAAAGCAAGAAATCACCCCCCAGGGGGGATGGCCACGCCGCAATCCCTTCTCCTCCATTCTCCTCTCGGGATCTTAGGCACGCACGCACGCACACACACACCTGGCGTGAGTTTTAAGCCACCAGGTCAGGAATAGGAATTGTGGTCAACTATGTGGGAGTCCAAAGACATAGCCATTACACTAACTGCTGATCCCAAGAAGCAAGTTTTGGCTGAACCCAAGGACTCCACCCAGCTGTATTTCCCAGACTCTAATGCAGTGGTTCTCAAACATTTAAACTGTAGGATCCCTTTGGCTCTTATGTGGGCTGCATTTTTCAATATGTGCCACGTTAGAAAGTAAAATTAGAATTTTTTTTTTTGCTTGCTATAGGGCATATGTGCTTGCCAAAGAAAGAGAGAGAGAGAGGGAACGAGATCCCAGGGCGAGTGTCCACATTGCAATCCCTACTCCTTCATCCTCCTCTTAGAATTTTGGCACATATGCACATGTGCCTGGCGTGATTTTTTTTTTCTTTTTTTGAGAGGTGTTTGCTATAGGGAGCGCTCGCCAGACAGACAGAGACAGAGAGACAGAAAGCGAGAAATCACCCCCTGGGGGGATGGTCACGCCGCAATCCCTTCTCCTCCATTCTCCTCTCGAGATCTTGGGCACGCACGCACATGAGCCCAGCATGAGTTTAAGCCACCGGGTCCGGAACTCGAACCGCGGTTGACTACGTGGGAGTCCAGGGACATAGCCATTACGCTAACTGCTGGTCCTGCATGATTTTCAAGCTGCCAGGTTTAGTACTTGAACTGCTCAGCTGGCCATGTAGGGTCTAGCACCTTGAACTCCATGCCACCTGCTAGTCCATAAAATTAGAAATTTTTAAAATACATGACACGCGCACACATGTCATCCCTGAATGAGGGCCTCACCACACTCTGATGTGCTCCTGCAAGAGCGAGAAGGACAAAGCTAATAACATCTAACGGTATCCGCTCTGACCTTACGACCCCACTGAAAGGACTCAGAATCACTGCTCTAATGCCGAGTCCCCAGGCCACAACTTTTAGAAAGCGTATTTGTACCAAGCATCAACATGTCATGTTTTTTCAAACCGTCCATTCAGTCCTTCGCTTGTTCATTTGCTGTTCTGACAAACATTTAATAAAGACCTCCAATGAGGCAGGCACTGGGAGAAATCACATTACAGAAAAAAACACAAGACAACAGAATGTCGTCTGGTGTTAGAACCACACGAACAAATTTTCAGATAACATCAGAAAACAAAGTAGTACTAAATCTGAAAAAAAGTGAGGACATCTTTAAAGTATCAAGTGACCTTATTCAAAATGATATGGCAGATAATACAGTGCCCAAGATCGCTCAAGGGAAAAATGAGAAAACACCCGAGAAGCAGGCAGAAAGCACCACGGGGCTTCTGAATCTGCAGGGCAAGCACAGGGCAGTGCGGTTCTGTTTATGTCTGACAGATTCTTGCTGACCGAGTGCTGGCAGAAAGACTTTCTGGCATAGAGATTTGCTGTAACAAGCTGTTTACCGAATTCCAGAGGGCCTTATTTTCCTCTGAGGTCAACCAAACAGGGAAAACACTAAGTTTCACAGAATGTAGACCAAAGACACAGAGAGGCAGAGAACAGAATAATTGTGCTCATTTCTGAAATGACACCAGCTGCATGCCACCCAAACTAAATAAGAAAATATGGATGCCCTTCATGGTCTGTGAAGGGGAAGAACCACTTGGAACAAAACCTTAAGTCAAAAGGCCACCCTGCGCCGAATGCTACCCCTGAACACAGGTGGTTCCTGCACATTACCTGCACAGATGGCGGCTATGAGGCCCTTCCGCTTTTCCTGCTCCTTCAGGATCTCTTTCACGGCAGCGGACTAGTGGACGGATACCAAAAATACACTGAGTTATCATTCGGACACAGAGCAATGCCTTGCTATGAAACTTCAGTAGAACTGGATTTTGGCTTACGTCACAACCTATCTTCCAACAATACTTCTGAGTCTGTAGTATGAAAGTGATCAAATGCATAAAGCATCTGTATTCTTAAACCTATCGAGGCATTTATTGTAAGAGAAAGTCACCCCTCCATGTATAAAGATGGTAAGAAAAAAGCAATTTCCCTTGGGTATGTGTGATCCTGGCTGTTATGTATTCTAGGGACAGAAACAGGAGGAAACAATATGGTATTCGGGGATGGCAAAGTGAGAAATACACTGCAGCAGGAAATGACCCTGTCACCCTGCCCCTGCCTGCTCGTGCCCTCCCACCCAGGCTGATTAAATACATAAGGCTTCAGTGAAGCAGGAGTAGCCTCCTCTGGTGCCATTTTTTTTTTCTTTTTTTGGAGAGGTTTTTGCTATAGGGCGCGTGCACTCGCCAGAAAGACACAGAGAGACAGAAAGCGAGAAATCACCCCCCAGGGGGGTTGGCCATGCCACAATCCCTTCTCCTCCATTCTCCTCTCAGGATCTTGGGCACACAGGGCACACAAGCCCGGCGTGAGATTAAGCTGCTGGGTCCGGGACTTGAATCGCGGTTGACTACGAGCCTGGCGTGAGATTAAGCTGCTGGGTCCGGGATTTGAATCGCGGTTGACTACATGAGAGTCCAGCAACACAGCCAGTGCGCCAACTGCTGGTCCCCTCTGGTGCCATTTTTCATCCACACTGGCGGCTCTAGCCCCTGCAGCCTCCCCTCATCCCCGACTATCAAATAGACAGCCAGTCTTTGACCTATTTGTGCTTAACCCTTCACAAAATACAAAATGGATCACTCTGCTGTTGGGGGAAGGAAAACTACGCAGTCTTATTTTGGGCTGTATTCAAGAATCCATTCAAAAAATCATTGTTCCACCAATTTAGTTTTTGTCTACAGGAAACATTATTAGAAATGCTTTTTCAATTAAGGCTAGAACACTATTGTGTTAATTTTAGCTGTTTCTATTTTATTAATGGCTTGTTCCCCAAAATGTCTAGATACTAACAAAATCAACAGAACACAGGCAGCAGCTGAAATTCTCTTTTGAGTCCCCTTGCCCCCACAGCTTTATACAGAGTATAAATGAGTAGTTTTACCTCAGATAAATTCTGTGCACCCAGATTACCTCCTGGTAGAACCACCACGTCATATGGTCCCTGTAACAGTTTAAGAAATAAAAAAAGAAAGTGAAAACATTTCCTTTCAAATGTGCATTAAAGTGACAGTTCGAGAACATTTCATATTTTAAATGTATAACACAATCAAAATAAAGGAAATAATCTAAATATCTGTCAACAGACGAGTCAAACTCAGCTATAAACATATGATGGAATGTTGTTGTAATGAGCTAAAAATGCAGAAAGCCTGGACACAGTAACCTGTCGCGGTGCAGCAGGTGTAGTATAATCTCATTCTTTTTTTTTTGGAGAGGTTTTTGCTATAGGGTGCGTGTGCTCGCCAGAAAGACAGGGAGAGACAGAGAGACAGAAAGCAAGAAATCACCCCCCAGGGGGGATGGCCACGCCACAATCCCTTCTCCTCCATTCTCCTCTAAGGATCTTGGGCATGCATGCACATGTGCCCGGCATGAGTTTAAGCCACCGGGTCCAGGACTCGAACCACGGTCAACTACATGGGAGTTCAGCGACATAGCCATTACGCTAACTGCTGGTCCCTATAATCTCATTCTTATAAAAAGACAAAAAATCACATAGTATGCAGTAGTCCCCCCTGATGTGTGGTTTCACTTCTTGTCATTTAAGTTACCTGAGGTACAGGACAGTAAGATATTTGGGGGGATGGGTGAGAATCAGACGCCATTCACATAACTTTCATTTATTTTTAAAAGAATGATTTATTTGATTTAATTTTATTTATAAATTTTTTTAAATTTGACCAGGGAGAGACAGCGAGAAAGGGAAAATGAGAAAGCAAGCTGCCTTCTCTGGGACTCAAACTGGGGTTGGCCATGTGGGACTCCAGAGCCCTAACCACTACACAACCTGCCAGTCCCTACCTAACTTTTATTATAGTATATAATTATAATTGTTCAATTTTATATTGTTGTTAATCTCTTACTGTGCCTCATTTATAAACTAAACTTTATCAGAGGTATGTGTGAACAGGCAAAAACGCAACATACAGTATTGGGTTCGTAGTAACCGGGGTCGGAGGCACCCATGGGGTCTTGGAATGTAGCCCCCGTGGATAATGGGGAACTGCCATCTGTATATGTAAATGTACATATATATGAATGAATGTTACGTATATGGCCCATCCCATATACATATATGAACTCACAGCCAAGGAGCTTCTCCAGAGCTAACAGGAGCAAAGTGGGGTGGAGTGGAAGGAAAAGGGAGCGTGAGAACAGGACACTTAACATTTGACTTGGTAACACCTGCAGAGTGTGAGTTATTCTCCACAAGAACATACACAGCAATTTAAACAACTCAAAGAAAAATTTTAAGCAGAAGGCATAGAAAAAGTTTTATCTAACATTCATGAAAAATGAAACTGGGGGTGGGTGATGACATAATATTTTAATATTCTAAACACAAAAACATCCTAAAACTCAATTTGCTGAAATCACAAAATAGCAATTATTTTAACAATTCTCTCTTTTTTGTTTTTAAGAGAGATTTTTGCTATAGGGTGTATGGATTCACTAGAGAAACAGAGAAAAACACAGAGATAGAAAGTGAAAAATCACCCCCCGGGGGGGTGGCCACACCGAATCTCTTTTCCATTCTCCTCTCAGGATCTTGGGCACTCACGCACATGTACCTGGCCAGAGTTTTTTAAGCCACCAGGTCCAGGACTCGACCACGGTCAACTACATGGGAATCCAGTGAGGTAACAATTAAGCCATCTCCTAGTCCAATAATTCTTTTTTTCTTTTTTTAATGCTTTAACAATTTTTTAAGGTTTTTAAATGAGTTAAAAAATGTAGTTGTTGGGACCAGTAGATGGTGTAATGGTTACATCACTGAACTCCCATATAGTTGACCATGGTTTGAGTCCTGGACCCAGCAGCTTGAAACTCATGCTGGGCACATGTGCATGCATGCCCCAAAATCCCAAGTGTAGACGAGAAGAGAAGGGACTGTGGCGTGGCCATCCCCCCACACCATGGGCTGATTTCTCACTTTCTGTTTCTCCAGTGAGCACAGGCCCCCTATAGCAAAAACCTCTAAAAAAAAAAAAAAAAAGTTAAGCAAATTATAAAAAGAAAGTTTAGCACACATTTATTGTAATGTATACTTTTTAAGATTTTTTAGACCATAAACACTCTACTGTTGTTGTAAAACCAAACAAAACAGAAAAAACAAAAAGAAAATATAAGAAATAAAGAATTTCTTTCACTCCTTTTAGAATCTAAACTGAACAATACATACATAGAAACGGTGACCACTATTATAAGAACAGCCTAGCATGTCCTCAAATCCTACCCAGGACCTTCAGCACAGTTCAGGTGTTGGTTCCATTTCCTTTCCTGCCCTGTCTCTGCTCCAAGAAGGTACGGCCACTCTTATTACCCTGGCCTGCCAGGTCTGACCCTACGATAGGGTGTGCAAAAGAGCCCATGGGTGGGCATGTTTCTGAGGAAAGGAATTCCAGTTCCCAATAGAATTCTAAAAATGTCCACTGCCCTTAAAGATGAGAATCATAATTCTAAGGATATTGAAAAGGTGGCACATTCAAGTACTGGGTCATCAGAAAAGTCATGCTGTATTTTTCTGTTTTCTATGCAAAAATGCATCATGACTTTTTTGATGACCCAACAGAATCTTACTCTTCTCTTAATGTGATCACCAACCAAGTGTGAGTTGTTACATGTTAAATGAATCATATAACTATATCTTTATCATTGTAAAGGGAAAAGTGAAAGGCAGCTTTTAAAAAAAGAACAATAATGGGAAAAGTGGCAGTTAATTCCCATACACCAGTGAAAAAGCTGTAACAGGAGCAAAGGATACCTGTGTAAGCCCAATACTGATGGAAGAACAATGCTCCTATCTAGCCATCCATGTAAGCACCCATCCACTCACCCACCAGCCAGCCAGCCGGCCACCCATGTTAGTGCTTAATAACATGCTTAACGTCAGTTCCAAGGTCTAGGAATACAGAATAGAAAGATGAACTGAATTCTACTTTAGTTTAGTGGGGAGGACACACAACCATATTATTTTCTTAAAATACTCTTAGAGTCAAAAAACTTCAAGATACAAAGAAGCCATATGAAAGAATAATTCCAAGTATGGAGAACAAACCTCTTTTTTTGCATCTTCGAGACTGGCATCAGGACAAATGACAACATCACGACTACACTGCACTGGGTCTTTTCCAGCCAGGCCAGCAACAGTGACCTTAATCTAAGAGAAAGATGTCATCATGATATTTAAGAACACTGAAACATAAATTTAAGAGTAACATTTTCACAGCTACCTTTTGCTGTAAAATAATTTGGCAGGACATACTGCAACAAAACCATACTAAACTTAAGCTAAAAGAAAAATAAAACATGTTATTAAATACATTTAATAACATGTAATGCAAGAGTCCCGATCTGTAGCTGATGTCCTGGCACTCTGTCTGGTTAGAATACCTCTTTGGCTACAAGTGTTCTGATGTGGGTGATAAATTATACCATCATCCTATTAATAACCCTTCGGGCAAGGTTACTGTTGCCATTTAAATGTCTAAGTATTTTTCTAAGCTAAAAATGCCAAGTTAAAACAATGACATACTACTTAATCTTGCAAAACCTTAAGATGACAATACCAACAGCTACTATTGGAAAAATAGGCATCTTCTTACACTGCTAGTGGAATTACAAATTGGTAGAGCAATCTAGCAATGGGTCCAGGTGCTGGGGCACAGCAGTAACACTAGGACCCTGCAGCACTGGACGCCATATGGTCACCACAGTTTAGACCTGGGCGAGTCTGAAAAACGCACAGGGTGTGTGCCAGTGCCTAGGATCCTAAGATCCTCACAAGCTGGAGAGTTGGTGTGACAAAACCCTTTCAAGGGTGCCTTCCTCTTCCATTCTCTCTCACACAGCATTCTATCATAAAAGAGAAAAAAAAAAACGAAAAGTGATGCCAGCTGGGGCTTTACTTTGGCTTCGCAATTCCATTTTTAGTTACAGACAGTCTTTTTTTTTTTTCCTTAATTTTAGATTTTTACCACAGAGCACATGTGTTTGTAGGAGAGACAGAGAAAGAGGGAGAGAAATCACCATCCCCACCCCTGGCCCCAGGAGGAATGGTCACACTGCAATCCTTTCTCCTCCAGTCTCCTCTCAGGATTTCAGCATGCATACACAGGTGCCCAGCTTGTTTTTCGAGTCACTGGGTCCAGGACTCCAGCCACAGACTCAGTCATGTGGGATCTAGTACCATGACCATCATGCAACCTGCTGGCACTCTATATTCCTTCTTTACTGTGTCTAAAAAAACTTCGACATACCTGCATCAGAAAATCTATAAGAAATATTATAGCATTGCAATATTTTAAGGATAAACAGACTGTGGCATATTCACACAGAACAATACAAAGCAGCAATTTTATTATTATTTTTAAATGATTCTTTTCTCTTCTCTCTAGTTTGCCAGAGGGTGCATATGCTCACTGGAGAGACAAAGTATAAAAGTCCCCCCACCCTTTGGTGGGGGACAGCCACACCACAATCCCCTCTCTTCCATTTCTCCTTTTGGGATTTGGGACACACACACACACGTGCCAAGTGTTTTCTTTTTTTCCAAGCCTTTGGGTGTGGGGCTCTAACCACAGTTAGCCATAGGAAACCCAGCCCTCCTAACTATGAAATGACTGCTTGGCTCCTAATCAGCAGTTTTACATGAGTATACTGTACCTACATAGACCTTCATTATTATTTTTTTTTTTGGAGAGGTTTTTGCTATAGGGCACGTGCGCTCGCCAGACAGACAGAGACATAGAGACAGAAAGCGAGAAATCACTCCCCAGGGGCGATGGTCACGCCGCAATCCCTTCTCCTCCATTCTCCTCTCAGGATCTTGGGCACGCACGCACACGCGCCCGGCGTGAGTTTTAAGCCACCGGGTCCGGGACACGAACCACGGTTGACTACATGGGAGTCCAGCGACATAGCCATTACACTAACTGCTGGTTCCCATGGACCTTCATTTTTGAAAAACAGAAGAGTATAAGGTTAACAGACTCTGGGGGCCGAATGCTTGGGTGTGAGTTCTAGCTCCCCTACTTACTAACTCTGTGACATAGACCCATTATTTAGGGTCTCTGTGCATCAGTTTCTTTAACCATAAAATGGGGAAGACAATGTCTAACTTGTAGGGGTTGTTCTAACTGCTTAACATGATGCCTGGCACATGTCAGTGCTACTTAAGTGTTTGCTATCATTTTATATCTACGTATCTAGATATCTAGAAACATACATCTTTTTTATTTTTTATTTATTTATTTATTTTTTGCTAAATGGTGTGTGCACTCACCAGAGACAAAGAGAAAGAGGGAAAGTGAGAAGGCATCCCCAATAGGATGCTACTTTCCCCCATTCTCTTCTTAGGATTTTGGGCACACACACACATGCACCCAGCATGTTTTTCAAGTCCATCGGTCAGGGACTTGAAGTGCACAGCCAGCCAGGCGGGACCGAACTGCCTTAACCTCCACACCATCTGCTTGCCGTTTATCTATCTATCTATCTATCTATATAAATATATATTTACACAGATATAGAATATATAAAAACGTGGAGAATGAGAACCATTCTAACAGTTCCAACCTTCCAGTTGTCTACTGCTGCTTTAGAGAAATGTCTGGGATGGATACACACCAATGTGAGGACAGCCCTTATCTCCAAGGAAGGAGGAAGGGGCATGATTGAAGAAATTTACAAAGAGTTTCTACTGTATTTTTTTAAGCACTTGTTCTATAAGAAATGGGCCTAAAGGAAATATGGCAAATGTTAACGAAGTATTAAATGTGAGTACTGGGTAAACAAGTGCATATTATGTAATGTGTGCTTTTGTATGTTTAAAACAGTTCTCACATTTTTTTTTTCAAGATAACTTTCAAAACTCCAACAATTTTACAACTAGAGGACTAGGAAACAGTGGGGCACTTACCCCAGCTCGCCTCATGACGTCTACAGGGATGACCGTCTCCATTTCCTCTGCTCCTTTAGCCAGGATGACCAAAGCTCTTTTTGAAGCCATTTTTATGTTATTTTTTTTAAGACTTAAAAAAACAAAAAAGAAAAAAAACCTCAAACAACTTTCACTGTAACTATGGAATATCCTAAGTTGTTAAGAAAGTACCTTTCTTCAGGAAAAGGTTCTGACAAACAAAACTGAATATACCAAAAAAAGCATTTCAGGTTAATGCTGGTTTACATAAGCGTTTCAATCCTTCTGTTTCTAAGATGAAAACGCAGTGAGGTTAACATGAGTTAGTTGATTTTCTTTTACCATGTTTTTGTAAAACCGATTTCTAATACTATATTTCAAATGAAGTTTTCTAAAACACAAGTATGTGGGTCTTGCATTTCATAATTTTCATATATATATATCCACGGGCAAAAACTTAACTACACAATCTTTAGCGATTAGCCTGTAAGCATTTTAGAGGTGATTTTTTTTTTAGTTCCAATAATTGTACTAACATTTTGGGTGGGTTGGGTTGGCTAAGAGTGTTAAGTATGTGAATGCCATTTTTTATGATTAAGATGGAAATTCCCCTCACAGAGGCCAACCCAACTAGCTTCTCTGCACGTAGTTCTCTCACTGTAAAAGACAGCCGCTGAATGAGGTTCTGAACTGTTCTGCCTACTTTCTGGGGTTTGCCATCCGTGCAAAACAGACTTTAACAAGACGAGTTAAACAGAGGGTTAACTAGTTAACAGTTGAGCCGGTGAGATACTACGCAGAAAACCCTGATAGCTTCAGCGTTAAATGCGGGAGGTCAAAAGTCCCAGGATCTGCTTAAGCGACAACGCGTGTTCGTCAAACTCGAGGACACCGGGCGAGTCCGCACAGCCCCGGAACCCCCGGGAGGGGTGAGCCCGTTTCCGTGGCACGAGAGCTGCTCCCTGCCCAGGGCCCGCACCGGGGCTGGGTCCAGCAGGACACCGTCCAGCGGGAGACCGAGCGCCCCCGGTGCGTCACTGCCGGCGCGCGCCACACTCCCAGGGGTCCTGACCTGCACCCCACGCCTCTTCCCGCAGACGAGGAGCTTCAGCCCGTTATCACCGAGACCACTCACCCCACACCAGACTACACGGGTACGCACGCCAGCACGCACGCGCAGCACCCGCGGAGCCCTCGGCTCCGCACTGCGCAGACTCGCGCTGCTCCCGCGCCACGCTGCGTCACATCCGGCCGAGTCCACCCGGACGGCGGCGGGGTGCGGCCTTTCCGCAGTGTATTTCCCCTGGGGCAGCCCAGCAGCATGGGGGTCCTGCGGCTTGACGCGCGGGCACCGACCCTCCTGTCCTCGCTGTTTAACCCGCTCCCTGCGCAGCCCGGAGGCGATGCTGGCATCTCGAGTGGCTGTGCCTTGTTTTAAAACTGTATTTTTAAAAATTATGTATTCAGTTTTATTTATTCATTTTATTCTTTCATTTTATTATTATTTTTTTAATATGACCAGAGTGAGACATGGGGGGGTAGGGTAGAGAGTGAGGAGGCAAACCACCAGGACTCGAACCATGGTTGGCCATGTGGGAGTGCCCAGCCCCTTAACCACCACACCACCTGCTGGTCCCTCTAAAACTGTATTTTTTTATTAGATTCATCCTTCACTTTCCTCCAATGCACTCCTGTCTCCTTTTACATTGTTCCTCTTTCTTGGAATAGTTTCCTGTTTTGACCTCAGATCTGTTAGGACTCTCCTGGTCCTTTCTCCCCAATGCTTGGCCCCTGAACCCAAGTGACTGCGGAGCATTTATTCACACACAGTAACTTAAGGGGTTGTTGGTTTCTCTCTCCTTCGTGTTTAAAGGTCCTGACGCTGTTGCTGCGTCCACAGGATTACAACAAGGCTGAACGTGTAGGCCTAATAAGTACTTGATTAGATTTATTTACATTATTTTATTAAAAAACTTATTTCAAATATCAGTATTTTCACTAGCTTCAAAAACCAAGATGATAAACATTATCCCTGTCCTCTCCAACCAGTTCCATCACCAGCCTCTATTTCCTACTGGTTACTGCAATTCATTCCTTGTGCATCCTTTGGGTGTTTCTTTATGCAAGCACAAATCGATACAAATTATTTACCCTCTATCTCATATATATATACACATTGTTCTGCACTTCCTCCACCCACCCACTCTTAGTAAGTGGATATCTTGGAGGATCTTTTCATATCAAAAAGAAATTCCTCGTATTTTCATTTATTCAAATAGACCATATGCCGCTGTGGGCACGCTCCATAATTTATTTGCTGGTGACTCACTGATAACACAGGTTATTTCTGATCATTTTCTGTACAGACAGCACTGCATTAAAAAGGCTTATACACACAGCCTAGAGAATAACTCGAGCGAAAGTTCCACAAGTGGGAAATACATCTGAGCAACTCCATGTAAGTGCAACTACTTAGCACACTCACCAGTAGTTATTAAAATAAAACAATATTTTCAATATGTCAGTGTTTTTTGTTTTTTAGACCAAAGGGCAAGTGGTCTAGCCAGGGGCAGAGTAGAGTAGGGGTGCTTTCTCATTCCCCATGGAAAGTGGTCAGGCCACAGTACTCCTCCATTTTTCTCTCCCTTTGAGCATGCCTGTGTTTCTCAAGCTGCCATTGGGACTCAAACAGCACAGTTGACCATATGTGATAAAACACATGAACTAGCATGCTACTAGCTCACCCAAATGGGTTAATGTTTTTAATGTTCAATTTGGATATCAAAATCACATGTCTTTTCTACAAATAACTTGTGTGTGTGTAGTTTACCAAGCACTTTCATATATTTCGTGTGATTCTCTAAAACAGTGTTTTTTATTTAAAAAATTGTGATTGTTATTTATGTAACACTGCACTTGTGTAAATGTTTTAAATGTCTTTAACATTTGATTTTTTAAAAAATTATTCATTTAACTTTATTTATTCATTCATTCATTTTTAATTTGACTGGAGAGATACACAGAAAGAGAGAGAAAGAGGTGAGAGAGCAAGCCACCAGGTCCAGGACTTGAACCGTGGTCAGCCATGTGGGAGCACCCAGCGCCTTAACCACCATGCCACCTGCTGTTCCCAACATTTGATATTTTTAGGAGAAATCATTTGAGTTCTAGAATGACTTCACCTTTGGCTATTGGCAAGGGGACAGGCAAAAGACACCCCCTCTCAATTTTGAAGAAGTGTGGAAATAGGAGTGACAGAGAGAGGGGAGGCAAGTGATTAGATGTGGGTTCCAAGAACCAAGGAGGGGGTCAGCAGGTGGTATGGAGGTTAATGTCCCTGGATCCCACATGGCCGACTGCACGGTTCGAGTCCTGGACCTGGTGACTTATGAATCATGCTGGGCACATGTGTGTGCATGCCCAAAATCCCAAGAGAAGAATAAAGAAGGATTGCAGTGTGACCATCCTCCGTGTGTGTGTGTGTGGGTCTCTCTCTCTCTCTTGCCCTGGCCAGTGTAGGCACTCTGTAGCAAAAACTAGAATAATAAAAATAAATGGTGGGGAAAAAGAATGAGGAGCCTAACCATGCTGTTACTCACTGCCAAGAAGCTATGCTCCACAGGCTAGGATCAAATGGGAGGCCTGGGTTCAGTTCACATAATGGGACTCTATCTAAAAAAGAGCTGGTGTGTGGCTGTATTCCCAGTCAGGAGACAAGCAAAATCGAGACATGGCCCAAACCCCTGTCTTCTAAAACAAACCATAAACCAAGGTATTTAGGTAGATGGAAGGAGAACCAAAGACAGGCCGTTTTGCTCCAGTTCCCAGAGTAAACTTTTTTCCAATTGCTAGAGGCTGCATGGATTCACCAGTTACCAAGCACTTTCATATATTTCGTGTGATTCTCTAAAACAGTGTTTTTTATTTAAAAAATTGTGATTGTTATTTATGTAACACTGCACTTGTGTAAATGTTTTAAATGTCTTTAACATTTGATTTTTTAAAAAATTATTCATTTAACTTTATTTATTCATTCATTCATTTTTAATTTGACTGGAGAGATACACAGAAAGAGAGAGAAAGAGAAGGTGAGAGAGCAAGCCACCAGGTCCAGGACTTGAACCGTGGTCAGCCATGTGGGAGCACCCAGCGCCTTAACCACCATGCCACCTGCTGTTCCCAACATTTGATATTTTTAGGAGAAATCATTTGAGTTCTAGAATGACTTCACCTTTGGCTATTGGCAAGGGGACAGGCAAAAGACACCCCCTCTCAATTTTGAAGAAGTGTGGAAATAGGAGTGACAGAGAGAGGGGAGGCAAGTGATTAGATGTGGGTTCCAAGAACCAAGGAGGGGGTCAGCAGGTGGTATGGAGGTTAATGTCCCTGGATCCCACATGGCCGACTGCACGGTTCGAGTCCTGGACCTGGTGACTTATGAATCATGCTGGGCACATGTGTGTGCATGCCCAAAATCCCAAGAGAAGAATAAAGAAGGATTGCAGTGTGACCATCCTCCGTGTGTGTGTGTGTGGGTCTCTCTCTCTCTCTTGCCCTGGCCAGTGTAGGCACTCTGTAGCAAAAACTAGAATAATAAAAATAAATGGTGGGGAAAAAGAATGAGGAGCCTAACCATGCTGTTACTCACTGCCAAGAAGCTATGCTCCACAGGCTAGGATCAAATGGGAGGCCTGGGTTCAGTTCACATAATGGGACTCTATCTAAAAAAGAGCTGGTGTGTGGCTGTATTCCCAGTCAGGAGACAAGCAAAATCGAGACATGGCCCAAACCCCTGTCTTCTAAAACAAACCATAAACCAAGGTATTTAGGTAGATGGAAGGAGAACCAAAGACAGGCCGTTTTGCTCCAGTTCCCAGAGTAAACTTTTTTCCAATTGCTAGAGGCTGCATGGATTCACCAGAGGGAGACAGAGAAAGGGAGAAAGGACCCCCAGTGGGCTGTGGTCATGCCACAGTCTTCTCTATCGTTTTTTTCATCCTGTTAGGATTTGGGGCACGCATGCACACATGCCTGAAATGTTTTTCATACATCTGGGGCTGGGATTCAAACCACGGCGCCACATGAAATATAAACTCTTAAAAGAAGACAGCTGTGCAGATTGTGTGCCGCAGCATGAAACAGCCATGACCACGTAAAAACGGCAAGACAGTGAGCAGTGAGACAGAGAGTGAACCAGAGTTAATGTACCTGAGACAACTGCGTCACCATCAAGATCTGAAAAGGGTGAGTCCACGTTTTTGTCAAATCAATATGTTGCAGTTTTGGGGTTCTTCTGAGAGAGAGATTTTTGATAGAGGGTGCATGAGAGACAGAAAGCAAGAAACCACCCTCCCCCCGCCCCAGGGGGACAGCTAAGCTGCCATCCCTTCTCCTCCATTCTCCTCAGGATCTTGGGCACACGTACACACATCCCAGCGTGCATTTTTAAGCTGTTGGGTCTGGGACTCGAACTGCAGTCGACTATGTGTGAGTCCAGCGATGTAACCATTATACCATCTACTAGTCCCTTGCACATTTTGTTTTGTTTTGTTTTTTTGAGAGGTTTTTGCTATAGGACAGAGAGAGACAGAGACAGAAAGTGAGAAATAACCCCCCCGGGGGGATGGCCATGCCACACGCACCTGACGTTGAGTTTAAGCCACGGGGTCCGTGACTCGAACCACGGTCGACTACGTGGGAGTCCAGTGACATAGCCATTACACTAAATGCATGCAGTTTTTTTTTGGGGGGAGGGAGAGATTTTCGCTATAGGGCGTGTGCGCTCGCCAGACAGACAGGGAGAGACATAGAGACAGAAAGCAAGAAATCACCCCCAGGGGGGATGGTCATGCCACAATCCCTTCTCCTCCATTCTCCTCTTGGGATCTTGGGCATGCACGCACACATGCCCGGCGTGAGTTTTAAGCCACCGGGTCTGGGACGTGAACCATGATCAACTATGTGGGAGTCCGGTGACATAGCCATTACGCTAACTGCTGGTTCCCCCTTGCATGCAGTTTTAAAAACTCAAATATTACTTATGGTAGATTAGATTATTTTCCAGGGACAAGCCATCTTTCTCCTTCCACCTGCATAGGTGCAATGTCACCTTACTTTGGGCTTGGCCCTGTTTTGGCCAATGAAATGTTTTGTTTTGTTTTTTTAATTATTTATTTATTTATCCACTCTTTTTTTTTTTTTTTTTTTTTTTTTTTTTTTTTTTTCAAAGCAAGCCACCAGGTCACCAGGTCCGGGACTAGAACCGTGATCAGCCATGTGGGAGTGTCCAGCACCTTAACCACCACACCACCTGCTGGCCCTATTGGCCAATGAAATGTTAACAGCTGCCTAATCAAAAGTTTCAAAAGTACTGACCTAATCATTAAGTCTGTATTCTTTATTGTTAAATTTATATAGGGGGTCAGCAGGTGACGTGGTGGTTAAGGGTCCTGAACTCCAACACGGACAACTATTGTTCGAGTCCTGGACCTGGCGGCTTGCTTTACTTTTTCTTTCTCTCTCTCTCTCTCTCTCCCTTTCTCTCATTCTGTCTCTTTCTGGTCAAACGAAATAAATAAAGTTAAATTTTTAAAAATGGTTATAGAAAGCGCAGGGACATTGCTGCTGTCTCCTCAACCTGGGTTTCAGAATGAATACATATGAAACATACCTGCCCCAGCCAACCTGCACAATTAGCAACCTGAAGCAGTCACCACAGCTGAAATGCAGACTATATGGGTCAGGTTTTGCTATGCAGCAATACCTAATTGATAGAGCAACAGCTCTCTGACTCAGTCCTTCCCACTTCAGCTCTGATTCCCAGAAGCAAATGTTTTCAAACTCTTTACATTGTTTCTTTTGCAAATTATCTCAGTATTTTGAAACAGTATGCTAGTATGTTTCTCCAGTATTGGCTTTAGACATTATATTTGAACTTCTTGGCAGGTAGGATAATTTTCATTTCAAAGATGCCAAGATTGGGGCCAGCAAGTGGTGTAGTTGTTAGGGCGCTGAACTCCAACATGTCTGATAGCAGTTTGAGTCCCAGACCTGGCAGCTGTTTTGTCACTTTGTCTCTCTCTATGATGCATGTGCCCTATAGCAAATTTTAAAAATAATAATAAATTATTAAGTAAATAATTCTAAAATAATGCAAAGATTGAGGTTAAGGTGAAATGACTGTGTAGATCCTACAGTCTTGGTCAAATTCAGATATTCTTATGCTGAATTTCCCACTATCCACCATATCTTTTACCAGTATATTACTTAGTAAGTCAGTAACACTCATGACACTTTCTTTATAATTCCCACATATGGGACCAGCAGTTAGCGTAATGGCTATGTCGCCAGACTTCCACATAGTCAACTGCGGTTCAAGTCCCAGACCCGGTGGCTTAAACTCACGCTGGGCACGTGTGCGTGCGTGCCCAAGATCCCGAGAGGAGAATGGAGGAGAAGGGATTGCAGCGTGGCCATCCCCCCGGGGGGTGATTTCTCGCTTTCTGTCTCTCTGTCTCTCTGGTCTTTCTGGTGAGCGCACACACCCTATAGCAAAAATCTCTCAAAAAATAAATAAAAATAAAAATAAATGTTTAAAAAAATTCCCACATATGTCTCATCACACATTTATAGGACAAGGCCAAATATTTAAACCATTTACCAAAAAACATTGCCCTAATACTGGCAATAAAAATATCTGGTTCTGACCCTATTTCCAGGAAGAACCACCCATTTCTACCAACCACCTTTTAAACTCAATATTTGACAAGTTTCTGCATTGCGGGAAGTACCAACAAAAAGATCTCCCTGTTCTCGAGGCACTTAATCAGTTTCTTGCAGTAGTTGCAACATTTGCCTAGTGGACCTCACAATCCAATAATGGAGAAGTGGTACTGACAATGTTAGCAGCTGCCACCAAGGGCAGTTCTGATCCTGTATTGGATCCAAAGTACTATACAACCACCACCTCCCACTCTCCTCCCCCAGGATTATCCTGATTTCCTAGCAAAGATATTGCAGGCTTTTTGTTTTGGTCGTCCAGGCCTCCCCCCCCCATGGGTCACTCTTATATTTAGTATCTCTTAGCAAACACTTTAAAATAGACCATTCTCTATGGCTGCATTCTTTCATTCCATCAATATAGTACCTATCATTCAAGCATTTTGTCACCTTTTCTTTATTGTCTCTCTCCCTAGTCCGATGAACTCTGTGAGAGGACCTTCCTGCCTTGGTTATGTTGAATTCCCAGCATCTATTGAATCGCTAGCACGCAACAGCTGTCAATAATTTTACTATTATCCTGATTTCGCCCTAGATTATTTGACAGCTTTATTGCTAGAGATTAGTGCATTCATTTGCAGAACCATACAGTTTACAAAATGATTTCAACCTATTCATTTCTATTTTAATCTTACTTCTCGCATGTATCAAATCACCAGACAATGAATGTGCTATGTGAAATTTTGTTGACATCATTTTCACTTGCTTTTTAACCTCACTCAAGAGACATTTAAGTTACAATTACTGGACATAAAGTACACCTTTGGGGCATTTTTCAACACCCTATAAATCCTGGGTTCAGAGCACGCTTTACAGAGGCCTGGCAGAAACGGCGAATTTCCCCTCCGGAGCCCCCGAAAGGTTAGGTCGGCGGGACCGAGAATAGTGGGCGAGCCCTGACATTTGAGGCGGCGCTGGCGCAAGGGGGGAAATTCTGACAATACGGTCTGCGAGGGGCCCCGAGACAGCTTCGCCTCTCCTCCCACCGGTGTGAAAAGCCCACCAAACGTGGGCCACCCAGTACTACTCCCACAGAGACCCGGGCGCCGGAAATGGGCTGGCGGACCCGCAGAGACGTACAGCCCACTTCCGTCGGCCGCGACGCGCGCTCCACAGAGCGCCAGGATTGGCCGAGTCGTTTAATTTGACCAGAGAGAGAGGGAAAGTGAGAAAGCAAGCCACCAGGTCACCAGGTCCGGGACTAGAACCGTGATCAGCCATGTGGGAGTGTCCAGCACCTTAACCACCACACCACCTGCTGGCCCTATTGGCCAATGAAATGTTAACAGCTGCCTAATCAAAAGTTTCAAAAGTACTGACCTAATCATTAAGTCTGTATTCTTTATTGTTAAATTTATATAGGGGGTCAGCAGGTGACGTGGTGGTTAAGGGTCCTGAACTCCAACACGGACAACTATTGTTCGAGTCCTGGACCTGGCGGCTTGCTTTACTTTTTCTTTCTCTCTCTCTCTCTCTCTCCCTTTCTCTCATTCTGTCTCTTTCTGGTCAAACGAAATAAATAAAGTTAAATTTTTAAAAATGGTTATAGAAAGCGCAGGGACATTGCTGCTGTCTCCTCAACCTGGGTTTCAGAATGAATACATATGAAACATACCTGCCCCAGCCAACCTGCACAATTAGCAACCTGAAGCAGTCACCACAGCTGAAATGCAGACTATATGGGTCAGGTTTTGCTATGCAGCAATACCTAATTGATAGAGCAACAGCTCTCTGACTCAGTCCTTCCCACTTCAGCTCTGATTCCCAGAAGCAAATGTTTTCAAACTCTTTACATTGTTTCTTTTGCAAATTATCTCAGTATTTTGAAACAGTATGCTAGTATGTTTCTCCAGTATTGGCTTTAGACATTATATTTGAACTTCTTGGCAGGTAGGATAATTTTCATTTCAAAGATGCCAAGATTGGGGCCAGCAAGTGGTGTAGTTGTTAGGGCGCTGAACTCCAACATGTCTGATAGCAGTTTGAGTCCCAGACCTGGCAGCTGTTTTGTCACTTTGTCTCTCTCTATGATGCATGTGCCCTATAGCAAATTTTAAAAATAATAATAAATTATTAAGTAAATAATTCTAAAATAATGCAAAGATTGAGGTTAAGGTGAAATGACTGTGTAGATCCTACAGTCTTGGTCAAATTCAGATATTCTTATGCTGAATTTCCCACTATCCACCATATCTTTTACCAGTATATTACTTAGTAAGTCAGTAACACTCATGACACTTTCTTTATAATTCCCACATATGGGACCAGCAGTTAGCGTAATGGCTATGTCGCCAGACTTCCACATAGTCAACTGCGGTTCAAGTCCCAGACCCGGTGGCTTAAACTCACGCTGGGCACGTGTGCGTGCGTGCCCAAGATCCCGAGAGGAGAATGGAGGAGAAGGGATTGCAGCGTGGCCATCCCCCCGGGGGGTGATTTCTCGCTTTCTGTCTCTCTGTCTCTCTGGTCTTTCTGGTGAGCGCACACACCCTATAGCAAAAATCTCTCAAAAAATAAATAAAAATAAAAATAAATGTTTAAAAAAATTCCCACATATGTCTCATCACACATTTATAGGACAAGGCCAAATATTTAAACCATTTACCAAAAAACATTGCCCTAATACTGGCAATAAAAATATCTGGTTCTGACCCTATTTCCAGGAAGAACCACCCATTTCTACCAACCACCTTTTAAACTCAATATTTGACAAGTTTCTGCATTGCGGGAAGTACCAACAAAAAGATCTCCCTGTTCTCGAGGCACTTAATCAGTTTCTTGCAGTAGTTGCAACATTTGCCTAGTGGACCTCACAATCCAATAATGGAGAAGTGGTACTGACAATGTTAGCAGCTGCCACCAAGGGCAGTTCTGATCCTGTATTGGATCCAAAGTACTATACAACCACCACCTCCCACTCTCCTCCCCCAGGATTATCCTGATTTCCTAGCAAAGATATTGCAGGCTTTTTGTTTTGGTCGTCCAGGCCTCCCCCCCCCATGGGTCACTCTTATATTTAGTATCTCTTAGCAAACACTTTAAAATAGACCATTCTCTATGGCTGCATTCTTTCATTCCATCAATATAGTACCTATCATTCAAGCATTTTGTCACCTTTTCTTTATTGTCTCTCTCCCTAGTCCGATGAACTCTGTGAGAGGACCTTCCTGCCTTGGTTATGTTGAATTCCCAGCATCTATTGAATCGCTAGCACGCAACAGCTGTCAATAATTTTACTATTATCCTGATTTCGCCCTAGATTATTTGACAGCTTTATTGCTAGAGATTAGTGCATTCATTTGCAGAACCATACAGTTTACAAAATGATTTCAACCTATTCATTTCTATTTTAATCTTACTTCTCGCATGTATCAAATCACCAGACAATGAATGTGCTATGTGAAATTTTGTTGACATCATTTTCACTTGCTTTTTAACCTCACTCAAGAGACATTTAAGTTACAATTACTGGACATAAAGTACACCTTTGGGGCATTTTTCAACACCCTATAAATCCTGGGTTCAGAGCACGCTTTACAGAGGCCTGGCAGAAACGGCGAATTTCCCCTCCGGAGCCCCCGAAAGGTTAGGTCGGCGGGACCGAGAATAGTGGGCGAGCCCTGACATTTGAGGCGGCGCTGGCGCAAGGGGGGAAATTCTGACAATACGGTCTGCGAGGGGCCCCGAGACAGCTTCGCCTCTCCTCCCACCGGTGTGAAAAGCCCACCAAACGTGGGCCACCCAGTACTACTCCCACAGAGACCCGGGCGCCGGAAATGGGCTGGCGGACCCGCAGAGACGTACAGCCCACTTCCGTCGGCCGCGACGCGCGCTCCACAGAGCGCCAGGATTGGCCGAGTCGGCCAGCAGTGGGCGGGGTGGCCGCACTCGACGCAGGCGTCCCGCGACTGGGAGTGCTTTGGGGGGCACACCCCGAAAGGTCACTACTTCCGGGAGTCACGTGTGGGTTTCCGGCGCCGTGAGGTCGCCGTCCTCTGCCACCCCGCCGCTCGCGGGGGAGTGTGACTCGGCCAGTGCGGTTTTGAAGAGGGTCTTTTGTCGCACCTGGTCTCAGCTTCGCCTTGGTGGCTAGCGAATGGGCTCACCAGAAACGGTGACGCTTAATCTGCTCCCAGTCCGGGGGCCTTTGGTATCTGGAGGAGGCGAGTCTAGTCTCTGATGTCGTGTCGTGGCTCTTAGGAAAATGTACGAAGGCCAGTGGCTGTGGCCTGGGCAACGTTTTTTGTGTCTGTCTTTGGTTATGTGAGAAACATTTGCTGCCATACTGAGTTTTATTGGCATTTTATTTCTAGCCGTCAGAGTAAGATCTAACCATTTAGTTTCAGTGTTGGGTTATGAAAAGCCTTTTAAATTTTCTTTTGTTAAATATGGATCGTAATACCAGCCCAGAGGCTGGTAAGAACCTAGTGAGATCTTAGGTAAAACACCAAGCCCAAAGGATTGGAGACGTTGAGTGCCTTATTTTTGTTTACTGTTCTGGTTCTTTAATTATACTTCTATACTGTTTTCAGATTCCAGTGTTTTTAAATTAACCTAATAATTGCACATCTTTTGAGGAGTAAACACAATTTTTCAGTACATGACTACAATGTGCAATGATTAAAACAGGGTAATTAGCATACCCATAATTTCAGTCATTTGTCATTACTTTGTGTTGAGAACATTCAAAATCCTCTTTTTTAAATATTCTGAGATGAACAATAAATTGTTAACTATAGTCGGTCCATTGTATTTTATAAAACTAGACTTTGTTCCTCTTGTCTAACCATAACTTTGTTTCCATTAATCAACATCCCTCCATCCCATTCTTCCCAGCCTCTAATAATCTGTACCCCTTTACCTCTAGGAGGTCATTTTTACCCCCAATTTCCACATATGATGGAGAACATGTAATACTTCTCTTTCCTGTGCCTGCCAAATTTCATTTAGCAAAATATCCTCCAGGCCTGCCCAGTTAACTCTCAAATGACAGGATCTCTTCTGTTTTAATGACTGAATAGCATATGCCATGTTTGCTTTAGTCATTGGCCTGTTGATGGACGCCCAGGTTGAGTCCATGACTTGGCTATTGTGAAACTGGGGTGCGGATATCTTTACCACATCCTGATTTCCTTTGCCTTGAATATACAAGCAGTAGTGGGATTGTTGGATTATTTGGTAGATTCCGGTATTTAGGAAACACAGTGATGCAGGAGTCACATTTCTCTCAGTAGGCAAATCTATATTCCACCCAGTGGTGCACATTTTTATCTAGCAAAACTTTCCTGCCTGACTCCTTGCCCACTGCCCCTTTAATTTATCCTGGAGGTCCCTTTTCTTAAGGTCCACCTAGCCACAGGTTGTTAAGCAGTGGCCACACCCAGGGTGAAAAACCAACTATTTTGATAACCTTTTGCTTGTCTGTAGTTCTGTGAATCTGTTGGCCTTGACAGTGACTCCTATGGAAGGGATTAAAATCGATGATGAGTATGCTGACCATGTTCAAATCCCACCACAATGTGGTTCAAACATTTTCCGATCTTCTACATTCTCACCTCTTACACTTCCTCATTCATTTTCTCCTGGAATATACCCTGTACTTTGCCTCCTTCATGCTTCCACATTGGCTGTTCCCTCTGCTAGGAATACCCTCTGCTTCCACATCAGCCTTTCCATGTATTATCTATCCTGCAAAATCTAATTACAGTGCTAATCCAGGAAATTTTCTCTGTGTTCCCATAGCACTTCGACCTATTATAGAATCTGAAAGGCCTTGTGGCTCTATCTTATGCTGCTGCTTCCTCCCAAGGCTGTGAAAGTTGTTGCCTTATCAATATATGCCCTACCCCAGTAAAACTCATTCAACATGTATTTATTGAACTCTTAGCATGTGGTCTCTGAATGCCCAGGATTCAGCGGTGAATGAATAATACCCCCTCTCATGGAGCTTATGTTCGATGGGGAAAAACAGACAATAGACGAAGTGCCAGGTGGTAACATGTACTATGTAGAAAGTAAAAGGGATGGAAAAGGAAACAAGAGAATAATGGGGTAGAGGAGGGAGTCTTTCAGAGAGTAGAAAGGGATGCTTTTTTCTGAGGAGGAAACCTGAATAAGATGAGGGAAAAGAGTGGATAGATAGTAGGAGGGAGAGCATTTTAGCTGAGTGAACAACAAAGCAAAGGCCCTAAAGGGGGAGTTGTTTTGTATCTAAAAGAGCAAGGAGCAAGCCAGGCTATGGGAGATTGGTAAAAATGCAAAGTAGGCGAGGTAGGCAGGGGCCAGATCATATGCAGACTTGAATTTGACATTTATTAGTGTGTTGAATTCATTGGATCAGTAAGGGAAAGAAGAATTTAATGGTAATGTGCCACAATGGGCAGGGATGCTCAGACGGGGGGCCTGAAATCAGATCTGTGCCACTCATGACTTTGACAAAGAGATTTTAAAAAATTGATAAATAAGGAAAGGAATTTATTTGGTGAGGTCAATACCAGTGGACCAAAGTCCATAATCATCTCTGCTGTACTGAGCAAAATACAAAATTTATATAGGGGAAGAAATCAGTGCCAGGTACACTTAGAAAACAAAGGGCAAGTTATTCATTGTCTTGGGGGGGGGGAAATGACAAGGAACCTGGTCATTGTCTTCAGCA
>NW_006159616.1:15974039-15993711 GCF_000334495.1 Tupaia belangeri chinensis
GACCAAGAGAAGTGAAAGCTTCAGGGTGCAATCACTGCTTGGGGAGCGATTTCTCTTCTGGGCATCCAGGGCTGGGTGAAATGATCAGCTTCAATTCACTGTGAGGGTCTTAAAGATAAGCAGTGATTGGGACCTGCAGTTAGCGTAATGGCTATGTCTCTGGACTCCCACGTAGTCGACTGTGGTTCGCATCCTGGACCCGGTGGCTTAAAGCTCATGCCGGGCGCTTGTGTGTGCGTGCCCAAGATCCCAAGAGGAGAATGGAAGAGAAGGTATTGCGGCGTGGCCATCCACCCTGGGGGGGTGATTTCTCGCTTTCTGTCTGTCTCCCTCTGTCTGGCGAGCGCATCCGCCCTATAGCGAAAACCTCTTCCAAAAAAAAAAAGATAAGCAGTGATTAACAAACCAGCGAAACAGGTAAAGACAACTCTTAGATCCTGGTTTAGAAGCCAAGTATGGTTTAGCAATGTTTGAGCTACTAAAACTTTTTCAGGCAGACATGTGGGAGGAGGCTGCTGGAGTCTTTCCCTTTCCTGTTGCTATAGCCCAGTAAGGCTCCACAAGGTTATTGTTAACTTGCTTCTGTTAGTTAAGCATTAGGCTCCATCTCCTGTGAAGAAGATAAAAGATTCTGTTTTGTGAGACACATAGTGAAGATAGGAGTTTCAAGACTAATTTTCCTATGTCTATTAAGAGGACTCCAAGACTAAGTCACTTTGGTTATTGCTTACAACAGTAATAATGAAATTTGGAAATTGCTTGAGTTTGAGTATAACAGACTGTAGGCAAATACTGTGCATACTATACACATTATTTGCTCTTTGCACATAGGTACATTAGAACTCATTTAGTGTTGGCAATGATAATTAAATGAAAACAATAATTAAAAGAAACACCTTGGGCTCACTGGTGGCACAGCAGTAATGCAATACTCTGCAATGCAAGACCCAAATGGGAAGATGCTGGGTTTACATTCCAAGGCCTCTCGGTATACACTGGGCATACACAAGTGCCTTGTTCTGGATTTGCCAATGCTGGGGGTGAGTTGCAGCCAGAGGACCCTATTCTTTTGGGAATCTCTTTCTCTCAATCTCTCTTTGTCTCAGAAAAAAATATATGCATTAAAAAAAAAAACTAATTGAGTGGCTGGCAGGTGGCATGGTGGTTAAGGGTGCTGGACTCCCATGTGACTAACCATGGTTCGAGTCCTGGACCTGGTGGCTTGCTTTTCACTTTCTCTCTCTTGCTCTGTCTTCTGGTAAAATTAAAATAGATAAATTAAGTTAAATAAAATAATTCTTAAAAATAACCTAAATGAACCTTTCATGATAATGGAAACTGAAGAGCAGGAGACAGATTCTGTGGAGGAAGAACTAGAATGACTTGCGAATGGAGTTGTTTGGAGGATTTATATTTGGTCAGCGGGCACACGCATGTGTGTGAGGAAGAGAGAGAAAGAATCCCTCAGCAGGGCCTAGCCATGCCACAATCTTTTTTCCACCCATTTTTCCATCCCTTCAGGAACACGGGTACATGCATATGTGCCTGGCATGTTTTTCAAGCCTCCGATTCTGGAATTCGAATATGGAGGATCATGGGGGATCTGACACCCTCTGCACAGAACTTAACTGCTGTGCTATGAGACAGGCCCTGTCTTGCTTATTTGAAGGAAGAAATATATGACTGTTAGTTGACAAAAGTTGAATTTGTGAAATAATTGAATGAATCTGTGTATTCATTTATTTTAACAGTACTTTTCTTCCTAAGGGCTAAGGTGAACGCTAAAGGCAGGGAGACAGTACCCCATAAGCAGAAACTAGCTGCTTTAGCTGATCTCTGCTATTATAAAAGAATACCTGAGACTGGGTAACAGTGAACAGGGATATACTGCTTGATGATTCTGGAAGCTGGAAAGTCTGAGATCGAGGGACTGGAAGCTGGTAAAAGGCCTTCTTGTGTCCTCCCATGGCAGATGGGCAAAGGGAAGATGTGAAAGAGATGGGGGAAGAGGACTGAATTAATCCTTTTATTAGGAACCTACTGCCTCAATAATAGCATTATACCAGTCATGAAGGCAGGACCCTCACGGCCTAATCACCTTCTAAAGGTTCCACCTCTCAACACTGTTGTGACAGGGATTACGTTTCCAACACGTGAACTTTGGGAGAGACATTCAAACCATAGCTCTATACTTTGGAATAAAATTACTTTTTGAGGCAATGCTGCTTCAGTCACAATTGTCACTTTCAGCTTAATGTCTTCCCCCTGAGAAACGTGGCAACCATCTACCTCCATCAGAATTTTTAAATACAGAACACTTGCTTACTGAATAGTTTCTGATTATATGCTCTATTTTTTTTTTAAGTTAGTCTACCTGTCTCTAAAAAGTGACTACTGCAAGGCTATCAATTCTGCTCCTCATCAGATTTCTTAAGTTTAAATTGGCTGTCAGTTTCTTGGTAGTCATCCACATAGATCGACTGCGGTTTCTGACTCAGCTCACGAACCACTGAATCGACAGTCTCACTCTTGGTTGCTGAATGTACACATCTTTTTGTTCATTCACAGGAATGAACCATTACGTGTGGGTCCTAAGTTCGTTATAACTCTTGACCAAATGTTAGGATAGCTTTGGAATGTGAAGACTTGGTTTCCACACTGGCTTCTCCATTCCTTACAGTGGGGCAGTGTGTTGGGAGGAGAGTGTGTTCTTCCTGATGCCAGTCTGTCGTGGTTTAAGTCCAGCTCTGCCCCCTGCTAGCTAGATAATCCTGAACAAATTCTTTATCCCTCAAGCCTCAGTCTTGCCATCTATAAAACAGGGATAACAAAACCTATGAACTTCAAAGGATTAAATAAATTAAGAGAGGTTATTCTAGAACACCAGCCTCAAAAACTGCCATTAATCCTTGGTTCAGTTACTTCCCTCAGCCTGTTTTCCTTTCTTTCCTTTTTGTTGTTGTTGTTGTTGCCTGAGGGCTCATGTGCTCACTACAGGGAGACAGAATGACACAGAGAGAGTGAGAACAAAAGATCACTCCCAATGGGGTGTGGCCATGCCTCAGTCCCTTCTCCTTCAGAATATCTTCATTCTATTGGGATTTGGGGGCACACACACTAAGGGTGTTTTTTTTTTTTTTCTTTCTTCTTTTTTTTTTTTCAGAGAGATTTTTGCAATAGGGTTCATGTGATTGCCAAAGAAACAGAAAGCGAGAAATCACCCTCCAAGGCGGATGGGCATGCTGCAGTCCCTTCTTTTCCATTCTCCTGTTTGGATTTTGGGCACACATGCAAATGTGTCTGGTATGAGTTTTAAGCCACCAGGTCAGGACTCAAACCATGGTTGACTACATGAGAGTCCAATGACGTAACTATTTTGTCATCAGCTGGTCCCAAAGGTGTTTTCAAGCCTCTGGGGCCAGGATTTGAACCATAGTTGGCCATGTGGGATTCAGCTCCCCTAATCACCAGGTCTTAGAGCCAGCCCACACTTCTGTTTCCCTAACATTAGGATAGTAACAGTAGGGCCAGCAGGTGGCATGGTGGTTAGGGCACTGGACTCCCACGTGGTCGAAATGGTTTGAATCCTAGATCTGGCAGCTTGTTTTCTCATATTCCCTCTCTCTATATATAGGACATGCAACCTATAGCAAATTAAAAAACAATAATAACAAATATAATAATTCTTTAAAAAAGAATAGTAACAGTAGTTCTTACCTCACATAATTGATAAGAGGCTAAATAAAATATTTATAGTATTTAGCATAATATATGCAATGTAGAAAGGAACCTGAAAATATTAACTACTATTAAGTATTAGAAAATAACTATTTATCAATAATTATGTAATATGCTTAAATTCAGTGATGAAGGGACCAGAGGAGAGTAACACAGAAAATGATAAGACCATAAAACTGTCTTGCTGATGGGCTGGTCCTATAGCCTAATGGTTGAGGGACCTTGACCCCACATGGAGGCCTGGTTCAAATCCTAGCCCTTGTGGTTTGAAAAACACACCAGGCACAGGCACATGTGTGCCCCACATCCTGACAGGATAGAGCAATAGAGAAGAGACTGCAGCATCACCACACTGCATTGGGGGGAGGGGGTGGACTCTCTATCTCCTTCTTCCTCTCTCTCACTGGCAAGCACACACACCCTCCAGCAATGAAAAAAAATGTGTTGGTGAGGTGAGGAGTAGAAATAGTGTTTGCTTTTGAACTTATTTTTCTGGCCCAGCAGGTGGCATGGTGGTTAAGGCACTGGACTCCCATGCAGCTGACTGCAATCTGAATTCCAGACCTGGTGACTAGCTTACTCACTTTCCCTCTCTCTATATGTCTCTCTCTGTGCAAATTAAAATAATAATAATAATAAAATTAAACAATTCTTTAAAAAATTCATTTTTATAAAAATTTTGAAACTATTAAAATTTAATAGATAAATAGCGAATAGTTAAAATTAAGTATCCAATAATCTGAGATTTTTGTTTTTAAAGTTAATTACCCTTATTAAATATTTTTATAAAAAATAAATTTTTTTTACAGTTCTGGGGGTCAGTGTCCTAGGAGATTTTTAATACTCAGTTTTGTGGCCCAGCTGTGGTGGTATAGGTGGTAGGGCACCACTGTGCAATGCTGAAGCCATATGGGAGGCCAGGGTTCAGATTCTGGGTCAACCTGAACATGCCAGGCACACTCACCACACCTATGATTTTGGCTGGCTGGAAAACATCATGGAATGGCAAGATTGCACTGATCATCTGTATAAAAAAAAGAATAAGGGGCTAGACAGAGAAGCATGGCAGTAAAACATGATGCTCTGTGAGGCTGACCTACATGTGAAGGTTTCAGGTTCAGGTCCAGAGACCTCCCTGAGTATGCCAGGCATGTATGCCCATGATCTGTGACTTGCTGAGGCTGGGGGTGGATTATGGTGTCAAGACCCTGTTGACGGTGCTGTCTCTCTGTCTCTGTCTCTCTCACATTAGAGATAAATTATAATCAATATTTTAGTACTTTTTTTTGGAGAGATTTTTGCCATAGGGCACATGTGCTCACCAGAAAGACAGAGGGAGACAGACAGAAAGTGAGAAATCACCCCCCAGGAGGGATGGCCACGCTGCAATCCCGTCTCCTCCATTTTCCTCTCAGGATCTTGGGCATGCACACACACACGCCTGGTGTGAGTTTAAGCCACCGGGTCTGGGACTTGAACTGCGGTCGACTACATGGGAGTCCAGTGACATAACCATTACCTCAACTGCGGGTCCCAGCATCATAGTTCTTATACTATGTATTACATATATGTATATATACATTTTTAAAGAATTATTTTATTATTTATTTATTCGTTTATTTTAAATTGACCAGAGAGGGATAGAGCGAGAGAAAGAGGGAAAGTGAGTTAGCAAGTCGCCAGGTCCAGGACTCAAACCGCAGTCGGTCATGTGGGAGTCCAGTTCCTTAGCCACCATACCACCTGCCAAACCCACATATATGTATATTTAAGAGTAATAGGGGGCCAACCTGTGGTGTGGTGGTTAAGGTGGCTGGATCCCACATGTGCACTTCCAGTCCTGGACCCTGTAGCTTGAAAAACACGCTAGGCACATGTGCATGCACATGTGCCCAAAATCCCAAGAGGAAAATGGAAAAAGTGGTCATCCTCCTGAGAGAGCGCTTTCTCACTTTTCCTCTATCTCTCTCTGTCTCTAGTAATCACACACACACACACACACACACACACACCCTATAGCCAAAAAAAAAAAAAAAGTAATATGAATTTTGTTTAATATTGCAATGGGTTCCTCACACTTTGTGTGCAAATGTTGTAAATTTCATGCTAATTCACAGGACTTCCAAGATCACAAACTGGACTGAAAACAAGATCAACCAAATGAATACTTGAAGCCCAGCCTGGTAGTACAGTCAGTAGCAAATTGAACTGCAATGCTGGAAGACACATGACTGACCATGGGTTCAAATCCCTACGTGGACCTGAAAATAGGTGAGGCACTGGAGGGCTGTGGGAAGAGGATTGCAATGTGATTAAACCTTGTTGAGGGTTCTCTCTCTCCCTCACTTTCTAGTGCCTGTGTACATGTTCTCTATCACAAATCAAAAAGATAAATAAACTTAAAAATATGGATTCTTAGGACTTCAGGGAAACTACTTTCTATAATATTCTTGCATAATAAAAGACTATGCAAGAATTTATGACATCCTTGGTATTTGAGAAAGTTGTGACAAGCTGCCTTTATCCTGCCTTAGTCCTTCTGTGGATCACACCCTCCCTGCTCTTCTTGCTAGAAGTACCTCAATCCACAACCTTCACAGCACAGAGACGCTGGCTGTCTTGTGGTGTTACAAGGACAGAGAACAAGGGGTGTGAAGGAGTGTTCGCCAGGGCCCAAGGTTGTGAGTCCCAGGAGCAGATGGAGTGGTGTTTAGAGCTGTGTCTTCTATGCTGACAGCAGGCCCCAGATCCCCAGACAGTGACACATCTCCTGTTAATTGTGTGTGTATGTGTGTGTGTGTGTGTGTGTGTGCGAGCGGGAGAGAGAGAGAGGACAGATTTGTGGGTCTTTCCACTGGATAGAACGTATTTTACTGAATAGAATATTTAGCTTGATGTGTAACTTTTAAATATTTGGACATTCTAAGTATGGGGTCGTCTGCCCTGGGCATTGCACAGTGCTGTGGGTGGTCTGAAATTGGAGATAAATATTTATGACGCATTAGCCTGTAAGTGAATACCACATAGAGCAAGTGCAGAACAGGGAAGAAAAGTGGGCAAACTGGATGACTGCTGACCTTCCACCTTCCCTTCTCTCTCCCTACTCTACCTCTTTCCTCGTCTCTGATTCTTCTTCGTTTTCTCCTGTCCAAGTTCTTTTTAGTATACTCCTTCCCAGGCCTCAGAAGTCTATTGGCACCACAAGCTCTATATACCTAGTGGTGACACTATCTTGACAGGATAGACGCTCCGTGTTAGGGGTGGGGGTGCTGCATCTTGAAAGACTCCATCCTTCAGGAAGGCAACAGGTATAAACAGAGACTATTTCATGGACGAAATTGCCTCTAAGATGTGCCCTGGGAAAACACGGCATGTTTTATAGGAAACTTATTTTGAGGGACTGCTTTTCTTTTTCTTTCTCAGTGTTTTTATTTTTTAAAAATCTTATTTAGAATAGGTAAGCCTTCCTACTATTTTGTTTCATCGTACCCTGACTTGAGATATTTAATATTAGGCCCATAGTCAATCAAAATAAAGAATTCTTTGGCTTAGAATGAGATATTTAGAACCTGATATAAGAAACGTTAATACTGGTAAAATGCTGATGCTTCTTTGGGATCACCTCTCATGTAGTTTGGGAAGGTTTTATGGAAGAGAGAGTCTTGTTATCTTTGTACAATTAGAATGCTAAAATGGGGCCAGCAGGTGGCATGGAGGGTCAGGTGGCTGGATCCCACATGGCTACGTGGTTCAAGTCCTGGACCCAGTGGCTTGAAAATCATGCCAGGTGCATGTGTGCATATGCCCAACATTCAGAGAGGAGAATGGAGAATGGATTGTGGCTTGGTCATATCCCCGGGTGATTTCTCACTTTCTCTCCCTCTCTCTCCAAATGAATGTACACACTCTATAGCAAAAATTCAAAAGAATTTAAAAGAAGGTTAAAATGAATAAAGCAATGTGAAACATATTTTAAAGCAAATGAACATCATATAAAGAGTATTATACCTTAGCTTAGATAGTATGCATAGCTGGTTTACTATGTAATTTGCCTTACCTTACTACAATGACTTTATCACACAAAAATGCAGTAACATGATCTCTTTACATGGCTGAATACAGTTAAGTGTAGACTTCAGTAGAATAGTTTTGAAGTGGTTGATTTTTTTTTTTTTTCAACTGTAGGCTGGTACAGCTAATCTTGAGAATCTTTTAGCTCAGTAAAGACTCTTTGTCACTGGCATAGAAGCTTGAGAAAGTGAGCTAATTAAGGTGCTGGGAAACCAGAACACGTCATTGTTAGGGGAGGTAATGCCTCGCCCACAGAATATTTAAAACGTACACTAGAAAGTAGCTCATAGATAAAAATACAGTCCTGTTAAATGTCGCACCACAAAACCCATGCAAATGAGATCACTTGCTTCGATGTGACTTCGAAGTGTTAGGAGGTGATCAGCAGTCTAATTGTCATCATACAACACTGACATTCAGCCTATTCTGCTGGAGTTGGACTGGTGTGTGTGTACGGCAAAGAGGGGGATACCACCAATATCACAGGTAAAATGACTCCGAATTTGGGGATACATTCTGTAGATAGCTCCTGTGTTTTTCTCCTCTGTGTCTATTTGTCCTTTGTTTTACTGACACTGGTCAGTATGAGAGGTTAGGGCAGGGGCTTTTCAAAATAGTATACCTTAAAACAGCAGTCACTATTTTCTCGGAAACTGTGTGCCCGGCTAAGTACTTCCTATGCTTATTGTTTCATTTAATCCTCACTAAATGAAGATGATGTGTGGTGTTGCTCTACCTGTAAGGTATACTTGGAAAACTGAGACATAAGATGGTTAAGAAATTTGTCCAAGGTTATGCAAACAGGAATAGTAGTGCTTGATTCAATCCAGGTCAGTCTGACAGTCAAGCGTGGGCTCTTAACCACTGTGCTTTGTTCTATCCTTTATGTGTGGGTGCATAAGCATATATATATAATAAAACTGGGGTAGGGGTAGCTAATCAAAACCACAATGAATTACCACTTTGCACATACCAGGATGGTGTTTTCTTTTTTTTTTTTTTTTCTTATTTAATGGAAAACAACAAGCTTTATCGGACAAGGATACAGGAAATGAAAATACTCTTTCACTGCTGGTGGGAATGTAAACTGGTATTCCTGTTCTGAAAAGCAGTCTGGCAACTCCTTAAAAGGCAAGACATAGAATTGCCATACAATACAAAGATGCCATTACTAAAACATATGTCCACATAACCTATATATCGAACATTCATAGTAGCTTTATTCATAATAGCCCCAAAGTAGAAATGACCCAACTGCCTATTGCTGATGAACTGTGGTATATCCATATGATGGAATATTATTCAGCCATGAAAAAGAATGAAGAACTGACACATATTACAATATGAATAAACCTTGAAAATATTATGCTAAGTTGCAAGCCAGTAATAAAAGACCATGTTGTACAATCACATTGACATGAAATGCCCAGAATAGAAAATTCATAGATAGAAAGTAGATTAGTGAGTACAAGGGGCTGGAGAGAAGGAGAATGAGAGTGACTGCTAACAGGGATGGGATTTGATTTTGGCTGATGGAAATGTTCTGGCATTAGGTAGTAGTGATGGTTGCACACTGCAGTGAATATACAAAAAGCCACAAAATTGTATACTTTGAAATCATAAAATTTTATGTTACACAAGCTATATCTAATTTTTGTAAAAAGGCAACCTCAGGGTCAGATATTAAAGGTCTGTAGGGTCTAGGTCTCATTTATAGGCAGAAGGGAGCCACTGGAAGTTTTTTTTTAAAAGGAAAACAACATGACAGAAGTCGTGTAAACCTGTACCACACTGAAGTGTTTAATAAGTACCAGCTTGAGGCCAGTAGGTGGCATAGTGATTGGGGCACTGGATTCCCACTTGGTCGAGGTGCTGGACTCCCACAGGGTCGACCATGGTTTGAGTCCCAGATGAGACCTGATGACTTGAAACTTACACCAGGCACATGTCCGTGAGATCCCTAGAGGAGAATGAAGGAGAAGGGACTGTGACATGGCCATACCCCCTGCAGGGATGATTTCTTGCTTTCTGTCTCTCTCTCTTTCCAGTGAGTACATGTGCCCTGTGACAAAAATCTCTGTTTAAAAAAGAAATAAATAAAAGAGTACCAGTTCTCTTCTCCTTTCCCTTCATCTCCAATGCAAGACCAAGTCTCCATTTTTCCTATGGAAAATAGTTATTTTCTTTTTGGGTCCTAATGGGAAATCCATTTTACTTAAAATTCCTCTTGACAATGGGGTCAGCAGATGGCATAGTGGTTATGTTGCTGGACTCCCACATGGTTGATTGCAGTTCGAGTCCTGGACCCAGTGACTTGAAACTCATGCTAGATGCATGTGCATGTGTGCCTGAGATCCAGGGAGGAGAATGGAGGAGAAGGGATTGTGGCATGGCTATCCCCCCCGGGGAGTGGTTTCTCACTTTCCCTCTCATTGTCTCTGTCTCCCTGGTGAGTGCACATGCCCTAAGGCAAAAACCTCTCCAAAAAAAAAAAAATTCTCCTTGATGTTTTCCTCCCCCGATCCCATTCCAGCCGAAGTTCCCATGGTTGTCTTCCTGAAGATCTCTAGGCACTCAAAGACAGATTCATCTTATTGTCTCTCTAACCTCCTCCTCTTTCCCCTTCCCTTCTTCTTCCTGTTCTTTTCTTCCTGTTCCTTCTCCTCCCTCATTTTCTTTTCTTTCCTTTCTTTCTTTTTTTAGAGAGATTTTTTTTTTTGAGAGATTTTCACTGTAGGGCGCGTGCGCTCGCCAGACAGACAGAGAGAGACATAGAGACAGAAAGCGAGAAATCACCTCCCAGGGGGGATGGTCACGCCGCAATCCCTTCTCCTCCATTCTCCTCTCGGGATCTTGGGCACACACGCACACGCGCCCGGCGTGAGTTTTAAGCCACCGGGTCCGGGACACAAACTGCGGTCGACTACGTGGGAGTCCAGCGACAGCCATTACGCTAACTGCTGGTTCCCGAGAGATTTTTGTTATAAGGCACATGAACTTGCTGGAGAGACAGACAGATAGAAAGTGAGAATTCATCCCCTGAGAGGGAGGGAATGACCATGCTGCAATCTCTTCTCTTCCATTCTCCTCTCTGGATATTGGGCATGCACACATACACCTCCGATCTGAATTTTAAGCTACTAGGTCTGGGACTCGAATAGCGGTCGACTACATGGGAGTCCAGTGACATAACCACTACGCCATCTGCTGATCCCCCTCCATCCTTTCTCTTGTCTTCTTTTTACCTCTTCTTCCTTCTCCTTTCTTCTCCTCCTCATACTCTTTTCTTTCTTCTTTTCCTCTTCTTCCTTTTATTTCAGGAAAAGAAAAATCCACCTTGAAATCAAGCTTCTCTTTTTTTCTTTAAATTATTTGTTACTTTTTATTTATTATTATTATTATTATTATTATTATTATGTGACCAATGATAAACAGAGGAATTGAGAAAGCAAGCTGCAAGGTATGGGACTTGAACCATGGTTAGCCATGTGGCAGTCCAGCACTTTAATCTCCATGCCACCTTCTGGTTCCAAAATCAAGCTTTTCTAAAAACCATTCACAGATCTCAACTTTCCCTGTAATATCACCCCACCATAAAAATGTTATGCTTCCCTTGTCTTCATTTCCCTCTGTTTCTCCCTCCCTCCCCAATCTCACCCACATAGCAGCGAGGAGCACTGTTAAAAGGAGGTAGGTAGGCTTGGGTTCTAACCCCGCTCCCTGTCCTGCTGATTAGCTGACTACACAGAAAGCCTCATTTTTCTCATTTGCATAATGTTGCCCCAGTCATAATGATAGTGAAGACTCCTAGCATTCTTTCAAGGATCGGATTTCCGGAAGTGCATACCTGGTTCCTGAACTGCAGCTGTGCTCAAGAAACAACAGCTATCCACGTTCTTTGATAGTCAAGGGATAGCATTTGGCAATGGTGCTGATCTTTATGTAGACGTTGATTTTATCCTTCAAATCTCAAATTGTTAAAGACACCCTTTTTAAAACGTTGACATGGCCAGCTATTTTAAGAGACAAAAATCCTGTTCCCAAGGGCATCTGAGAAATGTCCTAACAGTAGGGAGCTGCTTCCAAGAAACAGTTTGCAGTGCCATTATCAAGTGGGGACAGGGGCTCTAGGGGCTTTTGGGATCAGCTCTGTCAGATGAGCTACTTCACGGAGTGTGGAGGGGATTTCCCACAAGGCCCCGCCCACCAGCTGAGTCATTGCTCCTGGGTCGCCTTGCTGCCCTCCAGAGCTGCAGAACTCAGCTTCTCTGAAGACCAGTGGAGTGGAGAGGTCACGGCAGCCCCGAGAGCTCCAGGTTTGCCCATTTTTTGTGGGAGGAGGGAACTGGGGGGATGAGGAAGGATATGGAACTTTCATGCCCTTTACACTTTTCTAGACTTTTTTCCCCTTTAATTTATAATAACTTCTATTCAATAGCCCATTAAACCTAGCCTGAAGACGGAGTTTTTTCACTCCTTACTTGGTCTTGTTACTACATGAGCTTCAAATCTCAGCACAGGCAAGTACATGTCCATGTTTAAGGAAATGTGGTAAAGAGTTGAGCAGAGAGGCCTTTCCACATGGTAGTAGTGGAGTGTTCAGCCAAAGAGGGAAGAAGAGTGATATGGTATCTTCTCATTGAACTGAACTGTCGGACACCACTGACACATTCTTTTGGGAGGGATCTTATTTCAGGGACAGAGCAAATGGCATTACTGAAATCGGGCTGTTAATGCTAAGAATCTATGAAAGTCCCCAAAAGTTCTTGCTATTGTTATTTCTGCAGTTTGGCAAAGCAAGTTGGAAATTGCACTCTTAGACTTTGGCAAAGCTACACGAAGTGATGTGTTTAACCATGCTTTTCTTGTAGACGTTTCAATGATGGAATGATGTTGTTACTTTTTCATACTGTTTTATCATTGTTATTCCTGAAAAACTCTGAGTTACAGTCTTGTGGAATGGTTGAAAGATAATGGGTGTAGATGATTTTGAAAGAAGAAACAACCTCATCTTTTTTTTTTTTTTTTGGGGAGAGGTTTCACTATAGGGCGTGTGCGCTCGCCAGACAGACAGAGAGAGACATAGAGACAGAAAGCGAGAAATCACCCCCCAGGGGGCATAGTCACACCTGAATCCCTTCTCTTCCATTCTACTCTCGGGATCTTGGGCACGCACGCACATGCGCCCTGTGTGAGTTTTAAGCCACCGGGTCCAGGACGCGAACCACGGTCGACTATGTGGGAGTCCAGCGACATAGCCATTACGCTAACTGCTGGTTCCCAAGAAACAACCTCATCTTTGAAAATCTTTATTTTTTGCAGAGTGCATTTGTGACACTAGCTAATTTGACTAGCATCCCTTTGGAAGCTGCTTTGCTAGTATCACATCCATGCAAGATTTCATCATGGGAAATGGCTATTACAACATGGTGGCAACTGTGCTGTTGGTCATGAATTTTGAGAGGACAAGATCAACGCAGACTTCCTGTAGTAACTGTTCAGCTGGTAAGTACTAAACTAACATGTGCACCTGGTCTGTTCTGTTCAAAATCCGGTTCAGTTAGCCTAGTAGTCAGAGCTAGTGAACTCCTTTTTAATGACCTTTGATTCATTCATTTACAAATCCTTGTTAGATGCTACATACTAGGTGTGTGAATATAGTCAAGTCATTTAATCTCTTTGCCATAACTTTGCCATCTAGGGGTAATAAGATGACTTATAGGATTACTGAACGGATCATATGAAGGGCTTAGTTAGAGCAATGCGAGGTGCATGGTAAGACAGAGGGCTTCACGGAATGGGGATAGTCAGAGGCATTTAAATTTTAGTGTGCCGGGGCCAGCAGGTGGTGTGGAGGTTAAGGATGCTGGACTTCCACATGGCTGACCACGGTTTGAGTACTGGACCTGGTGGCTTGCTTTCTCAGTTTCTCTCTCTCTCTCTCTTTGTCCCTCTCTGGTCGAATTAAAAAGAAAGAGAGAGAGAGAGAGAAAGAAAGAAAGAAAGAGAAAGAGAGAAAAAAATAATTAAAAAAATGTTTAGTGTGCCAGTGATGGACATTGATCAAGCAAGTGAAATCATTCTGTTTTATTTAATAGATAAAGGAAAATTTTCCCTTTCTGTTGATTCATTTGTTACAATATATGTACTTTGTTATTTCTATTCTGTGATTACACTAGAAATTTTTTTTGGTTGTTTTATTTATTTATTTTTGGCTGTTGGACAGAGTGAGAAAGAAAGAAAAAGTGAGAAATCATCCTCCATGGGCAGATGGCCACATTGCAGTCCTTTCTCCTCCATTCTCCTCTTGGGAATTTAGGCATGTGCGCACACACCTGGCTTTATTGTCAAGTTACCAGGTCCAGACTCGAGCTGTGCAATTGACCATGTGGGATCCAGTTGCCTTAACCTCCATGTCACCTAGTGGCTTGGGCAATCTTATAAATGTATAATTGTTGAAGTTATTTGTTCCAGGAGTGAAAGAGACAGAGAGTGAGAATCTCCCCCAAAAGAATTTTCATGCTATGCTCCCCCCAGTTCTTAGCCAGCCCCAGACCATGGGTATGCATGCACATGTGCCTGGTGCACCCAGGGAAGTGTATGCACCTGAACCCAGAGCCTTCTCATGTGGGTCAGCTTCACAGAGCTCTGTGTCAATGCCATACTGCTGTCCAGCCTCTCAAATGTATAATTTTGGAAAATCAATAACAAAGTCACATCAGTTATGGCATCTGGAAATCTAATCATTGTTTTATACTTGAATCTTCTTGCTAATTTTATAATGCTTCGGGTGATGATTGTCCATTGTTAAACATATAAGCTGTTATCTGCCTTTCTCAGGTACTTTCTGTGGGGAAAACAGGAGTCAGATCTGCATTCCCTGTCCTCCAAATAGTTTTTCTAGCACAGGCGGACAAAAGACCTGTGCCATATGCAGGCAATGCGAAGGTATGATTTAAAAGGTGTATTTTTCATCTGGGAGATTGTTGGGAAGACAAGCTGTAGTCCCTATTTCCTGTTCTTTGTGTATTAAAAATCTTAAGTGTCATAGATGCTGATTCTTCTGTCAACAGGCAGGTCCAGTCCACTTGACTGAGCTTTTTAAGTATCAGAGGAAACATTCATTTGATAAGAGAATTTTTTAGTTAGCAAAGGGTAGAATGTCTTTATGGAGATTTACAAGCAAACCTTATAATCAAGGTTATTATTTCATTGCAGATCATAGATTTGCCTCCTGGATTTGGAGGTCAAGTGTAATATAATAATGGGGGTTTTGTAGGTGTTTTTAGGACCAAGAAGGCATGCTCCCTTACAAGCAATGCAGAGTGTGAGTGCATTTCAGGATTCCGCTGCATGGGGTCAGGATGTACCATGTGTGTGCAGGAGTGTAAACAAGGTCAAGAATTAACAAAAGAGGGTAAGTGTGCTTTCCTTTAATTCAAGTGTGTTATGGAGACATACTTCATTAACTTAGCTCTTGATCATTTGAATATAAAGTAAGAAAATGGATTTGTACATTTTTTTTATTAAACAATGTATTTATTTAATTTTTATGTATTATTATTTGTAAGAATTATTTTATTTAACTTTATTTATTTGTTTACTTATTTTAATTTGACCAGAGAGGGATAGAATGAGAGAGGGGGGTTGGGGGGAGATGAGAAAGGAGAGCCGCCAGGTCCAGGAATCAAACTGCGTTCAGCCATGTGGGAGTCCAGCGCCCTCAACCACTACGCCACCTCCCGGCCCCTTATTATTATCATTATTATTATTATTATTTTAATTCAGGGAGGGACAGAGAAAGAGAGAGGGGAAGTGAGAAAGCAAGCCACCAGGTCCAGGACTCAAACTGTGGCCCAGTCAACTGGGAGTACAGTGCCTTAACCACCGCGCCACCTGCTGGTCCCTGAGTAGTAGAACTTTAAAATAACAAATAACGGGGCTGGCAGGTGGCATGGTGATTAAAGTGCTGGACTCCCACGTGGCCAACCACAGTCCCAGACCTGGTGGCTTGCTTTCTCACTATCTGTCTCTCTGTCTGTCTGGTCAAATTATGAAGAAAATAAATAAATAATAATAATGCCCAGAGCATCTAGGCAGTTCTTTAAAAAGGTAAAGTAACAAATAATGAACCAATGCACAAATGTATGATATTTATATGTATTAATTACTAATACTTATATTCCTATTTTCATTATTTTTCTGTGAGTGGAAACAATCTGAACTCAGAAGATCTGTTGATTACATGAACCATGCAAGTTCATATATTTTAGATACATGTAATACTTTATGTATAATTAGAATAAAGACTAGTAATCTTAGAGCTTTGTTTCAAAAATTGTTGAATGGTTTGTACAGGTTGTATTAAGTTCACAACTTTACTATGTTAATCATAGGAAAAGTTATGAAATGGTGAAAATACTGTTTTCTTATTATGGCTTTCATTTTCATGCAAGGTTGTAAAGACTGCTACTCTGGGACATTTTATGATCAAAAACATGGTACCTGTCAACCCTGGACCAAGTATGTAAAATTTTGTTTCGCAAAAAAATGTCAGTTTCCTTTTGCTTACAAAATAAAGAATCTGGGTGAAAATGTTTTTCTTTTGGACAGTTTTTTTGCTATAGGGCACATGTGGTCGTCAGAGAGACAGAGAAAGACCGAAAGCAAGAAATCACCCCCTAGGAGGTTGGCCACACAGCAATCCCTTCTCCTCCATTCTCCTCCTGGGATTTGGGGCGTGCTCACACACGTGCCTAGCATGAGTTTTGGGCTGCCTAGTCTGGGACTCGAACCGCAGTTGGCCATGTGGGAATCTAGCATCTTAACTATTATGTCACCTGCTGGCCCCTGGGTGAAACTTTTTAAAGACCAGGAGTGCTGTCACTGAAGCTTTTCTACACCACTCAAGTGTAGATGGGCATTTTCTCCAGAAATAATGCCCAGAGCATCTAGGCAGTTTTGCCTGTGACATTTTGCCACTGTCGGCCTTGGGTGGTTGTCTGTTCTGTTTCCTTTTCCTTTCTTTGCTGCCTCTTACTCCCCTCATTGATCAGCCCATCTTTAAGTGTTCAATGCTAGCACTGAGAATGATATAGAAGGGTAAAGCATGCTCCTTACCTCCAAGCTGTAACCTGCACTTGGGCACACGAAGCCATTGCAGATAGTAAAGCAGCCAAGAGCTCATGGGAGAATGTGACTTTAGGCTAATGGTATTGCACCAGAGTGCTCAAACTGTGGTCTGTGGTCAGGTGCTCTCCACGAATGATCTGTTGTATGTCCTCAATAACAGTGGTGCAAGCATAGGGTAGGCATTTAGAGACTTTTAAGGCAATGTAATGCGGTAGAGTAATGTGGTCTATCAACTCTAATAACAGAAATGTGGGCCCTGGGGTCGGCAGGTGTCCTGGCGGTTAAGGTAGCCGGACTTCCATATGGTTGATCGTGGTTCAAGTCTCAGACCTAACAGCTTTCTTTCTCACTTTCCTTCTCTTTCTCTGAACAACTTCAAAAAAGTAAAAGACAATGAGTAAAATTAAATAAAATAATTTTCAAAAATATGTGGGCCCTAGGGAACCAGCAGTTAGCGTAATGGCTATGTTGCTGGACTCCCACATAGTCGACCGCAGTTCGCGTCCTGGACCCGGTGGCTTAAAACTCACGCTGGGCACGTGTGCGTGCGTGCCCAAGATCCCGAGAGGAGAATGGAGGAGAAGGGATTGCGGCATGACCATCCCCCCTGGGGGGTGATTTCTCGCTTTCTGTCTCTGTGTCTCTGTCTGTCTGGCGAGCGCACGCACCCTATAGCGAAAAAACCTCTCAAAAAAAAAAAATGTGGGCCCTGTTTTTTATCTGTCGTTCTTTTTCCGCTTGATTTTCTTACTAGAAAATCATTTTTACTATTACTTGACAATGATATTTCCACTATATTTACAAATGTATTGGTTTGTAACAGATTGGAAGTATTTTTCCCCCTAAAAAAGATCTTTCAACACTTACCATTCAGAGAAAGGAAATCTACCTGGAAGAGTGGGTTTGAACTGGGCTTTGGAGGATAAGTGGATGTTAGATAGATAATTGGACAAGGGAAAAGGCCTAACAACACGGCGACTAGGATGGTGATGACGATGGTAGTGATTGCTTATTGAGAGCATCAGGCCAACAGAAGTGTTCATTTGCTCTTCACATCAGTTCTGGGAGCATATATAATCTTTATTTTGCAAATGAGAAAACTGAGGCTTACAGACATTTCATAAACTGCCCAAAATTGTTCTGCAAAGTATTGTACTCAGGGCTCAAACCCTGGTTTTTCATTACCAGTACCAGAACTCCTAATCCTACACTCTTCTTCATATACACATTCTAGAGGTGGTCAATATGATTAAGAAGTTGGGAGTGAGAGTCTAACCAAGCCAAACAGCCTTAACTAAGCTGTCTTGGAAGGAGACCAACACTGTCTCCAGCCCGGGAAGACAGAAGAGAGCTCAGCTAGGTGGGGAGAAGGAGGGAACTGCAGAGAACCTCCAAGGTCAGGGAAAGCTGGAGAAAGTCGAATGGTCCAGTGGATGTTTCTCAAAGTATCTTCACATCGTCTCTGAACCCAGACCCACATGCCTTTGTCACTAGGCCACATCATTGGGTGAGGAATGCCAGCTTTTCACTTGAACTCTCTGCACTGAAACTAATTTTTTGAACTCTTTTCATTGAACTGTCTAAGCTGCTCTTTGGATGGAAAGTATGTACTTGTGAATGGGACGAAGGACAGGGATGTGGTCTGTGGACCGGCCTCAGCTGACTTAGCTCCAGGTACGTCATCTGCCCCCAGGCCCACCCTGTGACAGAACCACATGGCTGGTTTATGGCTGTTATGTCAAAGTGAATGTATCATGGCTATCCCAACTGGTATCCGAATCGCCCCAAGGTCACAATGTCCCACATCTCTGCCTACAACAGGCACCTCTGGTGTGCCTTCCTCCTTCCTGCTTTGGAGGATCTGTCAGTTTTTTTCTCAGGCATTTTTTTTAATTTTGTCTGAGATACATGTTAGTAAGCAATGCAAGGTGGCGTTTCACCCAACAGACACTACAACTTCATTAGCCAAGTAAAGGGGATGGTGGGGTGCCATATTTTCTGTGTGTTAGAAAGGCCAAACTGCTTGACTTTTGTGGGGCTCTATGTAAATTTTTAAGTGTTTGTTTTTGTGTTTTTTGTTTAGTTTTCTAATTTTACTAAATTAGGTTAAAGGTCCCTAAGGTATGAATCCTTCTTGTACTTAGACGTTTACTGAAGTAAATACAAGCATGAATGTATTTGTTTATATATTTCTGCCTGAATTTCTCCTTTTGCCCTTTTTTGAAGGCCACACTCCGCAGATCATCACGTACTTTCTTGTGCTGACGTCGGTGACAGTGTTATCCCTGCTGTTCTTCCTCATAGTCCGTTTCTCTGTGGTCAAACGGGGCAGAAAGAAACTCCTGTACATATTCAAACAACGTAAGACTAACATAACCATACTAGCTATGCGCTCTTGTAAGATAAAGCTTTGTTATAGTAAAAGGGAAAGTTATAGAAACAAGGTTAGTATAACATTGCAGTTATTAAGCAGGTGCAATTTCATCCCTAAGGGGACCTTTAGTGGGCAGCAGGTGGCATGGTGGTGAAAGTGCTGGATCTCACATGGCCTCCTGAAAACAGGCTGAGTGTATCTGTGTGCATGCCTCAAATCCTGAAAGGAGAACAGAGGAGAAGGGATTGCAGCGTGGCCATCACCCTGGGGGGATGATTTCTCACTTTCCCTCTCTGTCTCTCTACAGTGAACGCATGTACCGTATAGCCAAAAAAAAAAAAAAAAAAAAAAAAAACC
>NW_006159616.1:15994302-16013548 GCF_000334495.1 Tupaia belangeri chinensis
GCTGGGTTGTGGCTGTTATGTCAAAGTGAATGTATCATGGCTATCCCAACTGGTATCCGAATCGCCCCAAGGTCACAATGTCCCACATCTCTGCCTACAACAGGCACCTCTGGTGTGCCTTCCTCCTTCCTGCTTTGGAGGATCTGTCAGTTTTTTTCTCAGGCATTTTTTTTAATTTTGTCTGAGATACATGTTAGTAAGCAATGCAAGGTGGCGTTTCACCCAACAGACACTACAACTTCATTAGCCAAGTAAAGGGGATGGTGGGGTGCCATATTTTCTGTGTGTTAGAAAGGCCAAACTGCTTGACTTTTGTGGGGCTCTATGTAAATTTTTAAGTGTTTGTTTTTGTGTTTTTTGTTTAGTTTTCTAATTTTACTAAATTAGGTTAAAGGTCCCTAAGGTATGAATCCTTCTTGTACTTAGACGTTTACTGAAGTAAATACAAGCATGAATGTATTTGTTTATATATTTCTGCCTGAATTTCTCCTTTTGCCCTTTTTTGAAGGCCACACTCCGCAGATCATCACGTACTTTCTTGTGCTGACGTCGGTGACAGTGTTATCCCTGCTGTTCTTCCTCATAGTCCGTTTCTCTGTGGTCAAACGGGGCAGAAAGAAACTCCTGTACATATTCAAACAACGTAAGACTAACATAACCATACTAGCTATGCGCTCTTGTAAGATAAAGCTTTGTTATAGTAAAAGGGAAAGTTATAGAAACAAGGTTAGTATAACATTGCAGTTATTAAGCAGGTGCAATTTCATCCCTAAGGGGACCTTTAGTGGGCAGCAGGTGGCATGGTGGTGAAAGTGCTGGATCTCACATGGCCTCCTGAAAACAGGCTGAGTGTATCTGTGTGCATGCCTCAAATCCTGAAAGGAGAACAGAGGAGAAGGGATTGCAGCGTGGCCATCACCCTGGGGGGATGATTTCTCACTTTCCCTCTCTGTCTCTCTACAGTGAACGCATGTACCGTATAGCCAAAAAAAAAAAAAAAAAAAAAAAAAAACCCTAAAAAAAGGGATGGGGACATTTGGCAATGTCTCAAGACAGTTGTGGTCACTAGTTGTTGGTGGTGGGGGGTACTATTGGTATCTTGTGAGTGGAGGCTAGAATACTGTTAATTCCTACAATGTACAGAGCAGACCTCAAAAAAGATGACCCAGCCACAGATGTCATAGGGCTGAGGTGGAGAAAGCCCGAGTATAGCAGAAAACACAGCCCTGGATTCTAGAAAAATGATAGTTTAAATATACTTGCAGTTTTGGGTTATTGTGCATGTGTGTGCACGTGTGTGTGTGTGTGTGTGTGTGTTTGAAACCAGTCAGTTGCACATATAGTTGGGCATTCCTCCTCACTGGTGAAGAGGAATGTGAGTGTTCAGCCGTGAAGTAGGGCTCCTATAACGAGTTTAGACCCACACTTGAGGAAGGCATAGGGAAGTAACAGGGAGTTCGGAATGAGTTGAATAAAGTGGATTATTATAACACCATCTGGATTAAATGACTTTTTTTTTTCAGTCATGGATATCATTCTTTTATTCATTCACAAGTTACTATTTTTGTAAGGTACCCAGCAGGTGCCAGGCACAGAGTCAGCACCCTCTATTCAAACAGCACCCATTATCACCTGAAAAAGCTTTGAGATTAGGGGGTAACCTGTTTTATGTCTTTGTGGAAGACTGAACAGGACAGAATAGGCTAGACTTAATAAGAGGGGTTCACATATAGGAGGAGCTTTTCCAGGGCAAAATTCTAATCCAAAGCATCATAGTAACACCACAGTGTCTGTTTGGAAGTTGTTAAAAAATTATGAGGGACCGGCAAATGGCATGGTGGTTAAGGGTGCTGGACTCCCACGTGGCTGACCGAGGTTCGAGATCCAAACCTGGTGGCTTGCTTTCTCACTTTCCCTCTCTCACTCTGTCTCTCTGTGGTCAAATTAAAATAAACAAACAAATAAATAAATTTAAACAAAATAATTCTTAAAAAAATATATGAAGGGCCCAGCCATGGTGTGCAGTAGTAATATGCCAAACTGCAGTTCTGGAAACTACTTGGCAATCAGGTTTCCCAGGCTGCATTGGCCTGAAACCCTGTGGGTGCACACTCAAGTGCCCAAGGTCTGATGAAGTGGAGGCCTGGATGAAGGAGATCAAAGTATGACCAGACCTCCCATCTCTCTGTCTCCCTCTCTTTGATGCGCACACATGCTCTATCATGAATAAAAGAAAAGAATGTGAGGGAAAAGCACTACTAGTAAAGTCTTATCAAAATATGCACTTCACTAACTTAAAGGTTCTTTAAAAATAATATAAAATATTTTACATTGTGAAATACAAGGGAAAATGCATACTTGTGAAGTTTAACCAACTGTTGTAAAATGAACACCCACATAACACTACCTAGGCCAAGAATAGAACATGACCTGTTCCCCGGAAACCCTACTACACCCCTTCCTCCCCGCTACTGCTAATCTCTCAGATGTTTATGGTATTTACTTCTTCGCTCTTCTTTATAGCTCTGCTACCCACCAACACAGTTTCCTTTGGTTGTTTGTGAGCTTCAGACTGGTGGAATCATACTGTATGTATTCTGTATCTATCAACATGTTACTTTAAGAGTCACCCATGTGTTGAGTTCATCTTTACTTGGTTTTCATTATTGTACATACATCTATTGAATGACTGTTATCCATTGTAATATTGATAGCCACCGAGGTTATTTCTAGTTTGGTACCCTCGCAGACAATGATGTTTGAATACTTTGGTCCATGTATTTCATTACACATAGTATGTATGTATACACACACACACACACACACACACACACACACACACACACATATATATATATTTTAATCTAGGAATAAAATTTCTAGGGTGTGAACACTGTATATTTTGGTCCTTAATAGAGGCACCAGACTGTTTTTCAAAATGTTTGGGCCCCATTCTCTCTTGTATGTGAGAGAACCCTTTGTTCCACCTCCTTGCTAACACTTGGTATCACCAGACTATTTTTATCGAGCTGGTGGGTAGATAGTAGTATCTATTTCAGTGTGGTTTTAATTTGCATTTCCCCGATTACTAGTGAGATTAGATAACTTTTCATGTCATATTGGTCATTTAGATTCTCTTCTGCGAAGTGCCTGACAGTCTTTTGAGCATTTTCCCATAGCCTGTTCTTTTCTTTTCTTTTTCTTTTTAAAAAAGAATTTTATTTGTAATTATTATTATTATTTTAAATTTGACCAGAGAGAGAGAGAGAGAAAGTGAGTCCCCACCAGGTCTGGGACTCAAACCACAGTTGGCCATGTGAGAGTCCAGCACGTTAACCACTCTACCACCTGCCGTCCCCCACCTGTGCTTTTCTTATTAATTCATAGGAGCTCTTTAGTCTGTTGGTCATGTGCTGCAAATGTCTTTTCCTATTCTGTGGTTTCCTCTTTCATATTCCTTTTGAGGTCTACACCTCTCACTTAAGTTCTATACTCTCACTTAAACCAGATTTAAAACCTCTCTTTTCTATCCCCACCCCAAACTATAACACAGTTATTTACAAAATACTTTTTCAAATTATTTATGTGTAATTGATGAGTTACAATAGAACTGTAATCCGTGTTTCCCCCTTTATGTGAGAGAAAGAGAAGGGAGAGAGATAAGGATAGGCATTTTTGGCAGAGTCTCACCATGTCACAACCCTTTGGGTTTCCCAATTAGCTAGAAGTACAGGCATGTGCAACTGTGCCCAGCATGTTCAGATTGGCCCAGAAACCATACCCAGGTCTCCTATGTGGTTATCTGTGCACCTTTCTGGCTGGGCCTCTAGTCCATTAAAAAAAAAAAACCTTTTAAAAAGATTTATTTATTTAATTTAATTTATTATTGTTATTATTATTATTTAATTTGACCCAAGAGAGACAGAGATAAAAAAGAGAGAGAGGGAAGGTGAGAAAGCAAGCCACCAGGTTCAGGAGTTGGGAATCCAGCGCCTCTATCCACCAAGTCACCTGCCGCCCTCCTGCAACCCCGAATGTTTTTAGGCTATTCAATAAAGCTTTTTATTTAAAAATAATCATCTTTTTTCTGTTTTTATAGTTCTTTTATTCCCTATTCATTTATTTATTTCAACTCTAAGCTTTATTATTTCTTTTCTTCTGTTATTTAGTTACTTTTCCAGTTCCTTGAAAAGCGATGTTGTTTATTTGCCACCTTTCTGTTTTTTTCTTGTGAGTACTAATGACTCTGGTTCTTATAACTGTGTTTGCTGTGTTCCAAAAGTTATGAAAAATGGAGTATTCATTATTGGTTTCAATGAATCTTTTTATTTCAGTCTTAATGTTTTCATTAGTTTTAAAGTCATTCAGGAGTAGGTTGTTTGATTTCCATGTTTTTGTGCCTTTTTGAGGGCTCTTTTCATGGTTGATTTCACTTTTTTTTCTTTTTAGGTTTTTGCTATAGGGCATGTGTGCTCACCCTAGAGAGACAGAGTGGGGGTGGTGGTGAGAAATCCCCTCCGAGGGGAAATGGTCACACTATAATCCTTTCTCTTCCATTTTCCTCTCAGGACACACATGCACACAGACCCAGTGTGCTTTTCAAGCTTCCATGTCGAACTGCAGGGACTCAAACTGTAAAGTCAGCTGTGTGGGATCCAGCACCTTAACCACCATGCCAGCTGCTGGCCCTGATTTCACATTCAATTCCATTGTGATCAGAGAAGATTCTGGGTATAATTCTACACTTTAAGTCTGCTTAAGCTTATTTTGTGTCCTGTTATGTGGTCAGTCTTTGAAAACGTTCCATGTAGAGATGAGAAAAAAAGTGTATTTCGTAGTTGCTGAGTGGAATGCTCTATATATGTCAGTCAGATCTATTTGGTTTGTGATATCAGTTAGCTCCTGTGTCTCTTTCTTTATTTTATATCCAAATGACCTGTACAGTGGTGACAGTGGGGTGTTGGAATCCCCAAGAATTAGTGTGTTCCAGTCTGTATCTCCCTTCAGATCTAGCAGTCTTTCTTTTACATATTTGGGTGCCCTGGCATTGGGTACCTAAGTACTGGGTTTATTGGAAATGTTATGATATACTTTTGCTTAGAAAAACAGAAAAATACTTTATGACTTTTCTGATGACTCAGTATTTATAATTGTTATATCTTCCTGGTGAATTAATCCTTTTAGAACTATCTAGTGTCCTTCTTTGTCTCTTTTTACTCTTCTTATCTTAGTCTATTTTGTCTGATATCAACATTGTATCTCCTGCCTTTTTTCCTGTTACTGGATATTTCTGTTTCTAGGAAATTGCTGTTTGCAACCCTTCACTTTCACTGTCTATATATCTTTGTCAATGAGGTGTGTTTCTTGTAAGCAACATATAGAGAGTTATTGTTTTTTATCCATTAGCCAGTCTGTGTCTTTTTTTAGGGAAATATAATCCATTAACATTCAATATTATTTTCAGTACGTGTGGATTTATCCCTGTCATTTAGTTATTCTTTTTTTTTTCCCAGTTGTTTTGTTTTTTCTTACTTTTATTTATCTCTCATTAGTTTTCCAGGTGAGTATTCCCTTAAGAATTTCCTGAAAAGCTGGTTTACTGAATTCTTTCAGCCTTTGTTTATCTGGGAATGATTTTATTTCTCCTTCTCATTTGAAGGATAATCTTGCTGTGAATAGTATTCTTGGCTAAAATTGTTTTTCTTCTAGAGTTTTGAATGTCTTCCACTTCTCTTCTTGCCTACATTGTTTCAATTGAGAGCTGCAACATTAGTCTAATGGGGTAACATTTGTAAGTAACTTGTCATTTCTCTTGTCATTTTTAGGATATAGTCTTTGATTTTTACCTCTTTGGCTATACTGCACTTTAAAGAGAATCTTCTTATAATATGTAAAATCTATTTGGTGTTCTTTGTATTTCCTGGATTTGGATTTTCATATGCCTCTCTAAATTGGGAAAGTTTGCAGCTAATGTATCATGAGGGAAATTCTCTAAGCCTTTCTCTGTCTTTTCAGCTTTTCAAATTTCCATTATGTGAGTATTTGGCCATTTAATGGTATCTAGCATTTCCTGTATGTTGACTTCATTTTTAACTGTAATTTTTTACATTTTTCTCTATTTCTTGGACTATGTTGGAAGTTTTGTCTTCAAACTCATATTCTTTCTTTCTTCATGGTCCAATCTGCTGCTAACACTTTGAGGGAGGTATTGATTTCCTGCATTGTATTCTTTATCTTAATAAGTTCTGTTTGATTCTTTTTCAAGGTATCTATCCCTTTATGGAGTTATTACTTTAAATCATGATAAGATTTTATCATTTCCTGGAGTCTGTTTTCTTTTGTATATCTTGAGTTTTGTGATGAAGAATATTCTGAATTCTTTTTCTGACATTTCTGTGATTTCTTGTGTTTTACTCACTGTTGGTGGGGAGTTACTGTGTTCCTTTGGAGGGGATATAGTTCTTCTTCTAGTGTGGGTGGCAGTGTGATATCCACACTGGGAGTTTTGAGTTCAGATTTACAGAGAGGAGTTTGTTGGTTTTTCTTTGATTTTTTTTTGTTTGTTTGTTAATTTTTCCTTTTTCTGCTGGGGTGAGAGTGGAGAGAGAATTCCTCCAGAGTCTCACTGTCTTCAGCTGTTTGGCTGTATACCCAAACTCAATGGTCCCAATGTAGCTAGGGGCTGAGCTGGGAAGCTAGAATGTAAGGTGGTAGCTGAAGATGGAGGCAGCCCCTCTTCCCACACTCTAGGCTGGGCCAGGGCCTTTGGTAATCAGCTTAGGCCAGTGTGACCCTGCTTTCCTTTTGCTGCTGGATGAGTGGAGGATAGAGCAGCACCAGTACAAGAAAGGTGGCCCCTCCTACCTTCTAACTGCCACTGCAGGGACTGGGGTGGTGGTCTTGAAGAGAAAGTAGCCCTTCCTCCCATACTCTAGGCTGAGCCGGGGGCTTTGGTGATCAGTTTTGGCCAGTGTAGCTCTGTTTTACTTTTGCCCCATCATGGGGGTATGCAACAAGCCTGGAAGCTAAAAACTGGAGGTCAGGACAGGAGAGGAAGTGTATTTATTTATTTATACTTGTGTAAGTGTTTGCCAGAGAGAGACTGATAAAGGGAGAAATCACCCACTATGGGGCATGGTCAAACCTCAATCCCTTCTTAATTTATCTGTTTTATTGGGATTTGGGGCCTACACATAGGTGCCTAGTGTGTTTTTCACCTCACTGGGGCTGAGATTTGAACCATGGTTGGCCACATGGGATCCAGCTCTCTTAACCTCTAGCCCAGATAGTTGGATAATTTTATCTAGCCATTCTTTTAGGGTAGGTTTACTGGTAACAAATGTTCTTTATTTTCTCTCATTGGAAAATGTTTTAATTTTCTCTTCAGTCTTGAAAGATACTTTCACTGGATATAGAATTTGAGGTTGGCAATTCTTTAATTAAAAACAAACTGTTGGGGCTGGCAGATGGTGTAGTGCTTACCTTGCTGGACCCCCACATGGCTTACTGTGGTTTGGAATCCAGATCCAGTGCTTGAAACTCATGCTGGGTACATGTGCGTGTGTGCCTAAGGTCCCAGGAGGAGAATGGAGAAGAGATCGCGGTGTGGCCATCTCCCCTAGGGGGTGATTTCTCACTTTCCCTCTCATTGTCTCTCTCTGGTGAGTGTATGTGCCCTAAGGCAACAACCTCTAAAACAAACAAATTATTAATTTATTTACTCCATGAGTGAGAAAGAGAGAGAGAGAGAAGACCCTCAAAGGGTCTTGATACCATGATCTACCCCCAGCTTTCATCTAGCCCTAGGTCATGGATAAGCATGTTCCCTGTGTTTTCAGTATGTTCTCCATACTTGAACCAGGAACTTTCCTGTGTGGAATTGTCTCACAGAGTATAACATTTAACTGCTGTGTGCCACTGTATACCCTCAATAATTCTAATTTACAAATCAGTTCTTTGTTTACTAGTAGGCAAAAGTAGTACAAATATCTTGAATCTTGGTGTTATAACATTTAATTCAAAAGAAACTACCTAGGTACCAACAGATGGTGTAATGATTATGTCACTGGACTGCCATGTAGTTGACCACAGTTTGAGTCCCGGACTTGGTGGCTCAAACATCATGCCAGGTGCATGCGCATGTGTGCCCAAAATCCCGAGAGGAGAATGGGGGAGAAGGGATTGCAGTGTGATCACCCTCCTCCAAGGGGTGAGTTTTTGCTTCCTGTCTTTGTGTTTCTCCAGTGAGTACACTTTCCCTGTAGCAAAAATCTCTCCTAAATAAATAAACTGTCTAATCTAAGTAAATTTTGAGACTAAATATATGCTGCTAAACTGAAACTGTAATTACATTTGGGATACGGCTAATATTTTGTACTAAAATAGTCTTCATACTGAAGACTATTTTTATAGACATTATAGAAAATAAAGAAAATAGTTTTGTTTTTTTCTTAGAGAGATTTTTTGCTATAGGGCATGTGCACTCGCCAGAGAGACAGAGAGAAACAGAAAGACAGAAAGTGAGAAATCACCCCGTGAGGGATGACCATGCCACAATCCCTTCTCCTTCATTCTTCTCTCAGGATTTTGGCCATGCGTGCACATGTACCTCGTGTGAGTTTCAAGTTTCCAGGTCTGGGATTTGAACCATGGTTGACCATGTGGGAGTTCAGTGATGTAATCATTATGCCATCTGCTGATCCCAAGAAAATAGTTATTTATTTCTTGTTTTTTTTTAATTATTATTCATACATTAAATTGCTATATATCATTTAAATTGTGAAGAGACTTTACCCAGCACGATATACACCTAAAGACCAATAAAAATATTTGATCTTTAAAAAAAGGGAAAAAAACTCTTAATTAATCCCTAGGAAAAGTTTATATTTGCTCTTACCTCTCATGGATGAGTTCATGAATGTTAAATTTGTAAGTGCTACTTAGAGATGTTCTGCAACTGTGATTCATGGAAAATAAGAGCTAAATGATTCAAATAGACAGCAAATATAGGTATCTTTTTAATTATTTTTTAGCATTCATGAGACCAGTGCAAACTGCCCAAGAAGAAGATGCCTGTAGTTGCCGATTTCCAGAAGAAGAAGAAGGAGAATATAACCTGTAAAATGGAAATTCAAAGAGTTCAAAGAGCGGTGGGGACTCTCTTCAAAAGGAGAAAAGGAAGAATATGAACGATACTTTATGGTGTCTTTCTAAGCTGAAAAACACTATCCTAGATAATAAATATTCCAGGATTACTCATAGCCAAAAAAAATGTTTTAATATTTATGTGTTAAAATTGTACCATGTAGGGGCTGGCAGGGAGCATGGTGGTTAAGGCGCTGGACACTCCCACATGGCCGACCATGTTTGGAGGCCTAGACCTGGTATCTGGTTTTCTCACTTTCCCTCTCTCTCTCTCTGTTTCTCTCTCTGGTCAAATTAAAATAAATGATTGAATAAATAAAATAAAATAAAAAACTTGTACCATTTTAAATAGAAGTATGGGATAGAGCTGATTGTAAAAGGGTATTTTCTAAATACAACCTAACAGGATAAGCTAGTTTTTTTGTTTGTTTGTTTTTTAATCCAAAGAAAACTATAGTTTAATTTGAATCATAAAGGCCAATGGTCCAACTAAAATGATAATCAAAATCAATGCAGGTTTTTGTGCTAATATGACATAAGAAAATAAGGCATACCATGCAGTAAATACAACCAAATAGTCCATTGGTTCCCTCATCTAACACAGTGACATCTCTGATGTGAGTGGGAGAATGAGAGGATCTGAGTTTCGGGTCGAGGGCAATAAATCTCAGACCTTCAGGGAAAGTTTCAAAAGAGAGGAAATGTCTGTGCATTCCCCGGGATCTTTTCCAGCCTCACACCTTCTGCCTTGTCCTATTCCCCTTGAGTTGGGTTACTTGCATTTCATTTTTAAGAACTTTTTCCCTAATAGTTGATACATACAATCCAATAAGTGAAACCTGTATGAAAGGCATGAAACCCAGTAAGAAAATGAGCACCTGTGAATCTGTAGCCCAACCACAGAGCTAGAGCAGGGCCCCCAGACCCCCATGGCCAAATCTGGAGTGCCATTTGCCTTTGTAAGACTTACATGCTAAGAATGGCTCTTATAATTTTTAAAAGTTAAAAAATGTCAAAAGAAGAATAAGATCTCAGGGCACATAAAATCAAATTATATGACACTCAGATTTCAGTCCCTAAGTCAAGGTTTATTGTAAAACAGCACTTACTTTCTAAGACTGCCTTTGCACTACAGTAGCCGAATTGAGAAGTTGGGGCAGAAACCATGCAACCTGTGAATTCTAAAATATTTAATATCTGACCCTTCATAGCATCAAAGTCGAGGTCAAAGCATCCATCCATGTGCTGCTTCTCTACCTCATCTTGTGCGTACTCCCAGGCAACCTCTCTTGGGAATTTTGTAGGTGTCTATCTCTTGCTTTAAAACATTCAGGTATCATATAATTATATACCCAAATAATATGCTATTTAATTTTGCTCATTGTGGGGCTTTATGAAAATTGTATTGTGCTATGTGGAGACTTCTACAACTTGCTTTGTCATTCCAAATTATATTTCTTTGACAGAGTCATGTTGTGTATAGCTTGAGTACGTTCATTTTGACTGCTGTCGGATTTTTGCAAATACAGCACAACTTATCAATCCATGAGAACATCTGGATTGTTTCCGGGTGTCTTTGCAGTCACGGGCAGTGTTGCTCCGAATATTCTTTTGTGTACCGCTTGTGCAGGAATATCTTTAGAGAAACTTCTTAAGGGGGAATTGCTGGATCTTAGGACATGTGAATGCTCAACTTCATGATCTATGCTGTATCAATTAGGACATGCTGGGTTATCTGGAAACAACAAATGTCTCCCCAAATATTTTTAATTTTTGCCATAAGGGCGTGTGCACTCACTGTAGAGAGACAGAGGGAAAGTGAGAAATCACTCCCCTCCCACCCCCAGTGCGCCCTGCGTAATTTTCAAACTGCTGGACCCAGGATTTAAACCAAGGTTGATCATGTGAGAGTCCAGCACCTTAACCATCACATCATCTACTGGTTCTTCCCCAAAACTTCATAGAGTTTGAGGAGACAACAAAGATGCATTTCTCACAGGCACTACATCCCTGTTGCAGACTGTGTCTTTGTCCCATGTTAGTTCACTCTGGGACTTAGGTAAAGGGAGCAGCTTCTACTTGGAGCACTGGCTATGCCAAACTGAAGGGACCTGTGCCACTTTGGCTCTGATTTATTTGGTTAGATCCTAACTTTTAAAGCAAGTCACACAGCAGGACCAGCAGGTGGCATAATGGCTGTGTTGCTGAACTCCCATGTAGTCGGCAGCAGTTCAAGTCCTGGACCCAGTGACTTAAACTCACACCGGGCCTGTGTTCGTGTGTGCCCAAGATCCTGAGAAGAGAAGAGAAGAGAAGGGATTGTGGCATGGCCATCCCTCCTGGGAGGTGATTTCTCACTTTCTATCTCTCTGTCTCTTTCTGGTGAGCGCATGCGCCCTATAGTAAAAACCTCTTAAAAAAAAAAAAGGCAAGACACACAGCCAAGTCAAGCATCAGTAGGACAGAGAAATAGAATCTTTACACAGGGAGGGGCAGAACATATTTCTGAACAAGTCTATTGCAGTGGCAAATTGCTTTTCAAAGTGGTTGTTCTAATTTATGGTCACCTAAGTGTCATGTCACATAAATGTTCCATAGATCTGCATCTCTCCTACTCTCTGCTAATATCAGATTTTTATTTATTTATTTAAAGTTTTTTTTTTTTTTTTTTTTTTTTTTTTTCTAACCATAAAGCACATGTGCTCACCAGACACAGAGAGACAGAGGGAAAATGAGAAATCACCCTCCAGTGGGGATGGTCATGCCACAATCCCTTCTCCATTCTCCTACTGGGATTTTGGGCATACACACATGTGCCTGACATGACTTTCAAGCCTCCAGGTCCAGGACTCGAACCACAGTTGGCCTTGTGGAATTTCAGCACCTTAACCACCATGTCACCTGCTGGCCTACTAATAATATCTTATCACATGCTTATATACCATTGTTGTTTCTTTTTTAAAGAAATGCTTGCTAGTGGTTAATTTTTTAAAAAATAATTATTTTATTTAACTTTATTCATTTATTTATTTTAATTTGACCGAAGAAGAACAGAGTGAATGAGAGAGAAAGTGAGAAAGCAAGTCACAAGGTCTGAGACTTGAACCGTGGTCAGCCATGTGGGAGTCCAGTGCCCTTAACCACTATGCCACTTGCCGGCCCCACTAGTGGCTAATATTTTTTTGCCCACTTTAAAAACCTTGGTTGTTTGCCTTTTCCTTATTGGTTCATGAAAGTTTCTTATGTATTCTAGATAATCTTTGGTTAGTTATGTGTGTTATAAATATATCTTTTGGTTTGCATTAATTTAATTTTCCTCTTTTTAATGATGTCCTTCTTTATCTTTCTGGTTATAAGCAAAAAAGTTTTTCATTTCATGTGGTTAAACTTATAACTTTTCAAATTTGTCAACATTTTTTAAATTGCCAGAAAAAGTGTACACTCACCAGAAAGAAACAGAGAAATGGAATGGCAGAGGAAGGGGGATCGCCCTCCAATAGGGTATGATTATGCCACAATCCCTTTTTTTCCATTTCTCTATCCTGTTGGGGTTTGGGGCAGGCATGCACACATGTCTGGCATGTTTTTCAAGCCCCTGGAGCCAAGGTGTGAACTGCAGTCAGCCATGTGGGATCTAGGGCCAGACCTGGTTAATATTTTTATGGTCTGGTCAAAGAAATCCTATTTAGTCCAGTATTATAGGAAATATGCTCACATTTTATTCCAAAAGTTTTTTTTAAGTGAACTATTATTTATATTTATTTGTTTATATAAGTTTGTGACAGAACATGTGTGCTTTAAGGAAGGGGAGAAAATGAGAAGAGCCCCCCCCCCCGCATTCTCCACCCATGGTAGATGGCCATGCCACAATCCCTCCTCCTCTATCCTCTTCTCAGAATTTTGGCCATGTATGCACACACACTTGGTGTGTTTTTCAAGCTCCCAGGTTTGGGATTTGAACCACGAAGGCAGCCATGTGGTATCCAGCCACGGAACCACCATATCACTGACTGACTCTGGTCCAAAAGTTTTAAGTTATGCCTTTTATATGTAAATCTAATCTATCAGGAACTGAATTTTGTTCATGTTGGAATGTAGTTATCTGATTCTGTCTTACATATGGATTACCACCAGTGCCAATACAGTTTCTTCAACCCTTTGACTTTTCCCTGTGGGTCTGCAATACCATGTGCCATCCATCGTGTTTCCATGTGGCTGCAGGTCTGCTTCTAGGCTCCCTCTCCTGTTCCATTTTCAGCTTGTCCATCTGCGATGTTACCACACTGTCTTTATTACAACAGCTTTATTATAGTTCTTGCATCTGATAGGACATATTCTTCCACCTTCTTTTTCTACTTTAGGAATGTCTTGGCTATTCTTGGTCTTTCGTTCTTCTATATAGATTTAGAATCTATGCTGGGTGTATGTGTGTGTACCTCCAAAATCTTGAGAGGAGATTGGAGGAGAAGGGATTGTGTTGTGACCATTCTCTCTGGGGTGTGGGAGGGTGTGCTTTCTCACTTTCCCTCTCTCTCTGTCTCTCTTCAATGAGCACATGCACCCTATAACAAAAACTAAAGAGAAAAAGAATTTTAAGTTTGGAATCTGAATTTTGAAAGATTTTGATTGGAATAATTAAAACCTATAAAATTGGAATTTAAAAAAAACATATAGTTAAAATTAAAGATCATTTAAAGGAGAAATGATATTTTTGCACAAGTGAGTGAATTTATGCAAGTACTGAGAATAAGGTCTGAGCCACAGCGAACTCTGTGAATGAAACGGCTCTTCTCATCCATGAGAACGTCACTGTATTCTACCACTTGGTTAAGACTTCCTTCAAGTCCTAAGATTAGAGGACTTAAAAGCATTAAAAATAGTTATGGACACTGGAGGAAGGAGGGTGGGAGAGTATAGGGAAGAAATCAGGGAGAAAAAATAGAAAGGCAAGACATTTGTGGAACACAGAAATGGTTTATTACCTACTGATGATAACATGTATGGTATTCTCAACTGGACTGGTCTGAGGTATATTTCATGTTGGGTAAATTCTCTTTACAAGCCAAATGATGTATAGAGATTGAATGTATTAAAAAGTAATAAGACTTGGGCCAGCAGGTGGCATGGTGGTTAAGGTGCTGGAATTCCCACATGACTGGCCATGGTTTGAGTTCCGGACTTGGCAGCTTGCTTTCTCACTCTCCCTCTCTGTCTTTCTCTGGCAAAACTCATGAGAAAAATAATATTAACAATAATAGTAAATAAATAGTTCTTGGGACCAGCAGTTAGCGTAATGGCTGTGTCGCTGGACTCCCATGTAGTTGACCACGGTTTGCGTCCGGGACCTGGTGGCTTAAAACTCACGCCGGGCGCATGTGCGTGCATGCCCAAGATCCCAAGGGGAGAATGGAGGAGAAGGGATTGTGGCGTGGCCATCCCCCATGGGGGGTGATTTCTTGCTTTCTGTCTCTCTGTCTCTCTCTGTCTGTCAGGCAAGCGCATGCACCCTATGGCAAAAACCTCTCCAAAAAAAAAAAAAAAAAAGACTAAATGGCTGGCAGGTGGCATGGCAGTTAAGGGCACTGGACTCCCACATGGCCAACTGTGGTTTGAGTTCCAGACCTGGCAGCCTGCTTTCTCACTTTCCCTCTCTCTCTCACTCTCTCACTCTGTCCCTCTCTGGTCAAAATTTTTAAAATAAAGTTAAATAAAATAATTATTTAAATAATAATAAGAAATTTTTAAAAGACTTCTTTCATGTTCTTTAATAGTTTTGGGGGTCTTTTTGTTTTGTTTTGTTTTTGTTTTGTTTGTTTGTTTTTTGCTATAGGGCACATGCATTCACTGGAAAGATAGAGAGACAGAGAGTGAGTGAGAAATCACCCCCTGTGGGATGGATAGCCATGCCACAATCCCTTCTTCTCCATTCTCCTCTAAGGATTTTGGGCACACATGCACATGCACTGAACATGAGTTTCAAGTTGCTGGGCTGGGGACTTGAACCACAGTCAACTAAGGGGGAGTCCAGCAACATTACCATTAGGCCATCTGCTGGTCTCCCACCTTTAATAGGTTTTATAAAGTTTCTCCAGAAATGGTTTGTATATTTTTGTTAAAATATATTGCTAGATGACTTGTTTGGTGCCTTTAAATTTTTTTTTTTTTTAGATTTTGACCTTAGGGTGCATGTGCTTGCTGGACAGAGAGAGACAGAGACAGATACAGTGAGAGAGAAAGTGAGAAATCACCCCCCATGGAGGATGGCCATGCCTCAATCCCTTCTCATTCATTCTCCTCCCAGGATCTGGGGTGCACACATACATGGACCCACTGTGATTTTCAAGCCTTCGGGTCCAGGACTCAATCCACAGCTGGCCGTGTCTGAGTCCAGTGATGTACATGCTATGCCATCTGCTGGTTCCTGTTTTGCTGCTTTTTAAAATGGTTTTACTTATTGAAATATAAAAATGTCATGGACTTGTTTATTTTGGATTATAGTCAGACTTTGCCAAAGTCTATCTCCTCTTTATATTATTTCTAATAAAAGTTATGTTGATCCTTTGGAGTTTTCTGTGTAGACAACCATGCTACTTGCTATAATAACAGTTTCTTTTTTTACTAGCCCTTATTCTGCTTGATTTACTACTTGACTTATTGCTAGGATCTCCAGTAAGATGTGATTTTTTTTCTTTTATAGAGAATACTTTTAGTTTATGTAAATATATTTTATCAGATTAAAGAAATCCCCTCTTATTTCTGGTTTGTGAAGAGGGTTTGCTTTAGTTTAGTTTTTAGTTGTTTTTTTTTTTTTTTCAATTAATGATAGAATGTGTGTATGAGTGCATGTGTGCATGAGAGAAGAACCTTCCACAGGGCTTGGTCATGCCACTAGCCCTTTCCTCAGGTTCTCCAGCCTGCCACAATCCTGGACACATGTGTACAGGCCCTGTGTGCTTTAGGCCCACTGGGCTAGAGACTCAAACCATGGTTAGCGTGTGGCTTCCAGCTCTGCAGTCCAGCATGCTACAGACTGGGCCTGTTTTAATTTTTGCATCATGAATGGGTGTTGAATTTTATCAAATGATTTTTCTGGGATTAAAACTGATCGCAGATGCTTCAACTGGTGGTTCTATCATCTTTAATTTAAAAGTTGGATTCAAATCAGCAATATATCAGGAAAATTACTGCCTAAAAGAAATTTAATACAATAATAGGAATTCCTTTTCTCCTCTCTTTAAATAATATATTTTCTTATGCTTTGGTGTATAACTCAGAAAATACTTGTTGTTTTAATAGATGAAGTACTCTCATATGTTTTTTCTTTATTATTTTGATACACATTGGTCATTATATAGTAAAAGGTAAGGGTAATATTATAGAGGATTTTAAAAGAACTTCTAAGAAATCTCACTAAACACATGAACACTCTCCTCTTGGGAGTAAGAAAGGGAAAAATAACATACAAAACAAGGGCACTTGAGCGACCAGCCATTAGCGTAATGGCTATGTCACTGAACTCCCATGTAGTCGACCGCGGTTTGAGTTCCGGACCCAGTGGCTTAAACTCACGCCAGGCACGTGTGCGTGCGTGTCCAAGATCCTGAGAGGAGAGTGGAGGAGGAGGGATTGTGGCATGGCCATCCCCCCGTGGGGTGATTTCTCGCTTTCTATCTCTCTTTCTGGTGAGAGCACATGCCCTATAGCAAAAACCTCTCAAAAAAAAAAAAATAAAATAAAAAAACCAAGGACACCTGAGATTCAATTTGAGCCCACAGCCTACTTTAAATGGCTCATAGGAGACCTCTGAGTGGAGTTTTATGATATTTTGAGAGCTCCACCTGGAAGCTTAAGGCAAGGGTCCTTTTGACCTGGTGTTCAGGCAAGCATAAGAGAACATTCGATGGTGGTACAATTTTTTGAAAATAGGAAGTTTTGAAAAGAGGAAATTACCTGTGCCATCTCTGTAACCGGGCCAGGTGTAACAATTTTTGTCTTTACAAATTCCACTGTAAATTCTAAAGTGGTTTCTCCTCTTCACTTTGGGCAGGTGGTGTTCAATTTCTGGTTCTCTGTTTCCCACATACAGAAGGGGACAGTTCACGCCTCACAGGCTTATGGCATCCAAGGTGACTCGGCTGGCCTTCTATTTGCCCTGGATTATGATCACTGAAAACCGACAGTTTGTTCTGCTTATCCGATGGGGGCTGCGTATCATGTGTGCAATACCGTTACCACGTGTACATTGGTGTAACGTGCACAGGTCATCCATGCAACACACGAGGAACCTGGAGTGTGAGTTATCTTTCCCACTAATGACCGTTAACACAACAAATTGAGGCAGAATGATATGATCTCCTTTGGGGGTTAATTCAGGAAACCCAGTAATTATGCTTTATAAAAATAAATGTGTTGGGCTGTCAGGAAAGTCATGACATATTTTTTCTATGTTTTTCTATGCAAAAATACGTCAACTTTTCTGACAACCCAATAAACATCTATGATCAAAATAAGTTAACACCTTTAGAGATAAATGTGTTAGAAATAGTTCTTTAAGTGCTTAAAAACAAGCTTAGGTTATTTCTGAAACAAAGTTTGATTTTCTTCTTAGTGGAAGATATCACTCGGATGGAAACTTTTGAAATGAGGGGCATGCGACTCCCGAAGTAGGTGTCTTCCTCCCCTGCCGAGCAGTTGTTTCCACCTGTGGGTGAGACATACCCATGGCCACAGCCAGCGACGTGTGTTGTGGTTGGTGCGTGGCAGAGCCAGGAGAGTGAGCATTACCAATGTTTTCAACACAGGACTTGATAATAAAAATCCAAATCTATCATTGTCACAGAAATAAAAAAGATCGTTTATTTTTAAAAATGGTACATTACTATTGCAACATCAAATAACAAAAGCTAATGATGAAATAAAGTGCCAGTCTTTGTCAATGATGGAAACTTAGATTTCAGTGTCAAAAGATGTTAAAAATTTAGGGTCTGGGATTTCTTTTGTTTCCAACAATTGACTTATTAATCACATAAAAATGAATGGTATATTTGTATCCATACTTCTTCCGATAGCCGTATTTCAAGTTAACGACACCATTGACACCTTTCAAACAGCATCTTGTATAAATCCAGGCTGATTCTGAAAAATTCCGAAGGGCTGAGTATGAAATAGAAATGACCCCTTCATTGATTCACAGCTAGTGAAGTGCTTGCACCCAGAGCCACGTTAGGACACGAAGGCACAAACAAAGGATCCACACCCCACCGGAGGGCTTTCAGTTGAAGGGACTGACAAGTACAACCTGAGATGAGCACCAGGGTGCGGCGTTCTCTAAGAGGACTCTTCACTTAACCCAGTGTTTCCCAGGACCCACCGTGTGCCAGGAACAGGCTGTGCAAGTGGAGACAAGGCAGGTGCCTCCCTGGATCCCAGGGCTGGTAGGGAAGCAGTACATCAAGGAGCCTCCGCCTGCTGGGTTTGCCACATGGGGGTCTCCGAGTAGGGTCATAGAGCCATTGTAGGTGGCCCAGTTAAAATTGACCTTCAGGTAAACAAGAAATAGTTTCTCAGTCTAAATATTTCCTACGTAATATCTGGGACATGTTTTTATTACAAATTATCTGTTTCTTTGAAATTCAACTTTTATCCATATTTTTATTTTCTAAATTTGGAAAACCTAGTGAAGGAGAATCTTTGGTTCTCTTTTTTAGAGATTTTTTTTTTTTTGCTATAGGGCATGTGGGCTCGCCCAAGATACAGAGAGAGACAGAGAGACAAAAAGTGAAAACTCATCCCCCAGGGGGATGGTCACATGCAATCCCTCCTCTATTCTCCTCTTGGGATCTTGGGCATGCACACACACATGCCTGGTGTGAGTTTTAAGCTGTTGGGTGTGGGACTTAAACCACAATCAACTATATAGGAGTCCAGAGACATAACCCTTATACTGTCTGCTGGTCCCTCTTTGGTTCTATTTTATTTGGAGAGATTTGAGAAAGTCTGAATGCAAATATTAGAGAGAGGGCCTAGGATGGGAATTAAGGAACTAGAGCAGAAAAGACAGGGACAGAGCTCAAGGCAAGGATTGCAGTGTCCAGTTCAGCAG
>NW_006159616.1:16013566-16032320 GCF_000334495.1 Tupaia belangeri chinensis
GAGGATGGGGGAAAGACACACCGATGTTGGTGGGCCCCTGGGCTAGAAAGAGGACGAGGAGAGTGCCCCCCAGAAGGTTATCTGGAGTCTCTGCTGGCTTGGGGGGTCCTAGGACAAAAGGAGAACAGAAAAATGAAGAGTTGAGTGGAAGCTGGGAGAGCCTTCCTCATTTTCCAGGTGAGAGTCTTCACTCTGCAGGGTACAGGTCTGGATTCAGCCCTTCTGAAGTCCCCCGAGGGCTGCAGAAGAAGCAAACCACACAGACCCCAGAGCTGGGGTTTTCCAAGAGGGTGTGACAGAAGGTCCATGAGACAAGGAAGTTGAATATATTGGCAAGATTTCAAGTACAGATTTTTTTCTTTACACATTAATTATGTACTTATTATAGAGGCCATTTTAGTACATGATTCAGTCTTTCTGAAGATAGGGATCATCAGTTCACAAAAATACTTGAAAGCAACTGGGTATGGGTCAATCCCATAGCATAGCAGTTAGGCACTGTGCAGAGGGAGCCAGATCTCACATGGCTGACCACAGGTTAAATCCCAGCTCAGAGGCTTTAAAAACATGCCAGGTATGTGTGCATTCATGCCCAAATCCTTACAGGGTGGAGAAATTGCAGAGAAGGGATTGTGGTGTGACTAGGCCAAATTGGGGGATGTTTTCTCTCTCTTTTTCTTGTGTGCATGCATGCTCTGGGAAAAAAAAGATGTGTGTCTTTGATTTGATTATTTTACACTATATGCATGATTTGAAAAATCACAAAGACATACAACTACATGTAAACTAGAAATCACATTTAAACACACACACACACACACACACACACACACACACAAGTAGGTAAGATGAGAGGTTTTTTTTTTTTTTTTTGAAGAGATTTTTGCTATAGGGCGCATGTGCTCGCCAGACAGACAGAGACAGACAGAGAGATAGAAAGCAAGAAATCACCCCCCAGGGGGGATGGTCATGCCGCAATCCCTTCTCCTCCATTCTCCTCTCGGGATCTTGGGCACGCATGCACACGTGCCCGCCATGAATTTAAGCCACAGGGTCTGGAACACGAACCACAGTCGACTACGTGGGAGTCCAGCGACATAGCCATTACGCTAACTGCTGGTCCCGATGAGATGGTGTTTGACCAGCACATTAATTTGACCAGCCAAGCCAAGCCAAGCAAAACAAAACAAAACACCCCACATTGATAGCTGGGTATCAGAAAAGGCACAATGCAAATATCCTCCTTTGGTAGACCAGTACTCCAAAGAGAAAGCAGAAAAAAAAAAAAAAAAAAAAAGCTAGAATCTGAGATTTCAGTTGAAAAGTGCTTCCTTTTTTCATCATGTTATTCCTCTTCAACCTCTTCTTGCCTTTCACCATACTCCCATATCTTCAGATCAAGGTATAGCCAGAGCCTTCAGTAACAGAAAAGGGTTTTGACACTGACAAAGAATAGACTCTACAGATTGTATAACCAGATACCCTCATCCTGACCAGACACAACTTTGTGTATTTATTTGTCTATTGTTTGCCGTCCTGACCAGAATGCAGTTTCTGAGCAGGGCTATTGTCTGATTCATTACCTTATTCCCAGCTCTCGGTAGTTATAAATCGAATGAATGAATGAATGAATGGTATCAAGAAGCCATTCACTATGACATGCATGGTAGGAAATTATTTCTGCAACATAAACTCTTTTCACCTACTATCACAAGATTTTACTGCATTCCCTTCTACCTATTAGTCAGTGAAAACAAAGTTGTAGGAACTGATTCCTATGGTTACTTGGAGCATTAAGTTTGATAGTTTATTTTCCTCCAGCTTTTTGATAACGGTTACTGGTCACACAGAGGGATGGTAACAAGGCTGAGTATGATTTAAGTGTTATTTTCCACTTTGGGGTTACTGGGGAGGAGGGCAGTTAAAGATTGTATCTTCTGTTTGAGAAGCGCATCATCATTTTTGTGTTTCTACTTTGTTTCTGAAACTTGGGTAGAATTTCAGCTTCTGCTCTTGTGTGTTGGCAATCCCTTAGAAAGAAACCATTTTGCCCTAGTGTGGAAGAGACAGAACAAATTTACCCTACTGTGGAAGAGAAAACACCGACAGGTAATGTGTGTATCTTTGATTTGATTATTTCACACTGCGTGCATGCTTTGAAAAACCAAACATACAATCACATGTAAACTAGAAATCACATTTAAACACACACACACACAAATAGGTAGGATGCAGTGGTATTTGACCAGCACATGCCTGCATACTAGAAATTCCTGGGTTACACCTTTTCATTTCACTACTTTTTTTTTTTTTTTTAATCAAAGAGATATAACAAGCTAGAATCCATTGAAAACTCTTACATCTCACACACTTAATTAAACCCCTTTGAAGCAGTACAGTGTTGGGGTTAAGTTCGTGGGCTCTGGATCCAGTCAGTGATTACTACTCCCCCCTCTATGTAGCTGAGTGCCCTTCAGCAGTTTACGTAGTCCTCTAAACCTTGACTTTCACATCCGTAAAATGGCACCAGGCTATGGTGAAGAATAAATGAATAAAGCATTCAGTACAGTGCCTCACACAAATCAAGCACTCAAAGAAATGGTTTTGTTGGGCCGGCCCTGTGGCACAGTGGCTCAGCACTGTGGATGGGGACTCAGATCCCGATGGTCAAGAGTGGTTCAAGTCTCATCCCTGGTGGCTTGAAATACATGCTTGTGGGACCAAAAGTGGTGTGGTAATTAAGGTGCTGGACTCCCATATGACTGACCACAGTTCAAATCTTGGTCCTGGACTTTTTTTCCTCTCTCTGGTGAGCGTGTGTGCCCTATAGCAAATTTAAAATGAATAATAATGATAAATTAAATAAATAATTCTAAAAATATAGAAAGAAATGCATGCTTGGGGCATGTGCATATGTGCCCAAAATTCTGACAGGATGGAAAAAGGGAGGAAATAGGGTTGGGGCAGACCACGCTCCACTGGGCATTACTTTCTCTCTGTTGAGTGCAGGTACCTTCTGGCAATCATTAAAACAACAACAAAACCTCTTATCATATTCTCATTAAATAAACACAAATAACATGTTTAGCCATGCTTGGTGTAATAGCACTCACTTCTATTAAGAAATTAACATTTTTCTTTTTTTTGGAGAGGTTTTTGCTATAGGGCGCGTGCACTCGCCAGACAGAGAGAGACAGAGAGACAGAAAGCGAGAAATCACCTCCCAGGGGGGATGGCCACGCCACAATCCCTTCTCCTCCATTTTCCTCTCGGGATCTTGGGCATGCACACACACACACCTGGCATGAGTTTTAAGCCACCAGGTCCAGGACGTGAACCACGGTCGACTACATGGGAGTCCAGCGACATAGCCATTATGCCAACTACTGGTCCCAAGAAATTAACATTTTTGATTCAAGGAATGCTTATAACTCAATGCATTATAACCACATATTGTGCAATTGGGATGTTTCCAAGTGCGGACACTGCTGGTCTGGTTCTAGGGGGCCCCAAGAAATTGATCCAAGCAAAGCTATCCAGTGTTCAGGATGCCAGCTTCCAGTTGTGTGACTTGGCATCCCAAGAACCATCTTTGTGACTGATTCCTCTGATCTTCCCTTTATTGTAAAACATTCCATGTATTAAACTTTGCAAATGAATTCTGCTTGTATGCTTGATGGTGAAACAGTGTTCTGTCACGTATAAAAGATGAATTCCTGATGGCTTTAATGTTAACAAATGAATATGCTCTGCAAGTGAAATTATACTTTACTTCACTATATAATATCTGTTTCTGTGCCACAGGAACACATTTATTTGGGGGCCAGCAGGTGGCGTAATGGTTAAGGCCCTGGATTCCAAATGCTCAGCCGTGGTCTGAGTCCTGGACCCAGCGGCTTGAAAATCACAACAGGAGCATGTGTGTGCGTGCTCAAAATCCTGACAAAAATCCTGAGAGGAGAATGGAGGAGAAGGGATTGCAGTATAGCCATCCCTTCTGGTGGGTGATTTCTCACTTTCCCTCTCTCTGTCTGTCTTTGGCAAGTGGCTACTCTATGGCAAAAACCTAAAGGAAAAAAGAAAAGAAAAGAAAGAAAACCATGTTTTTAAAAATAGAATTCTATTTCTGACCTAAAATTCCTTTTTGACTTTTTTTTTTTTCAGAAAGGTATACAATTTACATGCTAATAGACAATACAGAGCACAGAAATCTTTTCTTTTTTTAGGTTTATTTCTTTCTTCCATGAAAGAGAATGAGTACCATCAACAGAGTCACATTGTGATCCACCCCAACTTCAGTCAGCCCCTCTCATGGGCACACACGCACACAACTGCTGTGTACAGGGAGGTCACTGGATGGAAACCCAGAGCCTTACCGTGTGGGTCTACCTTGTAAGGCATTGTTATCACTGAACCACCATCTTGCTCCCCATGGTAGAATTTAACTTGGAAGAAGAATAAAAGCTGAGGCCCAGCGAGAGGAAATGGCCTCTCCAGGTTATGTAGTTCACGTGGGATCTAACGAGTACCAGGATCTCTCAACTTTTTGCTGTGCTTAGTTTTACTAGCCATAATCATAAGAGGTAAGCAACTACCTGCGGATATGAAGCATCATAAATCTAATATTTTGAACAATATTCACATCCCCACCCCACCACTCTAGGCTAAGAGCTTTTGAAATAAAGGCCTAAGGGAGTCTCAGAAGTGAAACATCTCTGACGTAAAACCCAGGAGACTGCTGTTTGCTGCTGTTTCAATGACATGGTTACCATATGCTGGAAGATCTTTCACTGGGGCCAGGAGTTGAGCTGCCCCAAATGCAGATGAAGGGATGGTGGTGAGGGTGTTCAGTGCGGCAGCCTTCCCCAAGGTTCTCCAGGTGCATCACCTCCTCTGCCTAAACCTTTAAGGCCTCCACTGAATGCAAATCCAAAAATTTACTCTGAAATATTATACAAAATAAAAACTCAAGAAAAATACCCAAGAACTCATCTACTCTCACTTGGGAGCCTGCTCCTCTTGCTGTGCACCCCTAACCCCTGCAGGCCTCGTTCCCACCTGCCTGCAGCTGCTCCCCTCTCTGGAGCCCCAGCTTAGCCCTCTGCCCTGTCCGGGAGGGCCTTGCAGCCATATGGCCGTACATCTACACCCAAACAAAGCCCAGGTGGTATGGGATGTGCTCACACATGCTGTCCCTTACAGCCCTTGCTCTATTTTCATAATTTTAAATTTTTTATTAAATAATGTTTGTAGACAATTAAGAAATTTTTTAAAATTTTAAAAAATATTTTAAAAATAATAAACCTACCATTTTCTCACATAGCCTTGTAGTACAGGAAGGGTCTTCTTTTTTTAGAATTATTTTATTTAACTTTATTTATTTATTTATTTAGTTTAATTTGAGAAAACAAGTTGCCAGTTCTGGGACTTGAACTGAGGTCAGCCATGTGGGAGTCCTGCACCCTGAACCACCACGCCACCTGCCAGTCCCAGAGAAGGGGTCTTCTATCAAAGGCTATCACAGATAATGCTTTGATTTAGATCAAAGCTTTTTCTCCTCAGTGTTAATAAGAGAAGAAAAAATATCTTCCAAATTTTCGGATTTTTTTTTCTGGGATAATATAAGACATTAAATTAAAAACTTCTAATCCCAGTAAAAGGGAGGAAATTAAGCCTTTATTCTGCCCATTTTATACACATCTTATTTCAGAGCAAACAAATACCCCTAATCAAAGAGAGAAGTCATGACATTAGAAAGAATATTTGCAGCTCCAATAGAATAACTAATTCAGACAAAGATCATCAAGGGATGAACCATCAGATAAAGGTGAGTGGAGAAATTAAAGATCATTAGATAGATCCATAGATAGATAGAAAGATAGATGATAGATGGTTAGATGCTAGGTAGATGAGTTGATAAGCTACAACTTCTAGTCCAGTGCATAGCGAGAGGTTTCTTTAAATCTTCACCCAGATTTCAAAGCTGTGTTCTTTTATTTATTTAATCTATTTGTTTTGCTATAAGGCATGTATACTTGCAGGAAAAGAGGGGAAGTAAGAAAGCATCCCTCAGGGGAGATGGTCACATAGCAATCCTGTCTCCTCCTTTCTCCTTTGAGGATTTTGGGCATACAGGCTCACAGGCCCAGTGTGGTTTTTAAGCGGCCTCCTTAAACAGTCAGCCATGTGGGATCCCCCTGCCTTAACCACCACACCACCCACTGGCTCCCACAGCTGAATTCTTAATTTGATCTCCTAGACCCTGCTCTTGTTGGTGAGAATTCAATCCAATTCCTCCCAGTCAAGAAACCTGGTTCGTCACCGTGGCTCTCTGCCTCACCAGCGTCATTCTCAATTTTCATCTTCAGGATCTCTCCAGCTGCAAAATGTGAGTCCATTGCTTCATGGCTCCCCAGTACCCACAGGTGCGTTCAAACAGTAGATGGCCATCCAAGCCTGCCCTGAGCCGGTCTTCTCCGGGACAGCTGGTGGTGCTGTGCACGCGCCCACATCGTGTCGTTTTGGGGCTCTGGGCTCGTCCACTGCTTCTAGTACCTGCTATGGTCTGCATGTGTGTGCGCCACCCTCCCCCCACTGCTGTGTCCAACATGCGGCCCAGCGTGACGGTATTTGAAGAAGGGGCTTCTGAGAGCTGACTAGGTCCTGAGGTAGAGGGTAGAGGGTAGTAATGATGTTAGAAAGAATATTTGCAGGACCTCACCAGGTCCAGTAACTGCTGGCCCTTTGTCTTGGACTTCGAGCCTTCAGAACTGTGAGGACGAGTTTCTGTTTATAACCTGCTCAGTCTCGGTATGCTGCTGTAGCCGCCCAAACAAAGCCAACATTTTAATCTTTTTGACAAAATCTTGCTCTCCCTTAAACGTCTGCCAAAGTAGTCTCCGTGTGAGTCTGACCTTACTCGATAAAACAACCTCCCCTCCTGTGCTTCTCGCAGGCCTCCCTGCCACCCTGCTGTGTACCCCCACCTCTGCACGTGTTTCTCTTCCACCTTCTTACCTGGTGTTAAACCCTTGAGACCAGGAATCATGGCTCCTCATCCCTAAATCTTCAGTTTCTAGTATCTGATACATGGTAGGCACTTAAGAAATACTTTTGGGACCAGCAGTTGGTGTAATGGCTATGTCGCTGAACTCCCATGTAGTCGATCACGGTTCGAGTCCTGGGGCCAGCAGCTTAAAGCTCACGCCGGGCGCGTGTGCATGCATGCCCAAGATCCCGAGAGGAGAATGGAGGAGAAGGGATTGTGGCATGGCCATCCCCCCTGGGGGGTGATTTCTCGTTTTCTGTCTGTCTGTCTCTCTCTGTGTCTTCCTAGAGAGCCCACGTGCCCTATAGCAAAAACCTCTCAAAAAAAAAAAAAAAAAAAAAAAAACCAGAAAGGAAAAGAAATACTTTCTGGGCTGGTCCCATGGCCTAGTGGTTAAGGGAGCTGGATCTCTGACCATGTAATTTGAATCCCAGCCCTGGCAGCTTGAAAAATACTCCAAAGGAGGCCAGCAGATAGTGGTTAAAGTGCTGGACTCCCACATGACTGACCATGGTTTGCGTCCCGGAATGGCGGCTCACTTTCTCACTTTCCCTCACACTCTCTCTACATCTCTCTCTGGTCAACTTTAAAAAGAATAGGGGCCAACAGGTGGTGTGATGGTTAAGGGAGCTTGACTCCAACATGGCTGACCATGGTTCAAGACCCAGACCTGGTGGCTTCCTTTCTCACGTTCCCCCTCTCTTGCGTGCATGCACACACTTGCTTACTCACTCTCTTGCTCTGTCCCTCTCTGGTTAAATTATAAAAAAAAAAAAAGTAAATAAATAAATAAAGTTAAGTAAAAGAATTCTTTCTAAAAAGTTTTAAAAATACTAATAAATAAAATTAAATAAATAATTCTTTTAAAAAAATGCCACACACACACTTCAGGAGCATGTGCTTGTGTGCCCCAACTCCCAGTGTGATGGCGGAATGGAGAAGGGATTACAAAGTGACCATGCCCCACTGAGGGATGCTTCCTCCCTCTCCTCTGTCTCCCTCTATTGAGTTCATGCATACTCTGGCAACTACAACAAACAAAGCCAAGAAAAACCAGAGTGGTTCCTAAAAAAAAGAAAAAGAAAAAAGAAGATGCTTCTTAAATATTCCAGATTGTCTCCTTTATTTAAAGAGAATAAAATGTTTTTTCTCCACCCCTCCTTCCAGTCAGGGTTCTGGACATGTACACACATGTGCACAGCATTTTTTTTTTTTTTTGAGAGTTTTTTTGCTATAGGGCACATGTACTCACCAGAAAGGGAGACAAAAAGTGAGAAATCACCTCCCAGGGGGGATGGCCACGCCGCAATCCCTTCTCCTCCATTCTCCTCTTGGGATCTTAGGCACGCACACACATGCACCCAGCATGAGTTTAAGCTACCAGGTCCAGGACTCAAACTGCGATCAACTACATGGGAGTCCAGCCACATAGCCATAACACCAACTGCGGGTCCCAACACAGCATGCTTTTTTTTAAGACACCAGAACTGGATTCAAACCATCGTTGGCCATGTGGGATCTGGCTCCCTACAGGCTCCCTATGCACAGGGATTCATTACTTTTGGGGCAGTAATTAATGTCGGAATGTCTTCTTTTTTTAAGAGATAGGTTTTTTGCTATAGGGCGCATGCAATTGCTGGAGAAACAAAGAGAGACAGAAAGTGAGAAATCTCCTGCCACGGGGCATGACATGCGCAATCCCTTCTCCTCCATTCTCCTCTCAGGATCTTGGGTATGCATGTGCGCGCACACACACACACACACACACACACACACACACACACCCGGCATGAGGGTTAAGTTGCTGGGTTCTGTAAGTGGTAGTCCAGTGACGTAACCACTATGCCGTCTGCTGGTCCCTGAATGTCTTCTTTAAAACAAAAAAAAAAGCCCTTACATTTCATGTTAAGGAATACTACAAGATAAAAAAATATCTATTTCCCTGATTAAACTCTTGGTTATGTTTGGAAATCACCGTGGTTTTCTCCGTTGGAATTAGGTAACTCTTGACTCTCTGCATTACAGAAAGGAGTAGTGCTGTGAGAACCCAAGAAATTCAAATGTGAGCTGTGTTTGACCTAGAAGACATTTGATTAGGATTGTAAGCAGCTTTTCTTTTCTAATGACATTCTTTTATTGTCTAACATTCTCTGGTTCCTCCTAGCAGCCACAGATGCAACAGGCCAAATAAGCCTGGGATTAACTTGCCCCATTTAATCCACATAGATTCATTTGTAGAAGTGGCCCAAGGACTGACATGAAGGCTGCCTCTATGTGGACAGGGCTGATCCGGCTCCCAATGCTCCTCCTCGCCTATCTGGGGCGCTCTCTGGCCCCCTACAATTGTGCATACTTTTCTTTCTGCATAGCCTGATTTCCTGAGGCCCAGGAGAACAGGGCTCTGCTTCTTTCCATAAACTGTTGATAACTCAGCTTTATACACAAAGTCTAGTCAGGTCTTAGGTGCCTCTCTGGTTATAATCATAGTGTGTTTATAGATATTGGGCACAAATTTTCTTTTTAAAGTTTATTTATCCACTTCTTTCCATGACAAAAGAGACCCAAAAAGGTTCTTTGTGCTGTGATCCACTCTCTGTCCCAGCAGCCCAAATCCTGGGCACAGGAGTGCACCTGGCATGGATAGGGTTTCATTAGGAGCACCATGAGTTAACTAATATTAAATACTTTAATGTTCCTTCTGTTACTCATATTCACAGTGTTGGTTTGGGGTGGTGTTGGTACTGGTGTTGGGGTCACAGTGTTGGCATTGGTACTGAAGTTGGTGCTGGGCTCACGGTGATCACACTGCTACTGAAGTTGGTGTTGGGTTCATGGTTTCATATTGGTGTTGATGTTGGTGTTGATCATAGGTTCACGGTGTTGGTTACTCTATAATTTTCTGCCAAGTCTGTGCTCAGGATGGGGACGTTCAAAGAATTTCTATTTGGAAGTATAAACTTCAAGTGGGTGGTAGGAAAGAAAGTCAAGAAAGAAATTCTAGAATGATCTTATACGTGTTTTCTTCTCTCTCTCTGTCCCTTATGTTGTAAAGTGAAATAAATAGTTAAGACAGTCACCAGTTTTTGTTCTGGAGGCCTCTGGTTGTATCAACTCAGAAGTGTGTGCTTCAGATTCAGGCAAAACAAGCCTTTTTTTTTTTTTTTTGCAGAAACATGGAAAGGAATGTTTTAAAAAGTTGATAATACCCTTTTCAATACTGTGTGTGTGGTGTTCTTTGTTTCTTAGACAGGATCTTGCCGTGTTGATATTCTCCTGCCTCAGCTTCCCTCGGAGCTGGACTGCAGGTACAGGCCGGGGCGCTTAGCTTTCAGGGTGGGCTGGGAATCAAATCTGGGCTCCCTTGTGGCCTCAGCCTGTTGAGTAGCAACATGAACCAGCACTGGGCCCTTTTACAATACGTTTATAGCTTACTCCACTGATTGTGAAATTAAATAGTAAATTTCACAAACTTTGTGAAAACAGAGAATACCCCTACTGAATAAAAGCCCCACAGACCTAGTATCATTCTATGAACTCTATGGGTGTTGGAAGAAGTATCTACTATGCAAGAGAAGCCCAAGGACAGAAAGTCAAACTTAAATTCTTGCAGTAGTCAGTTATTCCGGACAGAATGCCCACATCAGAACAGAGCTCACTGTGCTCCTGGTAAGATGCCCCACCCGCTGGCTGTGGAGGCGGCCTGCAGTGCTCCCTGTGTGCCCAGCAGGACCAGTCCCCCAGACAGCCCACACAAAGGCCATCAGGTCCAAATGCACCAAACCCTACATCCCAGATGGCCTCAGCACCACCAGGAAATAGGAGGCCATTCACCAAGGGAGAAATACAGTCTGTCGTTAAACACGTGGTTACGACGCTCATTCCATCCAAGAAGGGGCTAATGTTGCAGTCTCTAATCCAAAGGCTACCTGCTGTCAGAATTTCCCTCTTCCTGGGCGACCTCAGTCTTTTTCAACTGATTGGATGAGGCCCACCCACATTATGGGGCTAATCTGCTTTATGCAAAGTCTACTGACTTAAATATTAACCACATATTTTTACAAATTCACAGTGACATCTAGACTGGTGTTTGACCAAAAACTAGTCATAGCCTAGCCAAGGCTGCATGGAAAACCAACCAGCCAGAGGCGTTTAACTGTATTGGCAAAATTTATTTTCTAAGCTGGGTGGTGACCAGGCAGGTACTCATCAAGTAATTCTTTAAGCCATTTTCCTATGTTTTAATAATACTTAGATATGGCATAGTACATAATATTTGTATGTTTTGTTTTGTTTTTTATTTTGTTTTGTTTTTTTAGAGAGAGCGATTTTTGCTATAGGACATATGTACTTGCTAGAGAGACAGAGAAGGAAAAAGTGAGAAATCATCTTCCAGGGGGGATGGCCATAGCTCAATCCCATCTCTATTTTCCTTCGAGATTTTGGGCACACATGCACATACACCCAGCATGAGTTTTAAGTCACCAGGTCTGGGACTTAAACCACAGCTGGACACATGGGTGTCTAGCACCTTAACCACAATGCCACTTGCTGGCCTCCATAATACATAATATTAAGAATAAGTAATAAGGGCCAGCAGGTGGCATGTGGTTAAGGCTCTGGATCCCACATGGCTGACTGCATGGTTCGAGACCTGGACCTAATGACTTGAAAATCACATTGCATGCATGCGTGTACAAGCCCAAAATCTCTGGAACAGAAGGGGGAAAAGGGATTTTGGTGTGGCCATCTTCCCTGGAGGGCGATTTCTCACTTTCTTTCTCTCTGTCTCTCTCTGGTGAGTACACATGCCCTGTGGCAAAAACCTTTAAAAAAAAAAGGTAATAAATAGCAGTAATCCAAATGTATTCAGAAATCAAAGTACTACGTTAAAAATGAATCAACTATACATGTCTTTGTTTTGTACTTTAGACTCATTCCTTAAAAGCCAGGTGTAAAATAAAAATTTATATTAGAACCATAAAAAGTAAATTATAGTGAAATCAATAGATATTAGTCATAATATAAATTTAGAAAAAAAATTCATTCTAAGATCTGGAATTTTTAAAAAACAATGATTTTATTTAACTTTATTTATCCATTTTATTTTGACCAGAGAGTAATAGAGTGAGAGAGAGAGAGTAAGAAAGCAAGCCGCCAGGTCTGGGACTTGAACCATGGTCAGCCATGTGGGAGTCTGGCTCCTTTGACCACCATGCCACCTGCTGGCTCCAAAGATTTGGATTTTTAAAATCACGAAACTCTAATATTCTACCTTTAGCAGTTGTAGTAAAGCACCAGAGTTCATTTCTGAAACCCAAACTGGGGACTAGTCAAGTAGAAATTAGCAGTCGGTTTGTTTGGAGTCTTTTTGCTCGTTGGATGTCAGAAAAGATGAAACCTGATCAGATTCTGAAAGGCTTTGGTTCTCTCTTTCCTTCTTTACTCCTTATTCTTTCCTAGCCTCACTCCCTGTCTCCCTCCCATCCTCCTTCCCTCTCTCTCTCTTTCCTTCTCCCTTCCATCATTCTTGTCTCATTTCTTGCTTCTCCCCCCCTCCCTTCTTTCTTCTTTCCTTTCCTCCCTCTTTCTTTCCTTTCTCCCTCCCTTTCTTCCACCTCCTCTCCCTCCTTCCCTGCCCTCCTCTTGTTGTCACTATCATGACATTCAAATGTGACCTTAGGACACCACGTGCAGGCATTTCCTCTTGCGGCACTCCATCTTTCAGATTTCATCAGGAGTTTCAAAGTCAGACAATAAATGGCAAAAACAACAACCCTCTACCACAAGAGGGCAGTAAGGCCCACTAATGTACAGGTCGGCTGGTGGGATCAAAGAGAAAGGGCTGGGTGGGACAGGAATGCAGGGGTCACCTAATTCATGACTCCTGTTTGTAGGGATGGGAGGAGGGATGACAAAGGTCAGCAACTTACTGTTGTAGAGCTAGAGGTCAGAGGCTATTATCCTCAAAGGCTGACAACCCCCACCCCCAACTTTAAGGGAATAAAATAGAAGTACCTTATTGGGGACATTATTCTCTAGTAACTACTTAGCCCAATGATGTGCCATTCACAAAAAGAACATAAGTATATACTTATAGACAAGAAATAGAAATATAGAAAAAGCACCACAAACAAGGCCATTCTTAAGCATACATGACGTATTGTTAATGGAAATGACTTTCAGACTCTACTAAAATGCTAAAATCATTGGGACTGACCCTGAGAATGGTCCCTTCCTTCTTAGAGTCAGCTGATTGGACCCCTCCCCCGGAAGATGGGCATCCCATCCAGAATCCAAAGATATCAGAGTTGGTTTCCAGCTTTCGTAGGAAAAAGTGGGTTAGACCTGGACCAACTCTACGTAAAGACTCAGGTCTTTATAATCCCACATGGAGGAAGCCAGAGCCCAGGCAGACCCCAGGCGCCCCTGTGACACCAGGCACGCTTGCTTTCCACAGTCCTCTCCACCCAGGTGACAAAGCCCAGGTGACAGAGCCCACAGCCCTGCCACTTGATCTGGTGTCACTGGCACTGAGACCTGCACTCAGCAGGGACCTGCCACTGGCTCCCACCCCCTCTTCCACCTCCTCTCTTCAAGCACTCTGACCAAATATCACTGGGGTCCTTTCTGTTCCTTGAACCTATTGAACTCCTTCCTGCTTAGGGCGTTTGCGTTTGCTGTACCTTCTACCTGGAACACATTTTCTCCAGACCTAATCCCCAAGGCTCAGAGTCATACATTCAGCTCTCTGCTGCAGCAGTCCATGGGGACGGGGATCCTTATGGACCTCTCAAACACAAGATGCTCCAGATGGTTGGGTTTGATGGTGCCAGAGCAAACCCAGCCCTCCTGTGATGGCTTACCTCTTCCTTAACCTCTGTTTCCTCATTTATAAGATGAGGATCACAACCCTACATCACAGGCTATTTGTGGGATACACACACACACACACACACACACACACACACACACACACACACTGTGTGTTTTTAAGCTGGGAGGCTGGGATTTGTACTGTAGTTGGTAATGTGGGATCTGGGATCTGGATCCTTTAACCACTAAGCTATGGGGCTGTCCTGTGATGTCCTAGCAGAGTCTTGGCTATGGAATGTGCAGAGTGCACTCAAAAGTTACGGTTATCATTATTATTTTTTTAATGTGCCAAAGGGCACATCACCAGAGAGACGGAGAGAAGGAAAGTGAGAAAGCACCCCCTAGGAGGGATAGCCACACTGCAATCCTGGGACTCCAACCAGGCAGTTAATTGGCCATATGGGGTCGTTGACTGACCACCACATTACCAGCTGGATCTAGAGTTAAAACTTTGTATTACTTTTCTCAAGATGATCTCTCCAACTGTTTTGTTGCTGGAGATATATACTCCACCATCAGTATATAGTAGCAGAGTGCTTAATCTATAAAACTGATGAGTAGCAAATTTATGGTAAATGACATCATTTGCCTCCACAAACTAGCTCCTCCCACCTTCTTTCCCAAGGCAGGAAACAGATTAGTATCTTTAAGACTTTGCCCTCTCACCATCTACAAGGAACTAATCAACAAATCCCACTGTGTATTTCCAGAATCCAGTTCATTCTTCCAGTCCCTACCACCACCATTATAGTTTGTGCCCTCATTATTCCTTGCCTGCATTATTGCACCAGTTCTTTCCTCCCAGTGAAGTCTCCAGATGACTTCAGCCCCTGGATAACAAACTGTGACCTTGTGAGAGACCCTGAGTCACAACAACCAAGTCAAGTCACTCCTGGATTCCTGAGAAAACACAAGGTAACACATACTTGCTGTGTTAAGCTGCCAGATTTTGGGATAGTCTGTTATATTAATACTGTGTACAAATAAAATCCAACAATATATAAAAAAAAGCTAATGTACCATGACCAAGTTAGATTGATATCAGAAATCCAAGAGTAGTTCATCATTAAAAAACATGTGTTTTTTTTATATTAATAGATAAAAGGGAAAAACAGGATAATCTCAATAGTTATAGAAAAGATATTTGATAAAATATAACATCCATTAATGATTTTAAAAACCATGAAATATTATTGAAAGACACTAAAGACCTGAAAAAAGGAAAGACATAATATGTTCATGAATAGAAAGACTGCATATTGAAAAGATACTACTCTCTCCAAAGGTCAGTGCGATTCAATGTGTTCCAGCAGAGATTTTCAACAACCATAACAATCTGACTGTAAAATTATTTAAAATTTATATAAAGGAGTGAAGGGCTAAGAGTAGCCAAGTCATTCCCGAAGAATAAGAATATAGGGGGACTTTCGCTACCAAATATCAAATCTTAAATGACATAGTCTTTAAGAAAGTATGGCATCGGCACAGGGAAAAAAGTTAACCAATGGAATGGGAGTGAGATCTCAGAAATAGTCTTAGTGCAGGCACTGTGATTCTCAAACGGAAGTATTCCTAAGAATGCATTCTTTTTTTTTTTAAGTTTCTTTTTTTTTTTTTCTTTAATGAAAAAAGAGAGAGGCACCCCCTAACTGGATTCTCATGCAGTGATCCACCCGCAGCCTCAGGCAACCTCAGACCTAACATGTAGAATGAGGCCCTAGGATATGAACCAGAGACATTCCCATGTGGAGTCAGTTGTGTTACTGCTACACTATCATCTGCCCCATGGTGCCCCAAGGAATCATTCCTTATTTTTTAAAACTACAAGAGAGGGGCCAACAGGTGGTGTGGTGGTTAAGGTGCTGGACTCCCACATGGACAACTGTAATTTAAGTCCTGGTAACTTGCTTTTATATATGTGTGTGTGTGTGTATACACACACACACATCTGATGAGTACATGTGCCCTATAGCAAATTTAAAATAATAAATAAATAAATAATTCAAAAAATAAAAATAAACTTACAAGAGATCATGTGCACTCCCCAGAAAAAGAGGGAGAGAGAGAAAGCACCTCCCACTGAGGTGTGGTCACTCCACAATCCATCCTCTTCTATTTCTTTATCTGCTTGGGATTTGGAGCATACACACATACCCAGTGTGTATTTCTTTTTTTCTTTTTTTTAGAGAGATTTTTGCTATAGGACATGTGCACGTGCCAAAAAGACAGAAAGCAAGAAACCACTCCCCCGGCGGGGGGGGGGGGGATGGCCCTGCAGCAATTCCTCCTCCCCCATCCTCCATTCTCCTCTTGGGATTTTGGGCATGCACGCACATGTACCTGGCATAAGTTTGAAGCTACCAAGTCCAGGATTTGAACCATGGTTGACTATGTGGAAATCCAGCAACGTAGCCATTATGTCACCTACTGGTTGCACCCAATATGTATTTCAAGCCACTGGGGTCAGGAATTGAACCATGCTCAGCCATGTGGAATCTGGCTTCCTTAACCACAGACCTAAGGACCAGCCTAGATTCATTCTTTTTAAATTGTATTATTTATTTATTTTTTTATTAAGAATTATGCTGGAGAGCATGTACACTTAACAGAGAAAGACACACACACACACACACACACACACACACACACACAAACACACAGGAGAGAACAAAAGCATCCCCCCCCTGTAGGGAATGGTCACATCACAATTCTTTCTCCTTCATTTCTCCTTCCTGTGGAATTTTGGGCACATTTGCACATGTGCCTGGTGTGTTTCTCAAGCAGTTGGATCTAGGACTTAAACTACATGGTCAGCTATGTGGGATTCAGTTGTTTTAACCACCAGGCCACAGGCTGGCCCATCCAGACTCATTCTTAACACATTAAAAAGCAAACAGACTCAGGACCAGCAGTTAGTGTAATGGCTATGTCGCTGGACTTCCACGTAGTCGACTGTTGTTCACGTCCTGGACCCGGTGGCTTAAAACTCATGCCGGGTACGTGTGCGTGCATGCCCAAGATCCCGAGAGGAGAATGGAGGAGAAGGGATTGCGGCATGGCCATCCCCCCTGGGGGTTGATTTCTCAATTTCTGTCTCTCTGTCTCTCTCTGTCTGTCTGGCGAATGCCCGCGCCCTATAGCAAAAACTTCTTAAAAAAAAAAAAAAAAAAAAAAAAAAAAAAATCAGTGCCATGGGTGGCCTAGTAGTTAAGGTGCTGGACTTCTTTCTACACAGTTGACCATGGTTTGTGCCCCAGTGGCTTGAATGTCACACTAGGGGTGTGTGTGTGTGTGTGTGTGCGTGCGCACTCAAAATTCTGAGAAGAGAATGGTGGAGAAGGGATCGCAGTATGACCATCGCCCTCAGGGAGTGATTTCTCACTTTCCCTCTGTCTGGCTAGCACCCACATCTTATGAGAAAAACCTAAATAAATAAAAAAAAAGAAAACAGATTCTTAAAATCTTTATAATGATTTGATGCACATTCTCAAATATACCAGGCCTTAAGAAGATACAGATGCGGAAATCTCATATAATTTGAAAGTGAAAATGACTCAAATAGGATTTTATATTAATTCAAACACTTCTTTTCCTAAATACACAGTTTTGGTAATCCTACTTCTCCAAAAAAGAAAAAAACTTGAAAAATTTAGAACCTAGCATAGTAAAGCTACTAGGTTTCTTTTGTTTTGTTTTGTTTTGTTTTGTTTTGAGAGGTTTTTGCTACAGGGCGCGTGAGCTCGCCAGACAGACAGACACAGAGAGACAGAAAGCGAGAAATCACCCCCCAGGGGGGGGTGGCCATGCTGCAATCCCTTCTCCTCCGTTTTCCTCTTGGGATCTTGGGCATACGCGCACACGCGCCCGGCGTGAGTTTAAGCCACCGGTTTCAGGACTTGAACCGCAGTCGACTACATGGGAGTCCAGCAACATAGCCATTACACTAACTGCTGGTCCCAAGCTACTATGTTTTTAAAGCTTTATTTGTGTAATTGAATAAATTATTTTCCCAAAGCAATATGAAATAATTTTCTGAAGTGCCCTAAAGCCTTTCCTTAGGAACATTTTATATCAAGATCAACACACATACAAATTCATTAAAATTGTTTTCAGGTACAATAATTTATACTATGATAAAAAGGTTGGTTCTAGGAATATTTGGTAGAAATTACCTGTAAAGCTATCTGGGTTTAGGATTTAATTTGAAGAAGTTTTTAACTGTTTTAATCACTCCATCCAGAACTGATTTTTGGTTTGGTTTAGTATGAGTCAGAGTTACCAACTTTTCCCCTACATAGATAACCATCCTTCCCTCTCTTATCTGCCATGCCACTTTTGAAACCTCAAGTATCTAATTACAGGAGAAGTGCAAACACAGTTTTTGAGGTTAAGTAGCACATTAAAATTCAAATAAGGTCTAGAGAAAAATTCCACTCAGCACTTGCAATGTTTTTCTTGGAAAACATGTTTAGAAAGAACAGAAATGAGAAAAGTGGCATTCACTCTCTCCACACCTCTTATCTTGTCTGGATGACAGAAACAAAACTGTTACTGATCTCAAGTACTGACAGAAAAAGACACATTGCTTCTGACATTCAGCATATCAGACACTGGCCTGAACAACAGAGGGAGCATCCCGTGATGGGTATCCAGCTCTTTTACTGCACTTACAGAGTTGCCTAATTATTCTTGAATAACCAACGACGATTGGGCAATTCAGGTATTGTATGGCTCTTTTTTTTTTTTTTGGAGAGGTTTTTGCTACAGGGTGCGTGCGCTTGCCAGACAGACAGAGACAAGAGAGACAGAAAGCGAGAAATCACCCTCCCGGGG
>NW_006159616.1:16033781-16043673 GCF_000334495.1 Tupaia belangeri chinensis
ATCCCTTCTCCTCCATTCTCCTCTTGGGATCTTGGGCACGCACGCACACGCGCCTGGCGTGAGTTTTAAGCCACCGGGTCCAGGACGCGAACTGCAGTCGACTACGTGGGAGTCCAGCGACATAGCCATTACGCTAACTGCTGGTCCCTTGTATGGCTCTTAAATATTTCACAGTTCTGATCACGTCAAATGGGAGTTGTCTTCTAGTTGACAAGTTATTATTCTAAAATAGCTTGCAATACTGTGAACTTTCTCCCCACATACTGGCTTTGGGTCAGTCTCTTACCTAAGAGATAAAGGGGATGGGATTAAGAGGAGAAAAATTTTCCTTTACATATTTTCAGGTTAGGCCTAATTTTTACTGATTCACTGAGTGGCGTATTTTCTTTATGCACAACACTGATGAAGTTAAACACTTAGCCAATTATAATGATATGAAAGGTAACAGAGGAGGGCACCAGCAGTTGGCATGGTGGTTAAGGCACTGGACACTCCCACATGGCCAACCACGGTTCACGTCCTGGACCAGGTGACCCCCTTTCCCCCCTACCACCTGGCTCTATTAGTATTTTAAATAAATGAGTGAATAAATAAAATGAAATAAATAATTATTTTTAAAAAGGGGGTAATAGAGACAAAAATAAAAAAGATACTTAAAACAACTTCCAGATATTAAGAGTGATTTATTTTTTTGCTTTTGAGTTCTCAGTGATCCACAAAAACGCTTCCTTTCTATAACCTCACCATACATCCTGTTGACTCGTTTAGCTCATTGTGGCTTTTCCCAGAGAATGTGTGAAGACCACCTAGAAGTGCCTGGGTCTATTATGGTAAACTCCACCACTGGCTATAACCTCACTGTGCCAAGGGCTCAAGGCCTGGGAGATCATTATCCCAGACAGTGACGGGCAGCAAGGCCAGGGATGGGGAGGAAATGAAGGGGAATGGGAGAGGCTCCTCCTTCCCGATGTGCGCTGCCAGAGCACCGTGTCTTCCTGACGTCTATGGCTCCAGACCAACACTGGCCTCCCCACTGCGCCGTCTGTCCTCCATACCATGTTTGTCCACCGCAGCCTATAGAAGAGGTCAGAGAAGAGGTGGAAGCCCGGGGAAGGCCATCGGTGGGGAAGAGTTCAAACATCCCCATTCATTTTGGCTAGTGACTAAGCAACATTTCGGGAAGTGCCAAGGATCCTCACCATTGGCCCGGAGAAAGCCTGGCAGGGCAGCCGGCTTTGGATTTTATTCCCAGCTCTGCCTCTGTCTGACTCACTTGATGGTGTTAGACAAAGAATTATTTATTCTTTTCCAACATGAATGTAAGGGTAAACAATCGTGTGGGTCAGTGTGGGGTGGTCATAGCACAATCACTTCTCATTCATTTCTTGAGATTTTGGGCATGCACAAACACATGCTCAGAGTGTTTTTCTTTCCTTCTTTCTTTTTCTTTCTTTCTCTTTCCTTTTCTTTCTCTCTTTTTCTTTTTTCTTCCTCTTTCTTCATCCTTTCTCTTTCTTTTTTTCTTTCTTTTTTCTTAGAGTTTTTACCATAGGGCACATGCACTTGCCAGAGGCACAGTGAGAGGGAAAGTGAGAAATCACTGCCCCCAGAAGAGATGGCCATGGCACAACCCCTTCTCTTCCATTCTCCTCCTGGGATCTTGCACACACATGTGCCTGGCATGAGTTTCAAGCTACTGGTTCTGGGACTTGAACTGTGGTCAGCCATGTGGAGGTCCAGAGATATAACCATTATGCCATCTGCTGGCTTTGCTCAGAGTGTTTTTCAAGCCACTGGGTCCAGGACTTGAACTGTGCAGTTGGCCTTGTGCAATCTAGTACCTTAATCACCATACTACCACCTGGCTCTATTAGTATTTTAAAAATATGTATTTATTTTATTTTATTTATTATTATTTTTGTTATTATTTTTCAGTTTTGCTATAGGGCATGTGTGCTTACCAGAGAGAGATTGAGAAAGAGAGAGAGAAGGAAAGTGAAGAAGCAAGCCACCAGGTCTATAAATAATTATTTTTAAAAAGGGGGTAATAGAGACAAAAATAAAAAAGATACTTAAAACAACTTCCAGATATTAAGAGTGATTTATTTTTTTGCTTTTGAGTTCTCAGTGATCCACAAAAACGCTTCCTTTCTATAACCTCACCATACATCCTGTTGACTCGTTTAGCTCATTGTGGCTTTTCCCAGAGAATGTGTGAAGACCACCTAGAAGTGCCTGGGTCTATTATGGTAAACTCCACCACTGGCTATAACCTCACTGTGCCAAGGGCTCAAGGCCTGGGAGATCATTATCCCAGACAGTGACGGGCAGCAAGGCCAGGGATGGGGAGGAAATGAAGGGGAATGGGAGAGGCTCCTCCTTCCCGATGTGCGCTGCCAGAGCACCGTGTCTTCCTGACGTCTATGGCTCCAGACCAACACTGGCCTCCCCACTGCGCCGTCTGTCCTCCATACCATGTTTGTCCACCGCAGCCTATAGAAGAGGTCAGAGAAGAGGTGGAAGCCCGGGGAAGGCCATCGGTGGGGAAGAGTTCAAACATCCCCATTCATTTTGGCTAGTGACTAAGCAACATTTCGGGAAGTGCCAAGGATCCTCACCATTGGCCCGGAGAAAGCCTGGCAGGGCAGCCGGCTTTGGATTTTATTCCCAGCTCTGCCTCTGTCTGACTCACTTGATGGTGTTAGACAAAGAATTATTTATTCTTTTCCAACATGAATGTAAGGGTAAACAATCGTGTGGGTCAGTGTGGGGTGGTCATAGCACAATCACTTCTCATTCATTTCTTGAGATTTTGGGCATGCACAAACACATGCTCAGAGTGTTTTTCTTTCCTTCTTTCTTTTTCTTTCTTTCTCTTTCCTTTTCTTTCTCTCTTTTTCTTTTTTCTTCCTCTTTCTTCATCCTTTCTCTTTCTTTTTTTCTTTCTTTTTTCTTAGAGTTTTTACCATAGGGCACATGCACTTGCCAGAGGCACAGTGAGAGGGAAAGTGAGAAATCACTGCCCCCAGAAGAGATGGCCATGGCACAACCCCTTCTCTTCCATTCTCCTCCTGGGATCTTGCACACACATGTGCCTGGCATGAGTTTCAAGCTACTGGTTCTGGGACTTGAACTGTGGTCAGCCATGTGGAGGTCCAGAGATATAACCATTATGCCATCTGCTGGCTTTGCTCAGAGTGTTCTTCAAGCCACTGGGTCCAGGACTTGAACTGTGCAGTTGGCCTTGTGCAATCTAGTACCTTAATCACCATACTACCACCTGGCTCTATTAGTATTTTAAAAATATGTATTTATTTTATTTTATTTATTATTATTTTTGTTATTATTTTTCAGTTTTGCTATAGGGCATGTGTGCTTACCAGAGAGAGATTGAGAAAGAGAGAGAGAAGGAAAGTGAAGAAGCAAGCCACCAGGTCTGGGACTTGCATCGCTGTCAGCCATGTGGGAGTCCAGTGCCTTACCCACCATGTCCCCTGCTGGCCCAGTACTTTTCTTCACTGACAAATAACAATGGTATATAATTATGGTTTACAATGTGACATTTTGAAATATATGTGTACTGTGGAATGGTTCAATCAAGTTATTAAATTAACATATGCATTACCTCATGAACTTTGTTTTGTGGGAAGAACACTTGCACTATTCTCAGTGAGCAACTTTCCAGGGTGTAATATGTTGTCATTAACTATAGTCACCATCTCTGGAACTTATTCCTCCAGATACATTGTATCCCTTGACCAATATCTGCCTAAACACTACTCTAGTCCCAGGGCCTGGTAACCAGCATTCTACCCTCTGCTTCTGTGAGTCCTTTGGCTTCTTTCGCTCATAATGATTCAGAGATCACTTGTGTTGTTGTGTGTACCAATAGCTCATTCTTTTTTATGGCTGAATAATATTCCATTGTATTGTCATACTGCCATTTCTATGTCCATCTCCCTGTTGGAAGCCATTTCAGTTGTTTCCCGTTTTTGGTTAATACAAATAATGCTGGTATGAACATGTATATGGGAGTCTTTGTGTTTGTCTATTTTCTTTCTTCTTGGGCAACTTCTTAGATACCTAGGAGTTAGGAACCAGCAGTTAGCGTAATGGCTATGTCGCGGGACTCCCATGTAGCCAACTGCGGTTCGCGTCCCAGACCCGGTGGCTTAAAACTCACGCCGGGCGTGTGCGTGCGTGCCCAAGATCCTGAGAGGAGAATGGAGGAGGAGGAATTGTGGCCTGGCCATCCCCCCTGGGGGGTGATTTCTTGCTTTCTGTCTCTATGTCTCTCTCTGTCTGTCTGGCGAGCGTACCACCCTATAGCGAAAATCTCTCCAAAAAAAAAAAAAGAAAGATACCTAGGAGTCGAATGGTTAGGTCGTATGCATGTACTTTACTCATATGCATAACTTTTTTTCCTCCAAGTCACCAGATCCAGGACTTGAACCACACTATTGGCCATGTAGGATCCAGGCACCCTAATAAGCACACCCCGCCAGCTAGCTCAGTATATGTGCAACTTTTACTTATTATTTTTGGAGAGTCTTTTTGCTACAGGGCACATACACTCACTGGAAAGACAGAAATGGATGAGAGAGAGAGAGAAAAATCACCTCCCGGGGGGATGGGCACACGACAGTCCCTTCTCCATTCTCCTATAGGGGTTTTGGGCACTCATGTACATGTGCATAGTGTGGGTTTCAAGCTGTCTTGGACTACCTGCCAGGACTTGAACCACAGTTGGCTATGTGGGAGTCCAGCACCTTAACCACCATGTCACCTGCTGGCCCCATATGTGTAACTTTTTAAAGAACATATAGTACGATCTTTTTCTTATATGATCCATCCTTCACTCTCAATATGTGTGAACGTCTTTCTATGTCAAGGTCTGAGGGTAAGCGCCACACACTGAGCTCTCCTCCCCCTCCCTTAAAATGTTCCTCTGAGATCTGGCTGCTGGCCTCGTTGGACCTCAAGAGCCCCCGTGACCATTCCCTTGTCTCATGGAACTGACCCATGGCTGGAGCTGTTCCAGAGGTATACCTCCTTCCGTGAGGTAGGGGGAAGGAGGTATACACACCCACAACAGTTAGCATCACAAAGTGAAAGCACTAAATCCCAGACTCTAACCCAGAGGCACCCTGCCGATTACCTAGCCATTACACTAACTGCTGGTCCTGTCCCTGCCTACTACTCTTAAGCAACTGTAGGAGTTTTTAGGCGGATTGGGTCACTGGTGGTGATTTATCCCCCATTTATCTCAATTAGTCTGTCCTTAATGTTGAGTTGTTGAAAAAGTTATAACGTATTTTTCTATGTTTTTCTTTGCAAAAGTACGTCATGACTTTTCTGACAACCCAAAATAAATTGACCAAAAAGGGGGCTCAGTGGAATTGGACCAGGGAATGCCAATAAGCATTTAGCACAGCTAACAGTGTCATGGGCACTGTGCAGGCATTGGGCATTTTAAATCAGTCACTCTCCTGTGAGTTGGATGTTATTGTCTCCCAGGAGGGGTATATCTGGGAGCTCTGGCAGCCACAAGGGAAAGCTCACCTCCCCATTGGGTTTTGGACACAAACTTAGAAAGGAGCCGAGACACAATACAACCCTACTGAGCAAGAGGTAAATGTGGTTTCTCAAGCTTTGGTAGCTACTGAGCCTGTAACTAACCAGATAAGTATCAGTCCCAGCATGGACAGCCCTCCCCGTCAGTCACAGGTGTGAGTACGTGACCTGTCTTGCAAGCAGAGAAGCTCAGCTTCCCAAGTGATTCTTACCAGGTGGCAAGCCTGTCTGCAACAATGCAGTAAATTTCCTACTGGTCCCTTCAGCCACAAACTACAACAGCTTTTAGGGCCTGTGATGTTTATGAAGACTGAGGCCCCTGTGACCGAGGCTTCTGTTCTTGTTCTGCCTCCCATGGAGGGAATGCTTTCAGTGAGCGATGATGCTTGGTATGCAAATGGCTCCTGCCAAGGGCAACTCCCTGGTGGAGAGCTGTAGCCTACCAGCTGTCTACAGACACCATTTGGAGGGAGGGTGGCGAGGGGCAGAGTAGCCAATGGGAGGAGCTCAGGGCTGCGTGGATTGCAATTGCGAAAGAAAAAGGGCCCTTAGCTCTCTGCACAGACAGCTGGGCTGTCTTCATAGGACTTACCCTGGGGCTGCCACAGTGGCACCCACAATTGAACATTATGAACAAACTTTTGTGGGGGCAAGACATTTGGCAAGACATGTATGAGATTAGCAAGACTAAGACTGTCACTATTTGTCATGTCTCTGGCCACTCCTCTCCCAGAGTCCCAGCAGTGATGAAGCTGATGTGCTGGCGTGCGCCTGACGGCTGGAGGAAGGCCCTGCCAAAGATGTGGTGGGGCAGCTTCACCCGAAAATGAAACAAGCTGGGCCAAGGACTTTATGGAAAGGAACAAAAGCCTGCGGAATTCCTCTAAAATCCTTAGACATTGTAATAGCTTGTAACAAATGCCCAGTATGTTCAGAGCACCAGCCCTGCCAATTATAGACAGGACAGAGACACATCGACAGGGGCAGGGAGCCCCTGAAATCAAAGGCAGATAGACTATTTCAGACATCTCCCCTGTTCAGAAGGGGCCCATTTTGCTTTGACTTGTGTGGCACCAGCACGGGAATTCTACAAGCATTTCCAAGTTGCAGGTCCCCGCCCCCAGACTTGGGCCTCCCTCTTCTCTCCCCACACCCAAAACAAAATCTCATTTGCCTCATCACTTTAATGTTGGCAGAAACACTTCCCTCATTTTATGTATTTGTTTATTTGTGATTTTTTCAAGCTGCTGGGTCCAGTACTCAAACTATGAAACTGGCCATGCAGGAATCCAGTGCCTTAACCACCATACCACTTGCTGGCCTCCAAAGCATCTTTTTAAAAAATGGAGCCAGGTGGTAGCACAGTGGTGTGCAGCTCGACCCCAGAAGAAAAGGTCCTGGGTTTGAGTCCCAGGCTGGCTGAGATTGGAAGTAGATCATGGCTTGAAGACCTTGTTGGAGGTTTCTCTCTCTCCTGATGAAAGTTAATTAAAAATTTGGAAATGTTTATTTGTTTATAAGAGAGAGAAAGAGGAAGGGAGGATGAGTCTTGATAGGGTCTCACCTGCGGCAATCCTCCTGTCAGCCTCCCAGTTCGCTAGGAGTGCAGCCATGTGCTGCCATGTCTGGCCTAGTAAGATTGGGCCAGGAATAGAACCAGGGCCTCCCGTGTGGCCTCAGCCTCTGAGTAGCTGCGTCTGAGCCTGTGTTTCACTGTGGTTGAGCTGGAACAGCTTAGTCACGTTTTCCTACTTCCTGATCATCTCTGCAAGAATGCATGTCTTGAACTGAAGTTGCCATGTCAAAGATGATCTACATTTAAGACTTTTGAGCCAGGTTCCAAGTTCTAGGCAACCACCTGACCTGGTGTTAGTGCCTCTCTGCACATAGTCTTTAGGGTGAGGGTGGACATCTCAGAGATCTTGCAGGGACAGAGGAAAACCCGACTTCTAGTCAGCTAGTGTCAGTTTGGTCAAGAGAAAGGCTGAATATGAGACGCTGAGTTCAAAAAAGAATTGGGAGAGACTTTGAGGATACGATTAAAGGAATAATTGTCTTACAGTCAATTTAGTTATTTTTTTAGTTGCACTTTCAATGAAGTGGGAGGGGAATGACTTTATTTTTGAAGGTAATTGAAGGAAGATCTTTCTTATGTTGAGTCGAAATCTACCTTTCTATCCTTTCCATTAACTTGTCCCATTTGGGCTCTCTGGGCCATTCTGCTCATTGTTTGGGGCCAGCAGATGGTGTGGTAGTTAAGGTGCTGGACTGCCACATGGCTGACTGCAGTTTGAGTCCTGGGGAAGGGGCTTGAAACACTCTGGTCGTGTGTGCATGGGTGCCCAAAATCCCAGGAGGAGCTTGAAAATCATGCTGAGCACATGTGTATGTGAGCCCAGAATCCCAAGGGGAGAATGGAGGAGAAGAGATTGTGGTGTGGTCATCCCCCTTGGGAGGTGATTTCTCACTTTCCCTCTCTTTCTGTCTCTCTGGCGAGCAAATGTGCCCAGTGGCAAAAACCTGAAAAAAGAAAAACAGAAAATGGAAAAGAAATGAAGAGAAGGGTACCATGTTCTCTGGGAAAAATGACACTGACCTTGTTACTGACTGAACACTGGTTCTAAATGAGAGCAGTGCCTCCCAGATGACGCGTCAGAGGTTGAGCCTGAACCCAGGTCAGAGCTGCTCCTGGGGGGTTGAGACCGGAGTAGAGGAGGAATGGAGGCTGAGCCTCAGAGGATGGCAACGACGAGGAAGGCAGGCACTGCTACAGGCGCCTTGGGATTGCTGCGTGCCAGGGGAAAGCGCCATTGACGTGGAAACATGCGGCGTAGGTGGAAAAAGAGCAGAGACAGAAGGGGCGGTCATAGAGAGGTAAAAGTCAGAGGTAAACCTAAAGTGCAGCCCAAGGAGGAAACCAAGGAATTAAGGAAGTGGAGTTTCTTTGCTCCCTTCACTTCATGGAGAAAAGCAAGTGTTTAACATTTGAAACCCCTTAATGTGCTCATTTCCTGTCCTGATCCTCTAAAACCTTAGCGTGCTTAGGCCATGAGCCAGGGCAAGAGTCCAAAACATCCTTGACAGCTGCACTCTGGAAAGAGACCCCTGCTGCTCCTTGGGGGGGATAGCTTTTTTTTTTTTTTTTGCCTTTGAAACAAACTGAAATTTTATCCTATAATACATTCTCTGAGTGACTTTGTTTTTAAAAGTGTTGACAAATGAATATCCCAAGTTCACTTCCAATATGCTTTAAATTCCTGGTATGTTTTTAAATAATGCATAAATTGCTACAGATAAAGATTTAAACTTGATATGATTATATTCATTACTAAGAAGAAGAATTTCATTTTTCTGCTTCCTTAATTGCTATTTCCGCTCACAGATCACACGTATATGGCCGCGTGAACATGTACTGTGGGGGTTCCTCTGGGATATGTGCACCCTGCTATGGAGAGAGACACGCTACAGGGTGTTGCCTTCATGGAAAGCCACTACAGCGTGCCCCAAATGGAAAAGGCCACTCTAGTGACCTAATTCCCTAATGGAACCTCTTAAGAACTGCACATAACAGCCTCACGAGTGTCATGATATTATCATAGTCTCTGCAAAATCCCCCCGATGCCACTTGACAATAAAGAGTGGAGAAAATGGAGAGAGAAAGAAATACAGGCTGGCCACAGAATGGCCAGATTAGAGCTTTCTTTTGCAATTATTTTCTAACAAAAAAGAGAAAAGGCATGGAAGAATTCTGTGTAATGTACTGGCTGTGCTCTCTAATGATCTGAAGCAGAAAGTGAGAGCAGGACTGCAGGGCAGGGAAAATGATGCTCTCGGATTAATGCCAAGGTCTGGAAAACTGAATTTGTGATCTGGCAACTGCTAATAGCTCCTTTGTGAGCCATCGATTATTCTCTTCCACCTGGCAGGACCTGCTCCCTTAAGCTCATCTGTAAGTTGTCTTTTAATGAAAAATATAACTCTACAATGGCCGCTGATGTCTACCTCTATTACTTTTTCAAGGTTTTTGCCATAGAGTGTGTGCACCCACTAGAGAGAGACAGAGAGAGACAGGAACAGGGAAAGTGAGAAATCACCCCCCAGGAAGGGTGGCCACACCGCAATCCATTCTCCTCCTGGGATTTTGGGCACATGTCCATGTGCGCCCAGTGTGATTTTCAAACCACTGAGTCTGGGACTCGAACAGTAGTCGGCCATGTGGAAGTCTAGCATTTAACCACCATGCCACCTGCTGGCCCCATCTACCACTATTTTTAAAAATTTATGTAATAGAGGGCATCGAGAAAAAGAGAGGGAAAGA
>NW_006159616.1:16043688-16071647 GCF_000334495.1 Tupaia belangeri chinensis
GGTGGTTCTTTTCTTTAATGGAGGAGACACTTTTTAGCCACTACTTCAGTATTATTTCCATGGTAGGGCTAGCCCGCTGTGGCTACAATCGAGTTTTCTCAGTATTCTCTCCTACATTATAGTTAGACATGGACTTTGAACTCGTAGAGGAAGTGTGGGTTTGTAAAAAGACGGAAGAGTAGTGGGATAGCCAGTGGCATGGTGGTTAACGTGGCTGGATTCCACATGGTCAACTGAGTGTTTTGAGTCCTAGATCAAGCAGCTTGGGAAACACTCCAGGTGTGTGTGTGTGCCCAGAATTCTGAGAGGAGAATGAAGGAGAAGTGATTGCTGCATGGCCATTCCCTCTGGGGGCGGGGAGGGGGGTGCTTCCTCACTTTCTCTATGGCAAGTGCATGTGCTCTATAGCAAAAATAATTTTTAAAAAAAATCGAAGCACAGAAAGAAGAAAAAGTGCTTCTGGACTGAAGGAACAACAGAAAGAGTAAATATCTGACTGAACATAATAGGCTATTTTCTTAAGTTCTTTATGTGGAAATAAAAAAATTTATCATTACCATTCACTTTCAATTAATTTAGAGGTAATATGAGGAGGAAGGACAACTACAATATGAGGAGGAAGGTAAAATAACTTATATATTTATAAATCATGTACGTTTTACTTAAGTGTATATTAAATATTAACATTAAGTTTAAGTAGACTGTGAAAAGTTAAATATGTATATTGTACTCCTTAGAGCAACTACTGCTAGATAATACTAAGATATATGGACAACATAATCAATAAATAAATTAAAATGAAGTACTAAGAAATGTGGAAATAACCCCAAAAAGATGTAGAAAAGGAAAATTATAAAATGAGAGGACTAAAATAAACCACATCAATGATTACATCAAATGTAAATGGTCTAAGCACACTAATTGAAAGACAAAGATTGTCAGATCAAATTAATAATATAAGATCTACAATTAATATGATCCCATATCCTATTTCCTATAAACTGGTAATTAGATCTAATGACTTAATTAGGTAAACGTACAGTTTTATAGATTGCAGTGTATACTTCCTATGTATTACAACAGAAGAAACAGACTGATTGTCCTTTTTTTTTTTTTTTTTCTATAGGGCACATGTGTTCCTGGGAGAGAGACAGAGAAGGGAAAATGAAAAATCATTCCATCATTCCCCAGGAGGGATGGCCACGCTGCAATAGCTTCTCCTCCATTCTCCTCTTGGGGGTTGGCCATGTGTGTACACGTGATCAGTGTGATTTTCAAGCCACTGGGTCCATTTGGACTTTGCAGGTTCTAGAACTCCAACTCATTCTGAAAATCACTAAATAAAAGAGGAAAAAGAACCATTCTTAACCTGCTGTCCCCTTATTGTCCCACTTTCAATGTTAATGTTAAGACTGATCAGTTGGTTCAAGTGTTAGCCTGATACATCCTTTATAAATGTTCCCAACTTATCTCCTAATGTTTTTAAGAATGCTGGATAACAATTATCTTAATTTATTTCTTTGGAAATTGTAAAATGATGATTGTATAATTGTATTGTTTCTTCTTCATTCATTGCCTGAAATTCTTCTAAAAAGATTTTTACTTTTCAACTATTTAGCAATCATGAAATGTAGTATGTAAAGGAAAGATGGAATAATTGGTTATTTTCCCCCTTTTATTTAGCTATTTTCAGAATGAGTTGGAGTTCTAGAATATGCAAAGACCAATGATACAAAGGAAACAAAACATTGGTCTTTGGAGGTTCTAGAACAAATTTTTTCATCATAAAAATGAAGTTGGGGCAAGCAGAGGGCATAGCAGTTGTGTTACTGGACTCCCACATGACTGACTACAGTTTTAGTCCTGGACCCAGTGGCTTGAAAATCATGCTAGGTGCATGTGTGTATGTATGTCCAAGATCCCTGGAAAAGAATGCAAGAGAGGGCATTGTGGCATGGCCATTCCACCCAGGGTGGGGGTGATTTCTCATTTTCCCTCTCACTGTCTCTGTCTCTCTCTCTTTGCCAAGTGCACGTGCCCTAAGGCAAAAATCTCTATTTAAAAAAAAAAATTCATGATTGTAAAAAACTATGCAAGACCCAAATATGTACTACATTTAAAGAAACTTACTTTAAATATAAATACATAAAGATATTAAAGGCCGAGAATGAAAGAAGGTATAATATGAAAATATGATTTTAAAAAACTAGACTAGCTATGTTAATTTAGAAAAACTAGACTTCAGAACAAGAAATATAACCAGGGATGAAAAAAATGTTACATAATAATAAAAACATCAGTTTTCCAAAAGACATAATACTCCTAAATGTGCATTTACCTAAAAAAGAGTATCCAAATACCTGAAGTAAAACATGACAGACTTAAAAAAAAAAAAAAGAACTAGGCAAATCCACAATTAGTCTTGGAGATTTTAACGTTTTTCTATTAACAATTAATAGAAAAAGTGCAGAAAATCAGCACAAAAATACAAGATCCAAGACCGAGGCACAACCATGCTATGTACACTAGTGAGACACTGCTGCTCACAGTCCGAGGCTGCCTGGCAGGCCTCGGGTTGATTCCTGGCCCTCTCTAAATGCTGGGTGTGGTGATGCACACCGATAATCCCAGTTACCCCAGAGGCTAAGGCAGGAAAATCACATGTATAAAACAATTTGATCTAACTGAGATTTACAAACTTAAAAGCTATAATTAAAATTATGCGAAGTACATTGTCTGACTATAATGAAATTAAACTAGTACTCAATTATGGAAATACACCTAGAAAGACAAAAATATTTTGAAATTTAAAAATACACTTATTTATTTATTTTTACATTTTTTTAGAGAGAGATTTTTGCTGTAGGGTGCATGTGCTCACTAGAGAAACAGAGAGACAGAAAGCAGGAAATCGCCCCCTAAGGAGATGGCCATGCCGCAATCCTTTCTCCTCTATTCTCCTCTCCAGATTTTGAGCATGCACGCACATGTACCTGGTATGTTTTAAAACACCAGGTCCAGGATTCAAACCATGGCCAACTATGTGGGAATCCAGCAATGTAACTGTTATGCCATCTGCTGGTTCCAGAGAATACACTTCTAAATAGCTAAGTCACAAGGAAAATTAAAAAATGTTTTTAACTGAATGAAAAAAAAAAGACCCAAATATCAAATGTGTGGAATCCAGCTCAAGTAGTGCTTATAAGAAATCTACAAGATATCCTCTAGGAACCAGCAGTTAGTGTAATGGCTATGGACTCCCACATAGTCGACCGCAGTTTGTGTCCCAGACCCGATGGCTTAGAACTCACGCCGGGCGCATGTGTGTGCGTGCCCAAGATCCTGAGAGGAGAATGGAGGAGAAGGGATTGCGGCATGGCCATCCCCGCTGGGGGGTGATTTCTCGCTTTCTGTTTCTCTGTCTCTCTGGCGAGCGCACATGCCCTATAGCAAAAACCTCTCCAAAAAGGGAGAGAGAAAAAAAAAGATATCGTCTAGAACTAGTAAATAAATCCAGCAAGTCACAGGATATGATGCAGTATATGAAAATTAAGTATCTTTATATACTCGCAGTGAAAAAGTAGAAATAGCAATTATATAAGCAATATTATTTATAACAACAGCCCTGCAAAAAAATATACAAATACTTAGGTACAAATCTATCAAAATATGTGCATGATCTTCATTCTGAATACTGTAAAATGCTGATTAAATAATCAAAGGATATCTAAATAAATAGATACACTGAGTTTATAGTTTGGAATACTTGATATTGTTAAGATTTCAGTCGTACCTAAATTAATCTAGAGATCCGATGCAATTCCAATAAAAGTCTCAGAAACAATTGATAGAGATTTATTCATTTATTTATTTTTAATTTTTAAATTTAATTTTATTTATTCATTCATTTATTTAAATTTGACCAGAGAGACACAGAGAGGGAGAGAGGGAAAGTGAGAAAGCAAGCCACCAGGTCCAGGACTCAAACCTTTGTCAGAAATATGGGAGTGTCCAGCACTTTAATCACCACGCCACCAGCTGGTAAATGTTGGAATGGTGGTTAAGGTGCCTGGATCCCACATGGATGCTGCATGATTTGACAGACCCAGTGGCTAGAAAAACATGCTGGGTGTGTGTGTACGTGTGTGTGTGTGTGTGCCCTAAATCCTGAGAGAATGGAAGAGAAGGGATTGTGGTGTGCTCATCCCCGTAGGGGGTGCTTTCTCGCTTTCTCTCTCTCTCCGTGTCTCTCCCCAGTGAGCACATGTGCTCTGTAGCAAAAACAAACAAAAACTAAACCTCTATAATGCCAGGGCAAAGGAACTATAATACGCTGACCAATCTGGAACAGAAGAACAAAGTTGGAGGATTTATGCTGCCTATTTTAAGCTGATTTTTACCTTTATAGCTATGGTAAAGAAAAATGTGATATTGGTTATGAAACATGTAGATTTATGAACCAAAACAGAGAGTCCATAAATAAAGCCATGATTTTTGACAGATATGTTAAAGCAACTCAATATCAAAAGAATAATCTTTTGACTAGAGCATTTGAATATCCAGATGCAAAACAATAAGCCTCAACTCATATATGACAATTAATACTCAATTAACTTAGAATGGGTGATAATATTAAATGTGAAATCTAAAATTATAAAACTTCCAAAGACAACAAGAAAAAAATCTGTCCAAATTGGGCTAGGCAGAGTTCTTAAATAAGATACTAAAAAACACAATCCATAAAAGAAAAAGTTATTAAGTTGGACTTCATCAAAATTCATGTTAAGAAATCTTTTTTGTGTGTGTTTAAGGGGGGGTGTTAATTCTGAAAATAGAATAAAGAAGAAAAATAAATGTGCTAAGTCACGTTATCTCATTTTGAATGGTTTCCTAACTATAACCCTCATATTATTTTAAAACTAATATAGCCAGCAACTGCCAATAGATTTTTTTTTTCTACGTAGGAAGATATTTCCCTTCAGAAGGAAAACACTGACGTGCTCAGTATGGCAATTGTCGGCTTCCTTATAGTCTATGTCTAATTAATTTCTTCCTCCATAATACTCCCATCTTGGGAAACTTGTCCCCATTTTCCTTTTGTTCCAAGTGAGCTACTGAAATCCCTTGCAACATTACTGCTGTGCCTGAAATAAAATAAGCATAAGAATAAAATGCAGGTAAATACAGAAATTATCTCTCCATGTTGTTAGAATACTGCATTTTCAGCAGACAACAACAATCACATCTAGGTGTACTGTCATTGTTTTTCTTTGCCATGAGATTGCTAAAACATCATTTTAATTTAGAAACTGTAGATCACACCAAAGCGTGCTTGTTAAGGGAAATACTGAGTATTTAAGGCTTCCCAACAGGTGACCATAACTTGGCCACAGGTGCAAGGGTCTTTCCATAAGTCTGTCAAATGGTACAGAAAATGAAGGACATGTATTTCTCAGCACCTCATAAATGGTAAGATTCTCTAAGTACTATCTATTTTTTATTTATTAATTTTTTTTTTTAGTTTTTCAGTTTTTTGCTATAGGGTGTATACATTAGCCAGAGAGAGAGAGAAAGGGAGGAGACAGAGAGATAGTGAGGAATCACCCTCCCAGGGGGGATGGCCATGCCACAATCCTTTCTGCTCCATTCTCCTCTCAGGATTTTGGCACATGCATGCATAGACACACAGAATGATTTTTCAAGCCACTGGGTCCAGGACTTGAACTGTACAGTTAGTTGGCCATGTGGGATACAGCTGCTAAACCTCTATGCCCCTGCTAGCTCCATACTATATATTTTTTAAGTTACATTATAATATTACCTTTCACCAAAAAGCAGGAAAATACAGTTTTCCTTAGCTATTTCTCAAAACGAATTTTTATTTCCATGCAATAACTGAAAAAGTTTAATGAGATACGAAAATACAACTAAATATCAAATATAAAAATTCTGTAAGACAAAAAATTCCCCCTATAATTGCAACTATGAAATTAATTTACTTTCAATTACCTTTGATTATAAGAACAATACAGTATAATAATGATAACATTTAGCTTAAAATCCAGATGCAGGCCTCAGAATTAGCTTTCTAAGCAATTTTGATTTAATTCATTTAAAATTTTATTTATAACTACGGAGCTATTTAAAATATGATATAAATACACATTACTGGGGCCAGCAAGTGATGCAGTGGTTAAGGCACTGGACTCCCATTTGGTTGACTGCAGTTTGAATCCCGTATCTAGCAGCTTAAAACTCAAACTGGGCACATGTGCATGCATACCCACAATCCTGAGAGGAGAGTGGAGAAGAGACTGTGGTGTAGCCATCCCTCTGAGTGGGGATGATTTCTCATTTTCTGTCTCTCTGTCTCTCCAGCAAGTGCATATGACCTATAGCAAAAAATTTCTAACAAAAAAGAAAGAGGAAGAAAGGAAGAAAAAAAAAGAAGAAGAAACAGTCCTAGAGCCTGTCCTTTCTGTTTTGGGGGTTCCAGTATGTAACGGGTCCATTCACAACCCTGAACTGATATACCGGGACTGGTCTAGAATAGGTCTATATGCCTGACAAAGTGGCCTTATGGACACACTGTGACTTTTGCGGATGCAAATACGTGGGCAAGGAAGAAACAAGGAAGGAAAATTTACATTTGAAAAATTTCCAAAGATGTTCATTTTCAAATGAGAATTATGCACACCACTTTCGAAAGTTGAATATGGATGTACAGGCGGATGGGCTGGCGAATGGATGACTGGTGCTTGGGTGGTGGGCGGTGGGTGGATGGATGGATGGATGGATGGTGGATGAAGAGGTGGGTGGGAAGAGGATGGATGGATGGATGGTGGATGGTGGATGAAGAGGTGGGTGGGAAGAGGATGGATGGGGGATGGATGGATGGATAGATGGTGCGTAGATAAATGGATGAAGAGGTGAGTGGAAGGTTGGGTGGATAGATGGGTGGTGAGTGGGCATAACTTTTAATTGTCATTTGGAAGAGTAGCCCTGGGAATCATAACACTGGAACAGCATATTAGAAAAGACCAGATATGATCTCACAAAACATGTATGTGTCATACAGATAACACATTTAACCAATGGTCAGCATGGCCAGTAAATATCCATTGAACACTTGCTGTGTTCTAGGTGACGAGGGTACAGCAGTGAACAAAGTAGACGCAAACTTTGCTCTTGGAGCGGACAGATCCACAGGGTGAAAGCTAGGGAGAAAAGCCCAAGCAGGGTAGGGACATGGGCAGTGAGGGTGAGCGAAGAGGCAGCAGTTGTTAAACGATGCCATCCTTGTAGACTGCAGAGAAAACATGCTGTATGGCATGTCTGGGACATAAGCTCATGGGTGGATGGGAAGAGGAACAGCGAGGCTAGCCTGGCCCTCACAGCAGAGCCCTGGTGTCTTGCAAACACAGATGGCCTCACAGAAGACGAGAGGCTCAGACGAGAGCTCTGATGGTGCTGCATCAAGACAAGAACAGGGCCCCTGTCCACAGTCACATCCACTCAGATAAAAACAAGAATGTTGTTTGAACGTCCACCCCTCCCATCCCCCACCCCCCAAAAAAAAGGTCCAAATGCAGTAGATATAGTCACAGGTTGAGGTCCTAGGGGTTAGGACTTCAACGTGTAAATTTTATTTTGTAGAGGTTTATGTCTTAGGGTGCATGCACTCACTGAAGAGACAGAGACAGTGACAGGGAAAGTGAGAAATCACCCCCACCCCCGAGGGGGATGGCCATGCCGCAGTCCTTTCTCTTCCATTCTTCTCTCAGGATCTTGGGCACACACACGCATCTGGTATGAATTTCAAACCACCAGGTCTGGGACTTGAACCACAGTTGGCCACATGGGAGTCCAATGATGTAACCACTACACCATCTGCTGGCCCCTCAATGTGTTAATTTTTTGGAGACATAACTCAGTCCATTCCACTGATTTCCCATCATGTATGAGTTAAGGATGGAAATAGAAATAAAACTCATTGAAAAAGAAATCACCCGGCAGGCTCAGTTCAGCTTAGCATTGATTCTCCTCACAGAACCATCATTGTGACAACCTAATGTTGGAATTTTTCATTTCCGTCTAACCTCATACTCAGCTCTCAGTAGCAATTAATATTCTCTGTAACTTAAAGTCCCCTCTAGTATCCGTAATATGACAAAAACGCTGGCTGAAGCCTGGCGGGCCTCATTCCGGTGACATTTGAGTCATTCCCTTGCACCTCTCCTAAACGAGTTCCTAGGTAATTGGATGAATCAAATCAATAAATAAATTGAGCGGATATTTATTTACACGTCACCCTTCCTCTGTCGTGGGCCATGGCTCGGGGTGCGTGACGCATTCTCTGCTGGATTAAATCCAGGCCCCGAACGCCGTTCCTTTGGCAGCTCATCCTTCCCCGTGAAGTGGCCTTCTAGGTCACAAGGATGGCGATGGGCCGCTGTTAGAAAAACGATGCCTGAAAGTTAAGCATCAGCCCAGCTGTGACTGCCCACCAGGTCCCATAGAAATGTGGCCTTTTTCAAAGCTTGTTTCCCAAAGCTCTTTATAAAATCCTAGGCCTGCTGACTAGAGCTCTGATGACCAGGAATGGAGCCATTTTCTCCAGTGCTCACCTATTTCGGGGAGGGGTGGGCAGAGCCACATGGTCTACTCCACAAAGTTGCTCCTCTTGAGCATGCCCCTCTCCAGTGGAGGAGACTCAGGGGCTCTCTTGAAAGGGGTTAGTCACATACCTTCCACCTTCCAGCAAGGTCAGGTCTTGTAAGGGAATGTCAAATACAAAAAACAAACCAACAGTCCTGCCAGCCCTGTTCCCATCGCAGGGCCGTCAAGGTCAGCTTCAGGACCTCGGGCAGCCTCGGTCATCGAAAAGCAGGGATGGTGCAGCTCTGAACCTCATGGGTACACACTTGCCTGACTTAGTTCAGTCTGCTGTAACAGAATACCACAGACTGCGGGGCTTACAACAGGCATTTACTTGTTGCTCACAGTTTTGGAGGATGGCAAGTACAAAATCAAGGTACAGACAGATTCAGTATCTGGGGAGGGCTCTTTTCCCGGTTTGTAGATGGCCACCACCTTGCGTCCTCACATGCCCGAAAGAGAGCTATTGTGTCTCTTCTTCTTTCTTTTTTCCTTTCATCTTTTTTATTCTTTTTTAAAATTAATTTTCTAAAAATATTTTTTAGGATGCGTGCACTTACCAGAGACAGTGAGAGGAAAAGTGAGAAATCATCCCCTACATGGGATGGTCACACCACAATCAAGAAGGAATTCCTCGCTTCTCCTCCTGGATTCTGGGCATGCACACACATGTACCTGCCAAGCCTGGGACTCGAACTGAAGTCAGCCATGTGGGAACCCAGCACCGTAACCAGTGTGCCACCTGCTGACCCTGTCTCCTCCTCTTTCTATAAGGACACTGATTCCATTATTAGGGTCTCATTCTATTTTTTTTTTTTTTTGGAGAGGTTTTCGCTATAGGGCGCGTGCGCTCGCCAGACAGACAGAGAGAGACAGAGAGACAGAAAGCGAGAAATCACTCCCCCAGAGGGGATGGTCATGCCGCAATCCCTTCTCCTCCATTCTCCTCTCAGGATCTTGGGCACGCACGCACACGCGCCTGGCGTGAGTTCTAAGCCACTGGGTCCAGGACGCGAACCACGGTCGACTATGTGGGAGTCCAGCGACATAGCCATTACGCTAACTGCTGGTTCCCATGGTTCTCATCCTTCTGATCTAATCTAACACTAGTGACCTCCCAAAGGCCCCACATCCAACATCATAACACTGATGGGGTTAGGGCTTCAGTATATCAGTCGCAGGGGGCTACAACATTCAGTCCCTCGCACAGAGCCCTGGGACCCTGGAGAACATCATCGACATGATTCCACGTACAGAGGAAATGCCACAGGTATCTGGGATGCCTACTCTCTGTCACCCAGAGAGGCAGGCACTCTCACCGGGGAACACGGGCTGGTGGATAACGGTCAGTTGTGTCTGCTGGGCTGACTCAGTCCTTGCTGCCCCAGAGTCCCCTGGGAATATTCTTGTCCAATCAGTTCCCGGATGTAGGGCCGAGTGCTTACCTTCTGCCTCAGTGAATGTCGGCAGGACTATGAAATTGCCTTCTCTGAGTCTGAGGTGAAAATGAGAACTCTAAAACTCAACATCCTCCTCCTGCAACTCTGTGGGGGTTTTATCCACAAGCTTGAGACCACCTGTGCCCTTGAGAAAGTTGCCTCTTCATTTGCAGCCCATCAGCTGAGGACTCTGCTGTTCAAGTGGAGATAAACATGCCTTAGGAGAAAGCCAACCCTTGAAGACCTCTTCATTAATATTGCCAGAGCACAGAGTAGCAGCAGACAGACTTTTCCTGGAGATATACAGGTAGAACTACAATTTGTTTTCAGTTTGTGGAAGCCAGGGTGTAGGGAGAGAAGTAAAATTTGGAACAGATGGGTTATTTTATGTTAATCCTCTTCTAATTCTACCCACCACCACCACCACCACCCTAGTCTGATTTAATGTATCTTTTCTTTTTCCCCTTTTATTTCTTCTCCTTCCTTCCTTCCTTTTAATTTGCTAGAGGGCATATGTGCTCACTGGAGAGAGACAGAGACAGAGGGAGAGGGAAAGTGAGAAGGTACCCCCCCCCATGCACACCGACTAGAGAATGATCATACCACAACCCCTTTTCTTCAAGTCTTCTCTTGGGATTTTGAAGGCACACAAACATGCCCAGTGTGTTTTTCAAGCTTCCGGGTTTGGAACTCTAGCCATTAGTCAACCATGTAAGATCCACCACCTTAACCTCCACAGCACCGGCTGGCCCTTAACTAGCTCCTTAAAGAATTATCTGAGCAGGTCCTATGGTCTAGTGGTTGGAAGAGCTGGGCCCCATACGGCAGACCACAGTTCAAATCCTGACCTAAGTGGCTTGAAAAATAAGCCAGGCACATGTGTGTGCATGTCCCAAGTCCTGAGAGGAGGTAGAAATGGAGTAGAAGTGATTGTGACATGACCACACTCCATTGGGGACTCTCTTTCTGTCCCTGTATCTCTTTCTGGTGAGTACACACACCCTCTAGCGATTAAAAAGTACTTATTTTAACACAATCTCATTCTGAGGTACTGGGAGTTAGGGCTTCCATGTATAGAGTGACACAATTCAGCTCTATGTGATGTTCTTCATATTTTGTATATCGCCCCTTTTTTTTGTATCTGCAGTGATAATGTATTTTAAACTCACTCAATTTGATAATAGCCAATGGGAACCAATTCTGTGCACTGAATGGTGATCAGCCCGGGGGAATGAAGATGGCAGTGGGACTCAGGGGGCAGGCATGCTCCACCAGGTGCCTGCTACTGGCACTCAGTGGTCTCCCTGGACAGAGAGCCAGGCAGGCACAACTCAGTAAGTGCTTTCCTGCCTGCAGGTGCTTGAGGAGGGAGGAGGGAGGAGGGAGGAGGGAGGAGGGAGGAGGTGCAGAGGCCCCCTGTGGGCTGGGACTTAGGGATGGTAGAGTCCCATAAGGCAGAACATCATGAGCAAAGAACCTGCAGGGGCCCAGTCAGGTGTGGTCGTGCTAAGGGCGGTGACCCTGAAGCTCTCACGAGACCAGATTAGAAGGGGGCTGGAGCCTAGTGCAGAGGAGTCCGGAAGGCCCTGTCCCAGGAGAACGCAGCTTTCTGAGTTCTGCTCTGTCGCTCTCCTCACATACTAACCTGACACCCCTCCCTGATGTCCCTGCTGAGAGTCTAGGCCCTGGTGGTGGTGAACAGAATCACATCTGACCTCATGCCAGGTCCGGCTTCTGTCTGCCTTGGGCTGTGAAGAGGCTCCAGAGGCAGGTATTTTCTACACGGGCCGGAAAGGAGGGCCAGTCGGCCAGCGTGGGCCAGTGTGGTTCTCTACTCCCAGGCCCACACTCCTCACAACATGACTGTCTTCCTCCCCGCTTCAGAGGTGGGGTCTCCCACCCATTATGGGCTGAATCATGACCCCACAAATTCGTAGGTTGAAATCCTACCCCCAGGACCTCAGAATGTGACTGTATTTGGGGATAGGGTTCTCTTTAAAGAAATAATAACAGGGGGCAGCAGGTGGCATAGTAGGTAAGGCACTGGACTCCCACACAACTGACCGTGGTTTGAACCCTGGACCTGGCAATGTGAAAATCACTCTGGGTGTGTGTGTGCCCAAGATCCTGAGAGGAGAATGGAGGAGAAGGGATTGTAGTGTGGCCATCCTGCTGGGAGGGGGGTGATTTCTCACTTTCCCTCTATCTCTGTCTCTTTCTCTCTATTGAGCACACACGCCTTATGAAAAAAAAAAAAAGACTTCAAAAGGAAAAGAGATAATTACAGTAAAATGGGGTCCGATGGGGGGTCCTAATCCAACATGGCTGGCGTCCTTCTAAGAGGAGAAAACGGGACAAAGATACATGTACAAGGAAAACGACATGAGGACCAGGGAGTCAAAGAGAGAGGCCCCAGAAGGAATGACCCCTGCTCACACTTGATCTTGGACTGGCAGCCTCTGGAGCCATGAGAGAATACATTCCTGTTGTTGAAGTCCCCCGGCCTGTGGTACTTTCTTACAGCAGTCCTAGCAAACTAATATATCACCCTGGAATCTAGGCTGGCCTGGGGATTTGCTTTGCCCAGGAAAAGGCAGCAGACGTGACCTTGAGGAACTTTAGACCTCCCCCTCAGGAGGCCCTGAGCTCCTGCTCTTGCCCTCATTCTGCCTGGAAACCCCGTATGAACTCTCTGAGCCTCCTCCTGGGAATGAGAGACTGCGTGAGAGGGCGGCCTGCTGCCAGCAGCACTCGCCTGCAGTGGGGTTCACAGGGCCACCTGAGACACCTGGGGCCGTGTGAGCGACCCTGGCTGCCACAGCAGGCCCTCCACTCTCGGTGAACCCAGTGCAAACTGCTGACCCACAGGATCGTGAGCCAATAAAATGTTTGCTGTCTTAAGCCACCAGGTTTGGGGATAATTTCTTACACAGCCACAGATTAACTAGGTAATAAACTTCAGCTGGGAAAAATACAGAACCCATGCACCAGGCTTAGTGGCGCTCTGAAAACTCGTTCATTCAATACCTAGTGTTTGAGCGCTACCATGGACCAGGAGCTGTTCTAGGCACTTGACCACATCAGAGAAGAAAATAGGCAGAGATCTCTGCCATCATAATCATCCCAGGAAATGATGAATAAATAAAATGTGATATGGATTTTTTATAGAATTATTTTATTTAACTTTATTTATTTAAATTTGACATGAGAGGGACAGAGCGAGTGAGAGAGAGAGAAAGTGAGAAAGCAAGTCACTAGGTCCAGGACTCCAACCGTGGTCAGCCATGTGGAAGTCCAGTGCTCTTAACCACCATGTCACCTGCCAGCCCTTGTGATGTGAAAATTACATGAAAATTTTAAAAAAGATTTACTTATTTAATTTCATTTATCATCATTATTCTTCAATTTGACTAGAGAGAGACAGGGAGACAGAGAGAGCGAAAGCAAGATACCAGGTCTGGGATATGAACCCTGTCAGCCATGTGGGAGTCCAGAGCCTTAACCACCACACCACCTTTCTTCCTTTTTTTTTAGAGAGACTTTACAGGGTGAATGTGTTTGCCAGAGAGATAGAGACAAAGTGAGAAATAACCCCCCAAGGGAAATGGCCACGCTGCAATCCCTTCTCCTCCACGGAAAGGAGGGCCAGTCGGCCAGCGTGGGCCAGTGTGGTTCTCTACTCCCAGGCCCACACTCCTCACAACATGACTGTCTTCCTCCCCGCTTCAGAGGTGGGGTCTCCCACCCATTATGGGCTGAATCATGACCCCACAAATTCGTAGGTTGAAATCCTACCCCCAGGACCTCAGAATGTGACTGTATTTGGGGATAGGGTTCTCTTTAACAACTGACCGTGGTTTGAACCCTGGACCTGGCAATGTGAAAATCACTCTGGGTGTGTGTATGCATGCCCAAGATCCTGAGAGGAGAATGGAGGAGAAGGGATTGTAGTGTGGCCATCCTGCTGCCAGGGGGGTGATTTCTCACTTTCCCTCTATCTCTGTCTCTTTCTCTCTATTGAGCACACACGCCTTATGAAAAAAAAAAAAAGACTTCAAAAGGAAAAGAGATAATTACAGTAAAATGGGGTCCGATGGGGGGTCCTAATCCAACATGGCTGGCGTCCTTCTAAGAGGAGAAAACGGGACAAAGATACATGTACAAGGAAAACGACATGAGGACCAGGGAGTCAAAGAGAGAGGCCCCAGAAGGAATGACCCCTGCTCACACTTGATCTTGGACTGGCAGCCTCTGGAGCCATGAGAGAATACATTCCTGTTGTTGAAGTCCCCCGGCCTGTGGTACTTTCTTACAGCAGTCCTAGCAAACTAATATATCACCCTGGAATCTAGGCTGGCCTGGGGATTTGCTTTGCCCAGGAAAAGGCAGCAGACGTGACCTTGAGGAACTTTAGACCTCCCCCTCAGGAGGCCCTGAGCTCCTGCTCTTGCCCTCATTCTGCCTGGAAACCCCGTATGAACTCTCTGAGCCTCCTCCTGGGAATGAGAGACTGCGTGAGAGGGCGGCCTGCTGCCAGCAGCACTCGCCTGCAGTGGGGTTCACAGGGCCACCTGAGACACCTGGGGCCGTGTGAGCGACCCTGGCTGCCACAGCAGGCCCTCCACTCTCGGTGAACCCAGTGCAAACTGCTGACCCACAGGATCGTGAGCCAATAAAATGTTTGCTGTCTTAAGCCACCAGGTTTGGGGATAATTTCTTACACAGCCACAGATTAACTAGGTAATAAACTTCAGCTGGGAAAAATACAGAACCCATGCACCAGGCTTAGTGGCGCTCTGAAAACTCGTTCATTCAATACCTAGTGTTTGAGCGCTACCATGGACCAGGAGCTGTTCTAGGCACTTGACCACATCAGAGAAGAAAATAGGCAGAGATCTCTGCCATCATAATCATCCCAGGAAATGATGAATAAATAAAATGTGATATGGATTTTTTATAGAATTATTTTATTTAACTTTATTTATTTAAATTTGACATGAGAGGGACAGAGCGAGTGAGAGAGAGAGAAAGTGAGAAAGCAAGTCACTAGGTCCAGGACTCCAACCGTGGTCAGCCATGTGGAAGTCCAGTGCTCTTAACCACCATGTCACCTGCCAGCCCTCGTGATGTGAAAATTACATGAAAATTTTAAAAAAGATTTACTTATTTAATTTCATTTATCATCATTATTCTTCAATTTGACTAGAGAGAGACAGGGAGACAGAGAGAGCGAAAGCAAGATACCAGGTCTGGGATATGAACCCTGTCAGCCATGTGGGAGTCCAGAGCCTTAACCACCACACCACCTTTCTTCCTTTTTTTTTTTTTTAGAGAGACTTTTGTTACAGGGTGAATGTGTTTGCCAGAGAGATAGAGACAAAGTGAGAAATAACCCCCCAAGGGAAATGGCCACGCTGCAATCCCTTCTCCTCCATTCTCCTCTCAGGATTTTGGGCACGCATGCCCATGTGCCTGGCATGAGTTTCAAGCCACTGGAACTAGAACTGTGGTTGGCCATATGGGGGTCCAGCATCTTAACCACTATGCCACCTGCAGCCCACCCCCCCTAAATTGTTTTTAAAATAGACCAGATAAGAAGGTGGGAAATACAGGGGTAAGAAATGGCAGGTTGTAATTTGAAATAAAGGTTATCAGGTTCTGTTGAGAATGTCACAGTTGGACAGGTGAAGGAGTTAACCACATGCCTGTCTGGGGGCGGGCATTCCAAGCAAAGGGAACGATCAGTCCAAAGGCCCTGGGAGAGAAACGTGCCTGGAAAGAAGAGGTCAAAAGAGAAAGCCATAGGAGATGAGGCATGACTTTCCTCAGAATGAAGAGGTCTTTATCCAATATTCCGGCAAGTGACACCTAGGGGAACCCTGAACTCCAAAATCTTCTCACCAGCAAAAAGAAGAAATGGAACAGTTTGCCATCGCATGTTCTGCTCCTCACAAAACTACGCAAAGCCTTCTGTGGCCTGCTTGCCTCTACCTTTTGCCACAGACAAAGAGGATTTTCCCTGAGGGATGGAGCAGTGTTCAGGCACACAGGCTGCTTGACTTCCAGGCTTGGTTCTGCCACTTGCTAGAGTAGGCCTGGGCCTGCTGCCTGGGATACCATGAGGCTGTCCGTGGGAAAGGTATACCCAGGTAAGCCCACTGCCAGAAGACCCTCACTCTTCTCAGCCTCTCTCTCTCTGTTTCCCAGATCCTCATCCAGCCGCAGCTCCCATTTCTCTGCCCCCTTTCGGCAGATCTCTAGACAAGTTAACTGTTCACGGTCTCTACCTCTCTGCTCTCTCTCTGCTTCTCTTTCTTCTTGAACCCATTCCAAGGAGCCTTGCAACCCTCTCAGCCCCCAGAACTGCTCTGGTCAAAGTTGCTGCTATCCCCTGGGCTGCCGACCTGAACCTGCTGGTTGTCAGTCTGCAGCCTAACACGGCGTAGCCCCTCCTTCAGAAGCACTGCCTTTCTTTGGCCTCTGCCTCACTGACCTTTCTTGGTTCTCCTTGCTGGCCACGTTCTGGCCCTTCTACTTCTCCCTGTGCATCTACTGGGTCTTCACCTCCTTCCCTCTCCACATTCATTCCCTTGATGATTCATGTGGCTTATGGCATTAAATTCCATCTAATGACACCCACATTTCTCCTGAACCCTGTAAACATTTACCTGCCTTCTTTTATTTATTTATTTACAGTCATTCACTGAACATAAAAATGAGATTTCCCATCGAGTATACATTGTATATTGAGTCAAACAACATTACCATACATGTTATCATTATCAAATAATTTTCTGTGTCTTGTTTCTTATGTATTTTGTTCCCCCCCCACCTTGATTCCCTACCTCTCACCCTCTGCCAACTGCCAAACTTCTCCCACACTGTCTCTGGTATGTCCTGTTGTTTTCCATGCCTTTTTTTTTTCCCACTATTTATTGATTCACTAAAGATCTTAATTTAAAGACTTTCCATATACTCTATGGAATATTATTCAGCCATAAAAAGCAACAAGACCCTGTACTTTGATAGAATGTGGTTGGATATGAAGGACCTACTGCTGAGTGAAGTAAGCCAGGCTATGAAAGAAAGATATTGTACATATCCACTCAATATACACCGACTATCCGCATTCTATAGTAGAGAGCAATGAATTGGAGGACTTGAAAAGCAGTGATAATAGTTAGGGATGCTGAAGACTGTGTGGAATGGGGTGGGGGAAGAAGGGAAGAGTATAGAGAAAGAAAGCAAGAGAACAAATAGAGAGGCATGGCATTAGTGGGACACAGAAACGGCTTATTACCTGTTGATGACGACGTGTATAGTATTCTCAGCTGGACTGCTCTGAGAAGTATTTCATGTTGGGTAAATTCTTTTCACAAGCCAAATGATATGTAGTGATTGGATATTTAATAAAATAATGATAATAATAATCTAAAAAATGATGAAAAGCTAAAAAGAGACTTTCAATAGCAAGCATAGCTGATCCATGCGTATTTATGAACACATGTCTGACTTTAGGCGTAAACCTCAGTGAGTAAAGCAGACATACTATAAAGTAGCACCTCACTGGGGCTATATAGCTTACTGCAGTCATTAAATAGGTATTTTTAATGCATTTTTAAACTAAAAACAAGTTTTAGTTTTAATAGATCAAAATCCAAAAATGTTAAGAGAGATTTGCTTAAAGCTTAAAGCCAGGAGAAAAGTTAGGATTCAGTTCAAATACTAGGTAGATGAACCTATCAACAGTTCAAGAGAAGACAAAAATCCTTAAATATGGAAATCCAAGAAAGAAAATCAGTAATAAATATGAGACAGAGAGACAGAAAGCAAGAAATCATCCCCTAGAGAGGATGGTCATGCTGCAATCCCTTCTTCTCCATTCTTCTCTTGGAATTTTGGGCACGCACCCACACATACCGGATGTGAGTTTCAAGCCACCAGGTCCAGGATTTGAACTACAGTCAGCCATGTGGGAGTCTAGAGATGTAACTACCATGCCATTGGCTGGCCACAGATTAACAATCCTCTGCAAACCCATTCTGTCCTCAACCTTTCACATGTTGACTTCAGGTGTTGATCACCCTTCCTAGTTCTTGGGCCAAGGGCTTTGGGTCATCCTGGATGTATATCTGTCCCTCAAAGCTGAGAGGTCAGCAAGTCCTGTTGGCTCTTTCCTCAGCAGAGTTGCAGAACCTGGCCTTTCACCACACTTACCTCCACTAGCCTTGTTTCAGCCTCCAGAAGGGTAGGTTTCTCTGTTTTGCCTTGTCCCCCTTGCAGTCTTTTTCTACACAGTGGCCGGAGAGAGCCTTTTAAAATGTGATTTATATTATTCCATATTTTATTCCCCCTATGTTGGCCCTCCTATGGATCAAAGCTGTAAATGTAAAGCCTTATACTATAAAACTACTAGTAGAAATAGGGGAAACTCTTGAAGACATTGAAGTAGGCAAAGATTTATTAAATAAGACCCCTAAAGCACAGGCAATATTCCCTAAAATGGACAAATGGGACTACATCAAACTAAAATGCTCCCTCACAGCAAAGAAAACAATGATTAGAGTAAAAATATAACAGAATGGGAGAAAATATTTGCAAGTTATTCCTCCAACAAGGAATTGATAGCCAGAATACAGGAACTTAAGCAGCTTACCCATTAAAAAATGAATAATCCAATTTAAAAATGGGCAAATGGGGGTCAGCAGGTGGTGCGGTGGTTAGGATCCTGGACTCCCAGACGGCCAACAGCATTTGAACCCCACACCTGGGGTTTGAAAATCACACCAGATGTGTGTGTGCCCAAAATATCCTCTCAAAAGTGAAGTAGAAAGGAATTGCAATGTGCCGTCCTCCTGCGGGGTGATTTCTCACTTTTCCTCTCTCTGTCTCTGTCTCTCTCTGGCAAGCGCACATGCCCTATAGCAAAAACATATATATATAAATATAAAGTGATCTCTTCTGCCCAATTTACTTTTTACTGTCTTTCAGCATCTAATTCAAATATTTCATTCATTCATGTCTCCCTGACTAGTTATTCTTGTGGACCTCTTCCTTTCAATATCTTTACTATGATGTTAATAAATCTGGGAGGAGTGGAAAGAAGAAATGTAAGTGCAATTTATCTACCCACTTAATTAATATTTTTGGAGAGGTTTTTGCTATAGGGTGCGTGCACTCACCAGAAAGACAGAGAGAGACAGAAAGCGAGAAATCGCCACCCCAGGGGGAATGGCCACACCACAATCCCTTCTCCTCCATTCTCTTCTCGGAATCTTGGGCATGCATGGAGACGTGCCCAGCGTGAGTTTAAACCACTGGGTCTGGGACACAAACCGCAGTCGACGACTACATGGGAGTCCAGCAACATAGCCATTACACCAACTGCTGGGAAAGCAAGAGAACAAATAGAGAGGCATGGCATTAGTGGGACACAGAAACGGCTTATTACCTGTTGATGACGACGTGTATAGTATTCTCAGCTGGACTGCTCTGAGAAGTATTTCATGTTGGGTAAATTCTTTTCACAAGCCAAATGATATGTAGTGATTGGATATTTAATAAAATAATGATAATAATAATCTAAAAAATGATGAAAAGCTAAAAAGAGACTTTCAATAGCAAGCATAGCTGATCCATGCGTATTTATGAACACATGTCTGACTTTAGGCGTAAACCTCAGTGAGTAAAGCAGACATACTATAAAGTAGCACCTCACTGGGGCTATATAGCTTACTGCAGTCATTAAATAGGTATTTTTAATGCATTTTTAAATCAAAAACAAGTTTTAGTTTTAATAGATCAAAATCCAAAAATGTTAAGAGAGATTTGCTTAAAGCTTAAAGCCAGGAGAAAAGTTAGGACTCAGTTCAAATACTAGGTAGATGAACCTATCAACAGTTCAAGAGAAGACAAAAATCCTTAAATATGGAAATCCAAGAAAGAAAATCAGTAATAAATATGAGACAGAGAGACAGAAAGCAAGAAATCATCCCCTAGAGAGGATGGTCATGCTGCAATCCCTTCTTCTCCATTCTTCTCTTGGAATTTTGGGCACGCACCCACACATACCGGATGTGAGTTTCAAGCCACCAGGTCCAGGATTTGAACTACAGTCAGCCATGTGGGAGTCTAGAGATGTAACTACCATGCCATTGGCTGGCCACAGATTAACAATCCTCTGCAAACCCATTCTGTCCTCAACCTTTCACATGTTGACTTCAGGTGTTGATCACCCTTCCTAGTTCTTGGGCCAAGGGCTTTGGGTCATCCTGGATGTATATCTGTCCCTCAAAGCTGAGAGGTCAGCAAGTCCTGTTGGCTCTTTCCTCAGCAGAGTTGCAGAACCTGGCCTTTCACCACACTTACCTCCACTAGCCTTGTTTCAGCCTCCAGAAGGGTAGGTTTCTCTGTTTTGCCTTGTCCCCCTTGCAGTCTTTTTCTACACAGTGGCCGGAGAGAGCCTTTTAAAATGTGATTTATATTATTCCATATTTTATTCCCCCTATGTTGGCCCTCCTATGGATCAAAGCTGTAAATGTAAAGCCTTATACTATAAAACTACTAGTAGAAATAGGGGAAACTCTTGAAGACATTGAAGTAGGCAAAGATTTATTAAATAAGACCCCTAAAGCACAGGCAATATTCCCTAAAATGGACAAATGGGACTACATCAAACTAAAATGCTCCCTCACAGCAAAGAAAACAATGATTAGAGTAAAAATATAACAGAATGGGAGAAAATATTTGCAAGTTATTCCTCCAACAAGGAATTGATAGCCAGAATACAGGAACTTAAGCAGCTTACCCATTAAAAAATGAATAATCCAATTTAAAAATGGGCAAATGGGGGTCAGCAGGTGGTGCGGTGGTTAGGATCCTGGACTCCCAGACGGCCAACAGCATTTGAACCCCACACCTGGGGTTTGAAAATCACACCAGATGTGTGTGTGCCCAAAATATCCTCTCAAAAGTGAAGTAGAAAGGAATTGCAATGTGCCGTCCTCCTGCGGGGTGATTTCTCACTTTTCCTCTCTCTGTCTCTGTCTCTCTCTGGCAAGCGCACATGCCCTTAATATAAATTAAATGTCTGAGAGCTTATAATACATGATTCTACATTAAACAAAAATGAGTAACCTCACATGATGTCTGAAATAGTTTCAATGTCATCTGAGTATGAGCTATACTGGTTTCAAATATTCTGAATTTCCACAGACCCAGGTCTACATTAAAAAAAAATGGCACAAGTTCTGGAAACAAACACATCCATGATTGATCACCCCAAATTATGGTAGTTATTCATCACTGAGTACTGAAGAGGCTTTAAACGCTTGGCAGAGTCACTTCTGTTGATTTATCTTCATGGATCCCCCATACCCAAGGACAGTCAATCTAGATACTATGTTCAAAGTAATGACCATATTATGAAAGGGTAAAGATGGCAGCAGAGAGCTTGAGCTTAGATCAACATCAAAACACAAACAGAAAAGAGGTTTGTGATGTGTAGTGCGTGGTGTTCTTTTAGTTAATTTCTTGGCAGTCCCAATCTTTCTGCCTCAGCCTCCCAAGAATCTCAGACTACAGTGCATGCCATGGCACCTGTCTCTGGGCTGTGATTTTTTTTGAAGAATTATTTTATTATTACTTTATTGAACTTTTAAAAATTATTTGTTTATTTATCTCTATTTGACCAGAGAGGGACAGAGAGAGAGAGAAGTGGGGGAGTGAGAAAACAAACCACCAGGTCCTGGACCCGAACCACAGTCGGCCATGTGGGAGTCCAGCGCCCTTAACCACCACGCAACCTGCCAGCCCCTGGGCTGTGATTTTTAGTGCTTACTCAATGAGTACTGGTGCTCCTTAGGCAAAAGTCACCCAGAATATGTCCTATTAATTATTTGTTTCTTCATGACACACACAAAAAGACCCCTTTGTTTTTTTTTTAAAGTTACTTTGCAGTTATTTAAAGGAATTCCAGCTGTCAAGGTGGTCAGTAAAGTTACTTTACAGTGAGTTAAAGGAATTCCAGCTGTCAAGGTGGTCAGTTATCATATGCTTCCTGACATAAATAAGAAGCCATACTGCTTATACAAGGACCAATATGGTTGAACATTGTGCCCAGTACATTTCTGGGACAAGGTGACACTGTCATTGATGGTCTGTTGAAGGAAAAAAGCTGATTTTCTTTTAGCTTACGCTTTCAGTAGTAACTTAATTAGGCCATGCTGTAAAACCATCACTAATAACTGTCAGAAGTACCCCCTGAGTCACCAGAGAATGACACAGCTTGGCCAATAGCCTCTTCCTTGGAGGAGAAGCCTATTTCACCTCCTCTCTCTCTGAAACTGTCCCCCAAGGGCCACCAGAGATCCCAAATCTCCCAGCCTGCATTCCTCCTACCTCTAGCCAAGACTTCATGAGTGTTTCACATATACATATGCATACACATACATAATACACACACACATATGTAAAATAACATTTTAAGAGAACCAGTTCCATAGCCTGATGGTTAAGGCAACAAGATCTCAAATGGCTGACTGCAGTTAAAATCCTGGCTCTGGCAGTTTGAAAAACACATGGGGCACACGTGTGTGTGTGTGTATCCCAAGTCCTGACAGGATGGAGAAATGGAGACGGGATTGCAGTGTGAACACTTCATTGCAGAGTGCTTGCCCATGCTGAGGTTCTTTAATTTGAATTAGTTGCCAAGAGAAATCATGGGTAACTCTTAAAATTTAGGTTTCTGACAGTCTAGCCTGGAAATAAGTGACTGAGTCTATCTTCAGGGTCTACACTGCCCATATTGCTATAATCCTCCCCCCCACCACCACCATTGTCATTCACCAAGCCTGGCTACTCATTGACATCACCTGATTTCTATATGCATTTAAGTTTGTACCTTTCATTATTGTCTTTGCCACTATAGATCAAGCTGCAGGTAATGCATTCAGCAACTTTTCACTTCTGTTCCATTATTTCTTGAGGCTATATTTCCGAAAGCAGGCTTGCCAGGTATTAATATGAGAGTACTTCAGGAAGTATGTGGAGGGCTGCCCCTATCGCACGTGGGGAACCCTCTACACAGCAAGCCAGATGCTACATGGGCAACCACAGTTCAAGTCCTGGCTTTGGCTGGTTGAAAAACAACGGGAGTGTGAGTGTTGAATGTCTAACTCCTGTGGGATGGAGAAACGTAGGAAAAGGATTGTGGAGTGACCATGCCCCCTTTGGGGGTGCTTTCTCTCTCGGTGAGCACATGTGCCCTCTAGCAATAATTTTTAAAAATCTGTGAAAAATGGAATAAAAAAACAAGCTTATTTTGGTGCAACAATTCTTTAAATCCATGAATTTTTTTTCAATGTGTTATTTCCCATCAATTTTTTGAAGACCCCACATACACTGTGGCTCTTGACATATTGTACTGCACTTGGGATTCCTTTGGGACACAGCCTTCGTTTTGTACACAGCTGCTCTACTTTCACCTCTGGAGAAGCCCAGCTGAGCTGATCCTACCAGACCCTCTTTCTTTCTTTTTTTTCTTCTTTCTTTTTTTAGGTCACGTGCGCTTGCCAGACAGACAGAGACAGAGAGAGAGACAGAAAGCATGAAATCCCCAGGGGGGATGGCCACGCTGCAATTCGTTCTCCTCCATTCTCCTCTCGGGATCCTGGGTACATGCACACATGCACCCAGTGTGAGTTTAAGCCACCGGGTCCAGGACTCGAACCATGGTCAGCAACATAGCCATTATGCCAACTGCTGGTCCCAGACCCTCTTTTCTAAGAATTTGCAGATTGAATTTAAAGATGTGTGTGAGTGGATCACTTAAATCGAAGAAAGCTAAACATTGGCAATGGAAGGAGTGATTAAATGCATGTGGAAAAGAAAAAAATATTTTTGCCAGGAAAGTGGAATAAGATACAAAAGGGGATTTAAAAAATTAAAAGAAAAGTGGAATTAAAGTACAAGTTTATTTTGGTGCAAAACAGAAATTCTAAATCCATGTAGAGTTTTCCATAATATTCATTTTCCACAAAATTTTCCAAAATCTCTTGTGTATGGACAGAGAGATAGCAAGGCAAGCATGGAACCCAAAGAGAGAGAGACAAAGAAAGTGAGAGAGAGAGTCAGGGTCAAGCTACTGAAGGCGGAGGTCAGAGGCCACTCACATCCTGGTTCCTGATGCTCCACATTTCCTTGGATTCTAAAAGCTCCTCAGACATATTGCCAGAGAGCGCCCGTACTCACCAGAGAGAGAAAAGCACGCCCCCTCCCACCCATTGCAACTCCCTTTCCTCTGTTTCTCCCTCCTGTCAGGATTTGAGGCATGCACATACATGAGTTACATGTTTGATCAAGCTGCCTGGACAGGGACTCAAACCACAGTCGTCCATGTGAGAGCCAGTTCTCTTAACTACTAGAATATAGGACCGCCCCTCCTTTTCATTTATTTATTTATTTTTTACACCAAACTAAATTTATACTTTTCCCCACGGACTTTTTGAGGTCTCTGCATCTATCTTGGCAAAGCCTTTTTCTGGACATTACACTTTGGGGATACTTTCTCACAGCCACAGTTCGCTCTTTAAATTTCCGTAACATGTTTTTTATTTTGAAGTCCAGTTTATCATTTTCCCCCACTTATTTACTGATTGAAAAATTAAGATGGCATATATTTACGATGTACGATGAGGTTTTACTATATGGACACATTGTGAAATAGCTAACTCAGGCTAGCTAACCTATGTGTTACTTCATTTCCTTAATTTTTTTGGTAATACATTGAATATCTATCTATTGAAAATCTACAGTAGTTTTCGAGTGTGTATCATATATTGTCACCATGATGTACAATAGATCTCTTGAATGTGTTCGTCCTGCCTCAAGTCTCTCTTATGCTGTTGGTGTCCTAACACATACTTGCCTGGGGCTGGCAGGTGGCGTGGTGGTTTAAGGTGCTGGACTCCCCCATGACTGACCGTGATTCGAGTCCCGGACCTGGCGGCTTGTTTTCTTGTTTTTCCTTTCTCTCTCTGGTCAAATTAAAATAATAATAATAAAAAATGGAATGAAATATATAATTCTTTAAAAAAAAAAAAAAAAAAAGGAAAAGAAACACTTATCTAACCTGAAGTTACGAAGCTGTTTGTGGTTTGGTTTTGTTGTTCTTGGTAATCCTATAGCTGCAACTCGTATGTTTAGGTCAAGAGAGGGTTTGGAGCAAAGAACTGACATTTTCTGGCTGCTGTGCTACAAGTATTGCTTTGCCATGTTGATCTGCTGTGCTACAAGTATTGCTTTGCCATGTTGAGGTGAGACTGGGGGCTGGACGGGACTGAGGAGGATGCTCATTAGGAAACAGCTGCAGTAACCCAGCCTTGGGCCACGCTGGGCAGAGCGGAGGTGGTGAACAGGGGTCAAATTCCGGAAATATTTATCAGTGAGGCTTTCAGCGTATGTCCTTCATCCCTCCTTGATGAATAATATCCAATTTGAAGGAAAGTTATTTCCTTTCTCTGAAGGCTCAAGGGCTTGCAGTTTTACATGAAGCCAAGTGCATGTACAGAACCTGTCCTGAGCCTTGAGTGCTTGCTGTACATTCGAACTTATCTTCACCATTTTGAAGAAAATAGCTAGTTTCAATTTTTACCCTACAGGTTGTCAATCTTCATATATGGCAGCCCCAAACACAACATGAAACCTTATCTATTGTTTCCTAAAAGATTTTTAAAAAGGAAACCGAAACATTTCACATCATGCTCGGTGTCACTTCTGCTAGGACTTATAAGTCCATGTCTCTCTGCCTTGGCCAGTTCAATCCAGGTCCAACCTTTTCGTTAACTCATGATTTATTGCTGTTGAATGATTCCTTTTTGCCAAGTTTATAAACTTAACTGTTCTTTTTATATAATTCCTACTTTGTACATTAAGCAACAAGACAGTAAATTTATTGTCTATGAATCGTACCTTGAAAAATTACATCAGTGCAAAGTGATTGCCTTTCAGCCTCCATAGCCAATCAATTAATTATTCTGGAGGAGTTTATATGAGGTCATAGGATGATAATATATATAAACAGGGGTCACAGAATGAGAAAGAACAAGTTGAAAGTTCTCTACAACAGACACCCAGAAGGAAGATTTCCGTCTTACCAATCATGTATAAGCTGGCCTCTTGCTGTTTGATTGTCGTGGGGCTCTTAAACCCTCTCCTCTCTCTTCCTATCACTGATTCCAGGGAAGTGTTCCTTCAGCTCTCAGGTAAGATTGTTTCCCCTTATGTTAGTCTTCAAAGAATCTTTGTCAGTTTTTTAAATGCAATGCTAGAGATAATGTGGAATCCCTACTGCACATTTTGGATTTAGTAATGGATATAGACTTTTCTTTCTAAAATGTAGAAAATGAGTAGCATTGCTTATTTCATGTCACCTCTGTAATTAAAACTTTTGGTCATATTTTTTTTCCAGTTTAAAAAACTGCACTAAATTTAAAACTCACCACTTTTACTTTTTGTTTTAAATGAACTGGTGACTGTACAATAGGTTGTTCAATGATAGATTAATACTGTTTGTTGTATTTTATATGAAATTAAAAGCAATAATTTGATGTGTTGCATACAACATTTTTAAAAATAATAAAGTGTCAGCTGGAGGAAGGGATAGAACAAATTCCCAAATTCATTTATCTTTTCTTTTTGATTTATGTTCTTTCAGCTTATGTCCAAGTCAAATTTTAAAAAGCTCTATCAGTCAACTGGATACCTACTTTGCTATAATCTCTTTAATTTAGTTTAAAAAATGAAAAGGTTGGGTAATAAGTTCCATAAATAACTTTACTAAATATAATCTTTTCTTTAATTTTGGATACTTTTTTTTTAAATTAAAAAACATAGATGCTTTTCTAAGCCACTGATTTTAAGAGTGTTCATCTCTAAAATTTCTTCCAGGCAGCTTTCTGGTACTTTTCAAGCACTGTTAATCTTGCCTGCATTCACTATCAGTCAACTTCTGGGTTACTGAGCTCATAACTGGCAGTCATCTTTCAAAAACCGAACTTTACTGAATCTCAGACATTTTTAAAGGGGTAGTAAAAATCTTCCCTCTTTCAAGAAATCAAGGATGAATATTTGGATATTACTGTCATCTTCAAAAATTTACACATAATTATTAATTTTATAAATAGATTAAACAACTGTAGCATCTCAAATTCTAAACAGGTGACAACTCTATAGTTTTTGACAGACTTTTTTCTTTCTCTCATTTTTTTGGTTCTCCATAAACGCTGTGAATATGCTCAGATGCCTTTATAATGGTTTCACTGTCTTCCAATCAAGGTTGTAGGCTAAATATTTGTAAACCTGCAGCAAGCTGTTACACACGGCCTCTCATCCCGACTTCCAGAGTAACCCCTGGCCAAGAGGCTGCTCCTGAGGCCAAGTCTCCACTTCCCAGATCTTACCCGCACTTAACCAACATCTTCACACTTTAGCATCCACCTCATACACACTTACCATCAATCGTATATGCCATTTAGGGGACCAAGTTTCACGTTGGAAATGTCGCATGAAGTCCCTTAAAGATTATTTTGGAGCCTGTTCTTTTCTTATTATAATTGTGTCTAAATTTTGAATCTAGTAAGAGGTATAATAATTGTGTCTAAATTTTGAATCTAGTAAGAGGTGATATCACCTTATTTGTTTTATAGCAAGAACATAAACACTTTTTTTCTCTCCAATTTCACCACTCAACTATCTAAAAGGAAAAGGCAATAGGCAGCAGATAAACAGAAATGAAAAATCACTTTTTTTTTTGTAATGCCAGAGAGAACATGTGCATCTACTCACATGAGAGAGAGAGGGAAA
>NW_006159616.1:16071675-16109101 GCF_000334495.1 Tupaia belangeri chinensis
GGAAAGAGAAAGAGAGAAAAAAAAAATTCCCCAATAGGGCCTGGTCATGCCGCGACCTTTTTTCTAATTCTCCATCCCATCAGGGTCCTAGGCATGCACACACAGAATGCGCCTATGGGGCCAGGACTGCAATCCCAGTGGGCCACGTGGGACCTGGCCTCCTTTGTGCAGTGCTTTATTAGCTGCTGTGCTACAGGGCCAGCCCCGAATCAGACTTTCGGAGCTGAAATGGTTTGGAGAGATCCTGTGGTTTAGCTCCACCTTCACATTCCAAGCAGCTGAGCACCCTCGCAGCTCGGGCAGTAACAAATCAGTATGAGGCCGATGTCCTGACTTCCTGTTCTACAAGGCTGCAAACTGGATGGTGGTGTTTCCACTGTTAAAACGACATGCATAGCAAAAAATGAACTTAGTATTTGAAGTTTTTCTATTATAGTATCTATCTCCTTATCCCTGGTACTTTCCAAAGATAACAGGGAACAGAAATAACTCACTGAAGGACAAGCTGTTACTCATACCTATTATTCTGCAGCACCTGATGAAGATGCACAGTTGACTTCGGGTGAACCGGAAAGAGCTTCCCTTCTGCAGCTGCTGCTAGAGATGGTGGGTGCAGAGAGAGACGATGGTCTTAGGAAAGCAGGTAAAATGGTTCTCACTTTTACAGGTTGTCTGATTTTCTTGCTGCAGTATTTTAGCCTCTGTTTCAATCTACCAGATGAGGCCATGCCCCTTTTGGCCTGTAAAGCCAAGCTATAAAGTAAATTAATTAGTTACCCAACATTCTCCCTTCCTGGCCTGAAGACTCCCTCCACAATCCTGTTTTCATTTTTCCAGCAACTCCTTAGAAGCACCGCCGTCTACGTGGTGCCTCCGCATTCTGCATGGACTTCTAGTTTTTCAGGGGTGGTACTGGTAATTATGTTTCCAATAAGTACAATTTTTAATTCTGGCTTCCTACTTACTAAAATATTAAGCAAATTATTTGACCTTTCTATATCTGTCTCAAAAAACAGGAAACAGAATTGATAAATAAAAAATCCACTGGCCCGGCTGTGGTGGCATGAGGGAGGTGCCACTGTGTGGTGGGTGCAGGCCAGTGTGAGGCCCTGACTTGATCCCGGCACAACCTAAACAAGCCAAGAGCCAGGCATGAACCTGTAATCAGTGCTTGTAGGGAGGCTGGGGGCAGGAAAATTGTGATGTCCTAGGACCTTGACAAAAATACCATCCTACCATTCCCCTTCTCCCTCTTGCTTGCTTTCACAAAAATTAAAAAAAAATCCACTTATCATAATGTTGTTGTGAGGAGTCATGCTGTGACCCCTCTCCCCTAGCCCTCTAGCTCATCAGGATCTTAGGCATATATGTATACATGTGGCATGTTTCATATTGTCCAGGCTGGGGATCTGAACCCATGGATGGCCATGTGGCTTCTGGCACTATAGATCAGTAGGCTACTACTGACTGCCAGAGAGATTGGACCTATACATTTTAGATTTTTGACATAGGATATGTGTTTGCTGGAGAAAGAGAAGGAGAGTGAAAAAAATCACCCCCCTCCAGCGGGGGTGGTGGTGGTAGCCATGCTGCATTCTCTTCTCCATTCTCCTCTGGGGATTTTGGGCACAAATGCACATGCACCTAGCATGCTTTTCAACCTACTGGGTCTGGGACTCAATCCAGTCATGTGGGATCCAGCACTTTAACCACAGCGCCACTTGCTGACCCCTGTACTTTTGAGCGGAATCACTAGGTTACTGAGGAAAATGTGGTATCTTCTGTGAATTCCAGAGTAAGAACAAAATGCCTGTCTGCATTCAAGGGACTAATCGCTGCAGTATGAACAAAAGACGGGAAACCAGGCATAAGTTAATGGTGCTCTAATCCGTATGTTTTAAAACAAGCATAACATAGAAACAAGAGAGTTAATAAATTTTTAAATTGTTTTCCAGATTCTAGTACCATTTTTAATCCAAGAAGAAATCTGAAAAAGGTAAGTGACTATGAGAGTTGAAAAACGGTGAACTTTCTACACCTGACTTTATAGGATCCTTAGTTCATGTGAGGAGTGTTTTCTTAGTTGAAATAACACCTTAAAATATTCGGCTGGTGTTATTTCAAAGCATTATTTTTTTCCAAATTTTCATTCACATAAAATCTGAATGCAATGAGAATTTATTCAGTTCCTGTTCTGGATAAATTATAACAAGGGGTGGGACCAGCAGGTGGCATAATGGTTATGTCACTGGACTCCCAAGTAGTTGACCACAGTTCGAGTCCTGGGCCTAGCAACTTAAAACTCAAGCCAGGGTGCATGTGTGTGTGCCTGTCCAAGATCCTGAGAGGAGAATGGAGGAGAGGGGATTGCAACGTGGCCATCCCTTGTCCCCAGGGAGTGATTTCTTGCTTGTTTCTCTGGTAAGCTCACTTGCCTCTCAGCAAAAATCTCTTAAGGTTTTTTATGACACAGGGTAAGACAATAAAGGTAAGGTCCCCGCTTTCAAGTCTGCCGCCTACTTGCACCGTCTCATTCATCCTATTACCACGTGGCCCATGGACCAGCGGTACTGGTATTACCTGGGAGCTTGTGCAAATGCAGAATCTGGGCCCCCATTCTCAATCCACTGAATCTAAACCTGCATCCTAACTAGGTCCCCAGGTGATTCATATGCAGACTGAGTGTAAAAAGTACTGCCATGTATCCTCTAAACGAGAGGCATGTTCACAACTTGGAGGAAAAATATAAGCAGCAGAGAAGAGGATTTCCAGATTACTTGGGGTGTAGTGTGAAGTCTGAGATAGGAAATGATGAATGAAAAAGCCAGATGGTTAGAAATGGTACCATTAATGGGGAATTAGGTGCTAAAAGGAAAACCTGTGTCTGAACATTATCAATCTCAGAAAACCCTTAACTAGTGTTCCTGAGGGGTCCTCCAGGCCTGGCCATCCTGCGAGGCAGTTTTGCAGAGTGGCGCTGGGTGTACTCACGCTTCCCCAGCCCACAATTCTGTGTCCGTGAGCACATAAGGAAGCCTAGGAAATCATAAGATGAAGAAACGCAACCAGGCATTTCCCAAACGCAGTGACAGTTCCTTCTTCAGCCTAACGCCCATGAAGGTCCTAGCAATAACACACTGGAAACACTGAATCCTGGAGATGACACATGTCACCTGAGGTCCCAAGTGGACCAGAAGAGGATGGTGTGGCCTCTATGCATGGCTAATTAAAAATTAGGACTTATGTTTATAGTCTGTTGAACAGAAGGTTTATGATGAAAGATGCTAAAATCATAAAGGTGATTAGTGGGATGTGCTCTTGAAATCCTAGAATAACAAGAGAACTAAGAGTCAACTTTAATTATTTAAAAAGATTCATTTTTTTATTATTATTTATTTTTCAATTTAACCAGAGAGAGAGAGAGAAAGGGAAAGTGAGAAAGCAAGTTGCCAGGTCCAGGACTCAAATTGCAGTTGACCATGTGGCTGTTAACCACCATGCCACCTACCAGTCCCAGGAGTCAATATTTAAAAAAAAAAAAAAAAAGAATTATTTTATTTAACTTTATTTTTATTTGACCAGAGGGGGATACAATGAGAGAGTAAAAGAGAGAGGAGAAAGAAAGTGAAAAAGCAAGCTACCATGTCTAGGACTTGAACCTTGGTCAGCCATGTGGGAGTTCAATGCCCTTAACCACCACAGCACCTGTTGGCCCCATCAGGGGTCAACTTTCAAAGAAGCTAATTTCGAGACAAATAAAAGATCTACGTGGAGACCAGCAGGTGTCATGGTGGATAAGGAGCTGGACACTCCCACATGGCCGACCACAGTTTGAATACTGAACCTGGTGGCTTGCTTTCTCACTTTCTCTCTCTTTCTCTCTCTCTATTTGTGTGTGTGTGTGTGTATCTCTGGTCAAATTAAAATAAATGAACAAATAAAATGAAATATTTTTTAAAAACATCTATTTACACCTAAGATGATAAATGTACAGAACATGTTATTCACAGGCAATTTAAGTAGGAATGTCAAGGAGGGCCTGGAAAAATTCATGGCAATCACAGGGCTAAACAGACTGAAGCACTATTTGACAAGAGCTGGGCACAAGGAGCTCATAAGTGTAGAATATCTTGTTAAAGTCATAGCCCAGAGAACAACAGGGAAAACTTTTGAAAGGTCCTGTGTCTTGACTAGATTCCTTTTTCAGGTAGGATCCTTGATGCATTGATAACTGATCTCCAGTTTTGTTTGAATCATTTTAGTTTCAGGCTTTCTCTGGACGAGACCTGAACATTTTACTGCGTCATCTTTTGGCTAGAACCAGGAAACGATCCAAGAAACGTGTAACTCCTGAATGCTTTTGGAAGTACTGCGTCTGATGTGAAAAAGCATCTATTAGCCAACTTGGGAACATCCACCTTAGGAAATTAGAAATAAAAATGGTTTGAAGACTGTATGACAAAAACTAGGAAACTATAACCTGTTCATTATTTGGAAAATAAACCCTCCTTGTTTTGCAAATATTATGAGTGGCTATTTTACTTATGAACATATCCTTAAAATCTGTATTTTTTCCCTTCAATTGTCCTTAAGTGGTTTTTTGTTTGTTTTGGTTGGTTGGTTGGTTTTAAAGATAGGACCTGTGTTGTGATCCTCCTGCCTCAGCCTCTATGCTTGGCTTGTTAGGGTGTGGCAGAAGTCAAACCTGGGCCTCCCACATGACTTTGGCCTTCTGAGTAGCAGTATCTACCAGTGCATGTACCATGGCTGGGGTGATTTCTGTAAACAATTAAAAGTAAAGCTAACAAATGAACAGAAGCAACACTAAAAAGAAAAAGTCATAAAAGTAAACTTCATTAAGATCATTAAACTAAAAATTAATTAAACAAATTGCATTATCTTAGTTATCATGTCCTCTCAGCCCTTAAAAATAACTAATTATTACCTTTTTTTTTAACAGATTTTTTGATATAGGGCTTGTGTGCTTGCCAGAGAGACAGAGAGAGACAGTGAGAGGAAAGTGAGAAGTCACCCTTTCCCCCAGAGGGGACAGCCAAATACAAATATCTTCTCCTCCATTCTCTTCTCAGGATTTTGGGCACACATGCACATGTGCCTGGTGTGTTTCAAGCCACTAGGTCTGAGACTCAAACTGCAGTCAGCCATGTGGGAAATCCAGTGATGTGACCATTATTCCACCTGCTGGCCCTGATAATCACTTTTTGAAAAAAAATTTGTACCTTTGTTGGAAAAATAAAAAATTCTAAAGTGAAAGAGGCCTGAAGATGAAGAGTTGGGAACAGCCTGAACTTGTAAAGTTGCAAAATTTTAAGTTGGGCACTGTCTATAAAATTCTAAAGCCCCTTACTTGTTTTAGTGGCATTAGGCAATTATTCTTACAGATGGGGGCTCAGTAGTCATATGCCAATGGTGAGTCCTTGTCCAAGTTATTTGACTCCCTTTGCCTCATTTCCTGTACTCTGTAAAATCAGGATAGTAACTCTTATTTCATGGAATAGCTAGGATGATTAAATGCGATAATTCATGTTAAGCATTTAAAGGGCCAGACTATGCCATAGCATATATGTAGTAAATACTATTCTTCTTCTTGCATTTGTTACTGTTTTTGTTGCAGAAACACCCAAATGACATAGAAGGTGTAAAATTTAAAAAGTTCCATTGGCTTCGGGATCTTGTTCATATTTCAGTTCTAGACTATGTTGCAGCCAGGTACATGGTCAGACTTTGTGAAACAGGGTCACCCACAGAATTTGTTAGAGTAATGTTGATCATTGAATTTCATAAATTTGGCATTAAAACTAGTATGATGAGGGCCAGCAGGTGACGTCATGATTAAGGCACTGGACTACCACATGGCAGATCACAGTTCGAGTCCTGGACTTGGCAGCTTCTCACCCCCCCCCCTCTGGTGAGCACATGTGTCCTATAATAATAATAATAATAAACAAAATTAAATAATTTTTTGAAAAATTAGTATTATTAATATGTGCATATATCCAGGATCCAATAAATTCTTCATAGTGCTGCAGTGAGGATTAAATAAACTAATGAATTTGAATATATATCTGACAATGCAACTGCAGAGTGCTGCTGAAAAAGGCCTTGTTAACCTATTATGAGGACCTCTCTACCACCCTAAGAAATAGTTAGAGGACTGGGCCGGAAGCACAGAGGTTAGGTGCTGAGTAGAGGATGCCTGACCCATCTGACAGACTGCTTATGAGGAACCCTCTACCACCCTAAGAAATAGAGGACTGGGCCGGAAGCACAGAGGTTAGGTGCTGAGTAGAGGATGCCTGACCCATCTGACAGACTGCTGTTACTGTCTTCTCTGTAGGGACATGTGCTTCCGTTCCTGGAGGGATGAGGAGCTGGAGAAGTGACTGTGGTGTGACTGCCCCACTGCGGGAGGAGGGGTGCTTCTCTTCCTCATGTAGTAACAACATGCAGTAGAAACAACAGAAAATACTGATATAGATATACAATATCTTGAATTCAGGGCAAAGATCTGTGACGCAGTACAAGAAATTTCTCACTCGAAATATACACAGTTTATTTATTATTTTTCATTAAAAAAGAGACCCAGTTAAAATATTAATAACCATTAAAAACAAGTAAAGTCACGCAGGTAATTCTAAATTCAGTTAGCCAGATTTTCAATTTGGATTAAACTGATCTTGTGAATTATAATGAATTTCCCTAATTACAAAACTACTCATACAGCATTTGCTTTTCAGAAATCTTGACCTCTTACCCAAGAAAATATAGCCTCTTGGGTAACCTTTATGTAAACACTGAAGCCTATAATATATATTTTTATTACCAATTTCTATAGTCATTAATAAAAAATGAAAATAAACTAGAACAACAAAGTTTAAACTTGGTAAAGCCCCCTTGGGAGGCAACAGCTGTCACTGCTGAAGCCCACTGCTCATCCTTAGCAGCAGAAACAATCTCTAAATGCACTAATTTACTTACCCATAGATGAGAACTGATAAACAGTCTTACGAATTTGTCTACAACAAGCACCAGTTTCAAATCAAGTTTAATATAACAGACATGCCATAAAATGTGTACTAAGGCAAAGAGATATGCAAATTTAAGTAAAATAAACATCTGGAAACAATAGAAAGGCTGAACTTATTAGAGAACATAAAGTTTGAAACAAGCATATCTAAATGCAGAACAATCCTGATAGCTATATGTATCATTTTTGTATGCATAAATTAAAAACTTATATCACTGGTGGACAATATAGGCTGGTTAATTAAAAAAAATTTGATTTCTCACTGAGGGCGAAAATATCACCTAATTTGGCCAACACACAAAGGCTTCAGAAATCATTTAGCTATCAAGATGGGATAGAATATGAGAATTCTCTATTTATGAAACAGAGATATTTTCATTAAACTGCTTAATATTACAAAATTCCAAGAAAAGTCAAAGGCAGCATTTGAAAATGGATCTGATACTATAAAATAGAATTACCACCCAGAAAACCACTTTAGAAAGGCAATCTGAGAATAGGACTGGAGATTTTGGGTCCAGCAGTCACCATGGATAAAAAAGTTGATTCTCCTAATCATTATCAGGATGCATTTATAAAAAGCTATAAAACTTCAAAGAAGAGAGAAATGTTTTCCTAAACAAACAAACAAACAAAACAAACAAAAGAAACAAAAAAAGTAAGTTAGTTTGTTGCAAGTTATATAAAAGGTTACTTAAAACCTTCATTTTCTTCTATTTTCCTTTTCTGATTTTCATGGGTGTGATTTTAATGTATCATTCAAGGTCGAGAAGGAATCCCTGAATTCTCTAAAGAGCACCAGAGAGTGAGCTGACTTATCAGGTAAACAATCATACTCACTTCTTAAAGACATAACTATAAATGGCATACGAAGCCCTGATTAATGGAAGACCTTGCAGTCCCCCATGGGCCAATATCACTAAGCAGTTCTAGACAAACTTTTCTCACTGCGCAGTCCCACAACATTACCTCCATTCAAGGGCAAATAAAAGGCAGTGCCAATCAGAACTCCGGTAGGAATGGAGACCTCTTTTGTGTAAATTGGTTGGGAAGAAAGAATTAACTGCTGTTTGTTCTGGCAAGATCGAACATTTAAACACATTGGGTATATAATATTAACTTCTATCTAAGTTGATTTTTTTTTTTTTTTTGCTGTAGGGCACGTATGCTTGCCAGAAGGACAGAGAGAGACAGATAGTCAGAAAGCAAGAAATCACCCCCCAGGGGGGATGGCCATGCTGCAATCCCTTCTCCTCCATTCTCCTCTAGGGATCTTGGGCACGCACACACACGTGCCTGGTGTGACTTTAAGCCACCAGGTCCGGGACTCGAACCATGGTTGACGACATGGGAGTCCAGAGACGTAGCCATTATGCCAACTGCTGGTTCCCGATTTTTAAATAATTTTTTTTTTTTGAGAGGTTTTCGCTATAGGGCGCATGCACTGGCCAGACAGACAGAGAGAAACATAGAGACAGAAAGCGAGAAATCACCCCCCAGGGGGGATGGTCATGCCGCAATCCCTTCTCCTCCATTCTCCTCTCGGGATCTTGGGCACGCACACACACACACCCGGCGTGAGTTTTAAGCCACCGGGTCCGAGACGCGAACTGCGGTCAACTACGTGGGAGTCCAGCGACATAGCCATTACGCTAACTGCTGGTTCCCTAAATAATTATTATTTTAAAAATGAAAACATTGAAAAGAAAAATACTACTGGTTATAAGTAAGAAACTCTTTTTAATGTTACACATGCAAACTCTCCAAAGAACAAGCCCATTGATAAGCTACTCAATTTGTTTTTAAAGCTTTTGCCATAAGGCACATGAGCTGACTTGACCAGAGGGACAGAAAGAGACAGTGAGAGGGAAAGTAAGAAATCACCACCAGGGTGATGGCATGCTGCAATCCCTTCTCCTCCTGGGATTTTGGGCATGCACACACACCTGGCTTAAGTTTTAAGCTACCAGATCTGGGACTTGAAAACATGATCGGCCATGTGGGAGTCCAGTGCCTTAACCCCTATACCACTGGCTAACCCCTAAACTACTCAATTTTTATGAAAAGGCTTCAAGAATTTCAGTGGAAGGAAGAACATCAAAAGGAAAAGCATCAACAAGAATGAAGGTAAATATTCAACCCCTAAAATCAGGTATTTTCAGACATGCTAATGGACAGTATATTTTAGTATGTTGTGGGAGTATTATAACCAAGTTACAGAAAGCCTAGATGAATGTATTAAGCTATGGGAACCATTTTGGCAAGTATACGATCCATAAGTGGGACGTACTCTTAACAGGGGAGAATGATTTATGCAGCATTATAACAAAATAAATGATGCTAAAGTTTGGGGCTTATTCTAGCTAAACCTGTAATTATAGCTTATTTTGGGTAACAAATGAAATAAAGTTTTCCATATACCTACCTCTTTAGAGGCTATTCAATCTCTTAACAAGATAGCTGAACTAGAACAAGAGCCAAATAGTTTTAATACATCAGGAACAAAGAGAAGTGTCCACTTTAGAAAAAAATTATTATCTACTAAAAAAAAAATCAAGAAGGAAAAACCTTACGTTTTAACTTTCTATGATAACTTCATGGCCATTTAAGAGTCTATGATTTAAAAAGATACACAAAGAGGTTTATTTGTCCAACGTGTCTGAGAAACACTGTGAAGGTACATCTTCACAGTCACTCAACTGCTGTCTTCTGCTGGGTCCTGCCCAGAGGATTCTGCAGCATCCACTGAATTTTTGTTCTCACAAGCGTCACAGCCCTCCAAAAAAGAACAAGAGCAGGTAGGTTATTTGATGCTAGTCATCTGAAGAGTTTTAAAATCAGAGAAAGGCTAGTCATGCAATACACTTTTAACTCTCCAACTTATTCATGTCTGAAAATATCCATTATAGTGGATTTTTTAAACATTTATTTATCTCCTGATTTGTTGTGATCTTCCAGCTGCCACCGGGTCCAGGACTTGAACTACAGTTGGCCACATGGGAGTCCAATGCCTCAACCACCATGCCACCTGTTGGCCCCTATAACCGATTTTTTATTATTAGAAGGTAAACAGTAGAAATTGTTTAAATACTTTAAAAAAAATTATTTTGAGGCTCACTCTTTATATACCCTGTTAAAAAACCCAGAGAAACATTTTAAAAATACTCTTCTAGTAACCAGTGCAGTTTGTGCTTTTTTGATGAGAATAAGACAGGAAGGGACTGAGGTAAGGGACATTCCAAACACCTATAATAAAACAATAAAACCTGATAGACAGGAGGTGGTTGACAGATTGAATCTGAAACCAATAAGAAACAAGATAGCATCTGGAATGACCACTGCTTACCCTTCGAACTCATTATACCCCATGACACTCTGTACATGCCATGACAGTTTACAATAACCGTGACAACAATCAGAACTACCATAGTAAGGCTAGAAAATAGGAGGACAGTGGTTCCAGGAAAACCACCACCCCCTTCTCAGAAAAATCATGAATAAACCACCTCTTACTCAGCCTGGCATTAAGCCAAGTCATAAAAGCCAGATGCCACAGAAGTTCACGGCCCGGCCTACGGGGCAGCCCTCCTAGCTCTCCTTTTGGGTAACAGTTTTCACCTTCCTCTTGAGGCTTGCAGGCAGGGAAGCAGTGGGCAGGGCAGTGTGTTTCAGGCTTATTCCCTGATCCTGTCTACCCAGGGAGGGAATGAAACTATTCACCTATCTCCCCTCATGGGGCAGCAGCTCCACTATGGAGTAATCTGCTCTGCACACTTTCCTTAATAAACCTGTTTTCACTCTCCCTCAAAGAATGAAACTGTTCACCTATCTCCCCTCATGGGGCAGCTCCACTATGGAGTAATCTGCTCTGCACACTTTCCTTAATAAACCTGTTTTCACTCTCCCTCAAAGGCTCACTCTTAAATTCTCTCCTGCACAGAGCCAAGGACCCTCCCACTCCAGGTGGAGACTCCCATGGTCAAACCTCCCCAGTAACAAGATCCCACATGACTATTCTTAAATGGCAGAAACTCATTCTTTTCTTTCAAAATAGGAATAGGGGAGAGGACTCTGAGAGGATGTTAGAGTTGAAAACCCGAGATCCTACTCCCCTCCTAGATGACAACTGCACGAACTGCAGTCTGGTGAAACTAATCTGGAACTCTGCAGTCTATCTGAAGGCCTCCAACCTCTGGAGAAAGGCTGAGGTGAGAAACTACACTTAGCACTTAGTTTCTGTCAATTTCGGCTTGCAGCACAGTGGCAGCTACCCATTCCCAACCCCTGGGGCAGGCTGCTACACGTGTGCTCCTGGAGCAGCTTACATGCAGCTTACTGTAGTCAGGGTAGGCGAGAAAGACCCTGCCCTCCAGAAGCTGAGGATCTCTGATCTGACTGCTGGCTGCTTCTGATCTTGGAGGTACCATCGTTACGACCTCCCCCCAATTCTGCACAGCCCCTTTGCCTTTAGCTGAAGCAACTTCCAGAGGATTTAAGGAGCCAGCCCCTTATCTTTTTCTTTCCTCCACCTTCGTTTTTCTTTTCCCCCTTTTGGGAGCCAGTTATTCAAAATCAGTTACTGTGCACACCCAGGGAAAGGCACAAGTATAAAAGGATCTGAGGACACCTTGAGTTTAACCCTCCTGCTAATCTCCAACAAACTAAACAAAACCCTGCAATTCTTGGGGACGGAAGAGAATCTTATTCCCAGGGTCACTATTATTTTCAAATGCCCAATTCCCAACAAAAAAATTACAAGGCATACAAAGAAACAATAAAGTATGGGCCATTTGAAGGAAAAAAAAGACCAACAGAAACAGTCCCTGAGAAAGATCAGAAGGAAAACTGGCTACACAAAGACTGTGCAACAACTGTCTTAAAGATGTTCAAGAACTGAAGACGTGGACATTCAAGAATGTGATGTATGAACAAAATGGAAATAAAAAGATAGAAAACATGGGAGGACACTAAAAAGAAATTCTGTAACTCAAAAGTACAAAACTAGGGCCAGTAGGTGGCATGGTGGTTAAGGGTGCTGGACTCCCACACAGTCCACCATGGTTCGAGTCCTGGACCTGGTGGCGTGCTTTCTCTCTCTCTCTGACCCTCTCTGGTCAAATAAATAAATAAATAAATAAATAAATAAATAAAGAAAGAAAGAAAGAAAGAAAGAAAGAAAGAAAGTTAAATAAAATAATGCTTTAAAAAAGTACAAAACTAAAATGAAAAATTCACTGGCGGTATTTAAAGGCCAATTGAGCGAGCAGAAGAAAAGACTACATGAACTTGAACTGTCAAGTCTAAGAAAACAAAGGAAAAAGATGGAAGAAAAAGTAATACAGCCTACAGGGACATGTAGGACACCATCAAGTAAATTGTCATAAGCCTTGTGGGAATCTAGAAAAAGAAGAAAGAGATAAAAGGGTAGAGATTAAAAATGGCTGAAAACTCCCCAAATTTGATACAAGACAGGAACAGAGACTAAAGAAACTCAACAAACTCCAAGTAGGATGAACTCAAGAGTCCGCACTGAGACACAGTAAAATCAAACAGGCTTGAAGACTGTGTCAGGTGCATGTGCATGCATGCCCAAACTCATGAGAGGAAACTTTAGAAAAAAGGGATTGGGGCATAGCCATTCCCTCTGGGGGTGGTATCTCACTTTCCCCCTTTCTGTCTGTCAGGAAGTGCACACACGTTATTAACAACAACAAAAAAGTACTGGCTCTGTGGCACAGGTGTAATGTGCTACCCAAGAGAAGCCAGAACCCACACGGGATGGTGGTTCGAATCCCTGGTCTAGCCAGCCTGAAAAATACAAATGTATGTGAGTGCCCAGAAACTGACAGGCTGGAAGACTGGAGAAAGGGGATCATGGGGTAATCAGACTCCAAGGAGGGTATTCTTCTCTTTTTCTCTCTCCCTCTCTCTCCTACGCTCACTCACACTGTCACGAACAAAGATTTAAAAAAAAAAAGATTTAAAAAGTTAGAAGCAGCAAGGAATCTTAGAATTGAGACATGATAAGGAAGATGAGTGGGCAACAGTTTGAGGGTAGGTGAAGGAAAAATAATAATTACGTTTTAACATCCTTTTAGATACCAGAAAGGGAATATTGGTAGAAGTTTTAATGCATGCAACTTGAACCTAGGTAATGGTTTCACAGGTATATGCATACATCCAAACTTATCAAATGTACACACTAAATATGTGCAGTTTAAAAACATTAAATGTCCTTCAATAAAGCTGTTAAAATTAAAAAAAAATCAAATAGTCTAAAGCCAAAGAGAATCCTCAAAGCAGAAACAAAGAAACAATTCATTATATACTAGAAACTCTCAAGAAGATTACTAGCAAATGTCTCATCAGACATTTTGGAGGCCAGGGACCAGCGGATGTGTAAATGGTTATACCGCTGGACTTGGACATGGCCAACCACAGTTTGAGTCCTGGACCTGGTGGCTTGAAACTCACACCAGGTGTGGGCGCATGCGTGCCCAAAATCCTGAGAGGAGAATGGAGGAAAAGGGGCTGCAGCATAGCCATCCCCCCCGGACGTGATTTCTTGTACTTTCTCTCTCTCTCTCCAGCAAGTGCACGTGCACTATAGCAAAAAGCTCTCTCTAAAAAAAAGAAAGTTTGGAGGCCAGAGGACAGTGGGCCAATGCAATCAACATGCTGAAAGGAAAAAAAAAAGTCAACTAAGAATCCTTTACCTAGCAAAACTGTCCTTCAAAAGTGAGAGGGAATTAAGATATTCCTAGATAAACAGAAGTTAAGGAGGGACTTTGCTACCACTAGACCTGCCAGTGAGAGAGCACTGAAGGTTGAAATGAAAGGACACTAGACAATAACTCAAAGCTGTATGAATCAGTAAAGAGCTCAGTGAAGGTAAATAAATAGGTGATTATAAAAGTTAGTATTATTATTCTTTTTATTTAACTTTATTTATCCATTTATTTTAATTTGACCAAAGAGGGATAGAGTGTGAGAGAGAGACAGAGGAAGAAAGTGAGAAAGCAAGCCGCCAGGTCTGGGACTTGAACCGTGGTTGGCCATGTGGGAGTCTAGCACCCTTAACCACCATGCCACCTGCCGGCCCCAAAAGCTAATATTATTTTAGCAATGATGTGTAACTTCATCATTTTTTTTTTTAATTTTGCTAAAGCATGTATGTGTTTGCTGCATCCAGAGAGAGAGAGAGAAAGAAAGAAAGAGAGAAAGTGAGAAAGTAAGTACCTCATAGGAGAGATCTTCACCGCAATCCCGTCTCCTCCACATTCCTCTTGGAATTTGGGGCACTTACACATATGCCTGGCATGTTTTTCAAGCTGCTAGGTCCCAGACTCAAACTGCACAGTTGGCTATGTGGGATCTAGCTACCTTAACCACAATGCCACTGGCTGGCCCCTTTTTGTTTTCTAAGATTCAAGAGACTAATACACTTAAATAAAACTATTAGTCTAAAAGTTAGTATTATTCTGGCTTTTATGGGTTTGCAATTCTACATTTTGTTTTCTACATCACTTAAGAAATTAAGACATTAAAGATTACTCTGTATTTTTAGACACACAATTAAAGGATCCTGGGACCAGCAGTTGCTGTAATGGCTATATTGCTGGACTCCCATATAGTCAACCTTGGCTTGAATTCCGGACCCAGTGGCTTAAATTCATGCCAGGCGCGTGTGCGTGCATGCCCAAGATCCCGAGAGGAGAATGGAGGAGAAGGGATTGCGGTGTGGCCATCCTGCCTGGGGGGTGATTTCTTGCTTTCTGTCTCTCTGTCTCTCTCTGTCTTTCTGGCAAGCACACGTGCCCTATAGCAAAAACCTCTAAAAAAAAAAAAAAAAGGATCTAATTCTTTCATAACATCAATACCTAAAAGAATATGGGGTTGGAGTTCCAGTGAAGCTAGTGTAAACTGACATCAAATTATATGTTGGGATGATAAACATATCAAGTAATCCCCATGGTTACCACAAAAGAAATAGCAAGTGAACAGGAAGAAAAAGAAAATACAAAGAATTAAAGTATATTTCACTGCAAATATCAACTAAACAGAAAAAGTCAGTAATAGAGAAAATGAGGGAAGGCCTCCTCCATGGTCTGGTGATTAAGGCATCTGGATCCCACATGGTCAACCCTGCAGTTTGAGTCCCAGTCCTGGCAGTGTGAGGAACATACTAGGTGCATGTATGCCCAAAATACCCAAATGAAGGAGAGACAGAGAAGGGACTGCGGTGTGACCATTCTCCATAGGGATTGAGTTCTTGCACTCTCTCTTTAGTGGGTATAAGTGCCCTCTGGCAAGTCAAAACAAAAACAAACAGAAAATGATGGGAAATAGCAAGAAGGCATTTAGTGAACAAATGTAAAAGGATGTCAAAAAGTTTGTGGAAAAATAGAATTAAGGTATAAGTTTATTTTGATGCAATTTTTTTTTGAAATCTATGCATAGTATTTTCATAGCATGCATTTTTCATGAACTTTTTGAAGACTCATATAGTGAAATTACACAGGTAAGTCTCTACCAGTATTTCCTTTAAGTGTGACTGGGTTAAATTTTTTAAACATCTTTAAGTGTGAATGGGTTAAATTTTTTAAACATAGAAGAAACTGATTAAAAAAAATCATGAGCTGGGGCCAGCAGGTGGTGTGGTAGTTAAGGTGCTGGACTTCCACATGGTGGACTGTGGTTCAAGTCCTGGACCCAGCGGTTTGCTTTCTCACTTTCCCTCACTCTGCCTCTTCCAGTCAAATTAAAAAAAATTAGTAATAAAAAGTAACTAATTAAATAATTCTATAAAAAATTTAAAAAGAACATGAGCCAATTATATGTTTATAAGAGACTATATGTTTATAAGAGACTCATTTGAGACACAAATAGTTTTAAAGAGAAAGGATGGAAGAAGGTATTCCATGCAAGTAACAACCAAAAGTGAATAAAAGGTTTCTCTAACTGAGCTAGTCACAAAGACAAATAGTGTAAGATTCTACTTACATGAAGTACCTAGAACAATCAAATTCAGAGAGTCATAAGGTAGAACAGTGGCTCAAGGGGTTAGTGAAGAGGAACGAGGAGTTACAGTTTAATATATACAGAGTTTCAGTTTTGCCAGATGAGCTCAATTCATGGTATGTTGCAGAGAGATGTAAAGCGGGTGCCAGAGAGATGTAAACGTATCTAATACCACTGAACTATACACTTAAAAATAGTCCAAGGTGGTAAATTTTATGTAAAGTGTATTTCACCACAGTGAAAAATGTGGTATCAAATTTTAAAAAGGAAAGAATAGAGAGGACTTCAATAGGTTGCTTACTTCATAAGCCTTTAATATTACACTTTTTTGAACATCTAAGTTTATTGTTAGAATTTTAACTTGACTCGCCAGCCTCTCACATCTTGGTACTTGTCGGGATCAAGATCTCTTACTAGTACAGCCATAACTACTATCATTACGGCTACTACCACCACCAGTTAGAACCACTGGTAAATCGAAGCCTCACTGTTTGGGCTATTCACAAATTATCTGATTGAAAAGACTTCAACAGCAAAAAGACTACTGGAGTTCCACTACGGCTCCTGCTAGGTGTGAATACCACCTCTGCTGTGAATCTTACATCTCAAATTTTAATTCTTTTCAAACATGGACGTTTGTTTGAAATGCATCTCTTACACTTCTTTTCAGTCAATTATACATCAAAGCAGATGTCATTACTCTTTTTTCCCCAACAAAGAAAAAAAAAAATTCTTGGAGTCAAAAATACTCATATTCATAATCCAATTAACTGCATAATCTTATACTAAATATTTAATAACTATATACCATACTTTGTTGGTGATTGTTAGGGACATTAACACCTATCACAGAAGAGCCTGTGAGGATTAAATATGTTAGTGCCATCATGCAATAACACGACTATATTAAGAACGTCGCTGTGTGATAGCTAGTCTTACTATGCTTACTTGGATGCCCATTTCTTGAGGGAGAGTCTGGCTTTGAATCCAAGAACGCACTTTAGCCAGCTCTTCCTTTTGCCCAAGAGAAAACTTCGGCTGTTGCTGCCTCATCCTTTCTAACTTCTGCAGGTCATCTTTTAGTACAACTTCTTTATCCCTGAAAATAAACAAAACAGAGTTTAATGAGGTAGAGTTCTTATTGAGGCATCTATACTTCTTTTGGGCTGTAATATAATTTTACACCTCTTATTAATATAAAATGTACAAAATTTAAAAAATCTACCAAATCATTTCTCTGTCAAGATGGTAAAGTAGGCCCTTTCTTTTTGTTTTTTTTTTCTTGGTGGCAAACACCTGTATGTCTTAATGAAGCACATAGAAGAAACACATTTCCCTTAGCTTTTCTTTTCTTTTAGAATGAAGAACAACCCGTCTTGAAAGGAAGGTTCGTGTACTTCAGTGCCACATTGGAAAGCACCGCCTTTATTTGCTTTTTCATCTCGTGTTGTGTTGCACTAGCATTATAACTCTTTCAACAAATCACTATCCCTCGATTTCAAATAAATGAATTTGAAAATGGATTTTTCCAAGGTTATATATGAAATATTTGAAGTGTATGTTGTATTATAAATACTAAGAAGCCATAAAAACACAGAAACTGAATCTTCCACAGTGCTATCTTACCTCTCAGGTACCTGGTATGTCATGAGAATGCACTCAGGTGTTTGCTCTATCATTCTCCAGATGGACTCTGGAGCTACCCCGGGGAATAGTTCTTTTTTCTGTACATCCTGAGGTTGCTGCTCATTTTGGGAGATTTCTGAAGAATGATCATTACTAGCAAAGTAAACACTGCTGTCACTGCTTCCTATAAAAAAATCAACGATAACAACAAATTAGAAAATACCTTTAAAGACTGATTTGCAAAACTGGCCCTCAATGGAAAACACAAAATAAACAGAAATACTTGTTCACAGATAATAGCTTTCCTCACTACCGCTCCCAGCTTTCATCCCAGGTAGCCTCAACCCCCTGTGAACAGCCTTCTATAGAAAGATCTCTGCTCTTCCCAAGATTTCCTTCTCCATTCCTCGTGAGCTCTCCGTTCTCAGGGCTGCATGTTGTTCCTTACCATCACCCATAACTGTTCTGTCTCCCAAATCACTAACATTTCAGCTTCACATTTTTATTTGCATGTTCAACTGTTCCAACTATAAATTGAGAACAGTGCCTTAGTCTTCCCCTTTGGCTCCCTTATTATTTAAAGTTCACAGTTCATCATTCAATAACACCCCTTAAAATACTTTAAGACCTCTTTCTGCCTCTGACTCTATACAACTATCAAGATCCTGTCAACTCCAATATAGCCAATAGGTGACTTTGATCTCATCTAAATGCAGGCAGCCAAACACATGGAGAAAGAGCACAGTACATTGGTTCTACAATAAATTCATCATTACCAGCCTCAAAAGGGCCAACGAAGGACCGGCCAGTCTCACAGGCTAGAGGTTAAGGAAGGCAGATAGCACATGGTTCCCCACACAGTTCAAATTCTAGTCCTGATGGCCTGAGAAACATGCCAGGTGCATGCACATGTATGCCTCCAACTACCAACAGGATGGAGAAATGGAGGAGAAGGTATTGCACCATGACTATGCCCTACTGAGGGTACCCCACCCCCTTGTTTCTCTCTCTCTGATGAGCACATACATCTTCTGGTGATTTAAAATTCTCTATTTTTCTCCCTCACTGTCACCGATTTCACAGGAAAAAGGTAGCCATGAGAAAGAAAATTCATCATACTCCTGATGTCAAACACATACAATTACTCATTTATACACTTCCTCCTCACCTTACTCCTGTTAAAATGGAGAAATCATTCATCCCTAGGCCCATCTCTTTATGGTTGCTGTGAAGTTTTATAGATCACTCCTTTCCCATCTTGTATCAGACCATTCTAGATAATTTTCATTTACTTAGAAACAAGTAAAAGCATGAAATGAACAAAAACATTTGTCTAATTAAAAAGGAACTATGTGGGTAAATATAAGGCAATTTTCTTCATTAAAAAAAATTTGGGCCGGTACACAGTGTAGTAGTTAAGGGAACCAGATCCCACATGACCAACCACAGTTCGAATCCTAACCCAAGGAGCTTAAAAAACCATGCCAAGCACCTGTGCGTACATGCCTTAAATCTCAACAGGAAGTAGAAAAGGAGAAGGAACTGCAAATGTGACCAGGTCCCCTTGGGGGGTGGAGGTGGGGTGTTTTTACTCTCTCTCTCTCCCTGACAAGTGCACATGCTTTCTGGCAATTAAAAAAAATTCTAAAAGAAAATCAACTGTTTAAAGAAAAAAATGTTATTGTGGAATTTACAACACATTATTATAATATATTGCAAAAATAGTGCAAAAAATAAAGGGTGAGATGGAAGTACTCTGCTTTAATGCTCTTATACAAAAAGGATTAAGAGTTGTAATATATATTTTAATTACTTATTAAATTTCATTTATTATTATTTAATTTGCTATAGGGCATGTGTGCTCACCAGAGACAGAGAAGGAAAGAGAGAAAAACAAGCCACCAGGTCCAGGACTTGAGCTGCAGTCGGCCATGTGGGAGTCTAGCACCTTAACCACCATACCATCTGCTTGTACCCAAGAGGTGTAATATTTGAAGGTTGGGCTGGCTCCTTGGCCTAGTGGTTAAGGGAACTGGATCTTACATGGCCAACAGAGCAGTTTGCATCCAGGCCCAGTGGCTTGAAAAACATGCCAGGCATGTGTGGGTACATTCCTCAAATCCTGACAAGATGCAGAATCAGAGGAGAATGGATTGCGGTGTAACCACACTCCACTGCAAGGGTGCTTTCTCCCTCTGACTCTTTGGTGAATATATGTGCCCTGTGCGTGTGGCGAGGGTGGTGGTGGTGGGGGATTGAAGGTAAACTGTGAAGTAAAAGAGGTACACTGTAAATTCTAGAGCAACAACAAAAAAGTGGGCAAAAAAATGAAAGGAAAAAAAAATAGAGAGGCATGCTTGAGAAGCTAATACTGGAGAAAAAAATGAATAAAAATATACAATTAACCCAGAAGGAGAAGGGTAGAAGGAAAGGTGCAAATAGTAGATGAGATAAAAACTAAATAAACAGCAGGATGGAAGATCTAATTTAAAGCCAAGCAGGTCAATAATCACATTAAATGTTAATGGTCAAAGGAAGCACCTGAATTAAAAGGCAGAGATTGCCATAAGGACAAACTGGTTATAAGAATATCACTTTCAGTAAAAGACAATAATAAATTAAAAGTAAAAAGAAAAAACATACCATGTACACACTATTCACAATAAAGTTGGATATTCTACTGATACCAAAGTAGATTTCAAGGCAAGATATATTTCAAGACAAAGAAATCAATTTGTCATGTGGACATAATAACCTTAAATGGGTATGCGTTTACTAAAAGAGTTTCAAAAAACTTATCTAACTGCAAGAAGAAAAAGACAAATTCACAATCATAGCTGGATATTATAACAGTCTGTCATAAAAACCAACAGTGATACATTGACTAATTTACTCCTTTATACCTGTGGACACTATCAGAAAATCATCATTAAAGTTTCTCTTCCCACTGTAGTCACATCTAAGTCAGAGTCTCCTCAAGAGGCCAACTAGTCGTGGAAGCTCTTCATCAGAGGGCTGAGCTTTGAAACAATCAATGATAGTCTGAGGAGCCATTCTGAGCAATGGGGAACACTCATGTACTGGGTGGTAAGGGGAGATCCAAGCACTAAGTGCTCCAGGAGCTTTGGGTTTGTCACATATGCCACTGTGGAGCAGGCAGACGCAGCCATGAATACAAGGCCACACAAGGTGGATGGAAGAGTTGTGGAAACAAAAAGGGCTGTTTCAAGAGAAGAGTCTCAAAGAGCAGGTGTGTACTTAACTGTGGAAAAGATCAATATTGATGGCATTAAAGAAGATACTGAATAATACTGTCTAAGAAATTGTTTTTAATGTGTGGGAAAACTGAAGTGATGACTGAAATCATTAACTTTTTCCAGGAGTGAAACCAAGAAGGAATGAATGGCAGGGCTAGCAGATGGTGTGGAGGTTAAGGTGGTTGGATCCCACATAATTGATTGCATGGTTAGAGTACCAGACCCAGTGTCTTGAAAAACACATTGGGCATGTGTGCAGGTGCATCTAATATCCCATAAGGGACTACAGCATGGCCATCCACTGTGGGAGGTGCTTTCTCATTTTCTCTTTTTCTCTTTGTTGAACTCGTGAATCCTACAGCCAAAAAAATTAAAAAAAAAAAGAAACAAACAAACAAAAGCATGTCTAACAGGATCCCACTGTGATCTACCCCCAGCCTCAACCAGCCCAGATCATGGGCACATGCATGCATGCCCAGCATGCACAGGGAAGCCACTTTGGGACATGAATCTGTGACTTTTCCACATGGGTTCAGCATCAGAGAGTACTGTGTTACTTCTGCATCACCAGCTGCTCTCCCCAACAGATTTTTGAAACCAACATTATCCTGATACCAAAACCAGACTAAAACAATACAAAAAAAGAAAGCAACAAATCAACATTTCATACAACAAACACAATAACCCTTACAAAATATTAGGAAAGGGAATCCAGAAATATATAAAAAGGGTAAAATAGCATAACTAAAAACAAGGTTAATTTAATTATTTAAGAATTAATATAATTTGCCATATTGATAAAACAATTATCTTAATAGATGAAGAAAACCATATCCATAAACTAAAGGATTTCCTCAATCTGATAAACCGCATTTAAGGGAAACCTAGATTTAATATCATATTAATAGTGAAACTGCTTTCCCCTTAAGACTGAACAAGGCAAGAATGTCTTTTTGTCACTTTTTCTATTCACTACCGCACTGGGGACTTAGCCAGTTAAATAAGGCGAAACAAATAATGACATAGAGATTAGAAAGAGAGAAGTAAAACTATATTTGCAGACAATAAAATTGCATAGATCCTACAGAACCTACAAAAGAGCTACTAAATCTAACAAACGAGGGACCAGCAAATGGCATAATGGTTATGTCACTGGACTCCTATGTATAGTCAACCACAGTCTGAGTCCTGGACCCAGTGGCTTAAAACTCTGCCAGGAACATGTGCTTGCATGCCCCAAATCCTGAGAAGAGAATGGAGAAGAAAAGATTGTGGCATCACCCTGGGGAGTGATTTCTTGCTTTCTGTCTCTCTGGCAAGTGCATGCACCTTATAGCAAAAATCTCTCTCTAAAAAAAAAAAGACTCTCGGGACCAGCAGTTAGCATAATGGTTATGTCGCTGGACTCCCATGTAGTCGACTGCTGTTTGAGTCCTGGACCTGGTGGCTTAAACTCACACTGGGCGCATGTATGCGCGTGCCCAAGATCCCCAGAGGAGAATGGAGAAGGGGTTGCAGCGGGCATCCCCCGGGGGGTGATTTCTTCTTGCTTTCTGTCTCTCTCTGTCTTTCTGGTGAGCACACGTGCCCTATAGCAAAAAAACAAAACAAACAAAAAAAAAAGCTCTCAAAAAAAAAAAAAACAGACTCTCTTAAAAAGGAAAAAAAAAAAAGAGGAGCCAGCAGATGGTATATGGTATAGTGGTTATGGTGCTGAACTTCTACATGGCCAATCGTGGTTCAAGTCCCAGATCAGCCACCTTGAAAATCACGCTGGGTGTGTGTGCATGCATATACAAAACACCAGGGAGGATTGTAGAGTGGCCATCATCCTTGGGGATGTATTTAAAGAAAACCTAGATTTAATATTTAGAATTAAACCTAGATTTCTCACTTTCCTTCTTGCTGTCTCTGACTCTCCAGCAAGTGTATGTGCCCTATAGCAAAAACCTAAAAACACATACACACATATAATAAATGAGTTCAGCAAGAATACAGAATCCAAATTCAAAATATAAAATTTGATTGAATTTCTATATGCTAACAACAAATCACTGGAAATGGAACATTTGTAAATGCTATGTACAATAACATCAAAAATTATAACATCCTTAGGGATAAATTTAGCAAAGTATGTGTAAGACATGTACACTGAAAATTACAAAGCACTGCTGAAAAAAAAGTAAAGGCATATATAAATAGAGAAATACACATGACTGCGGACTCAATATTGCTAGAAAGATAATTCTTCCAAAATTGATCTATAGATAGACTCAACACAATCTCCATCAAAATCCCAGCAGATTTTTCTGCAGACACTGAGAAACTGATCTAGGACCTTGGTTCATATAATTACATACCCCTAATATCCAGTATCATTTTGAAAAGAAAAGCAGGCAGCTGTGTGACACAGTAGTACTGTGCTGCTCAAGAGAAGCTAGATTCCACATGGCAACTGCAGTTCAAATCCCTGTGCCAGTCAGCCTGAAATACACCATAATGCATGTGAATGTACGGGATCTGATGGTCTGGAGGACTGGAGGAATGGATTGTGGTATGACCAGACCTTATGAGGGTGCTCATCTCTCTGTTATTCTCACATGAATGTGTATAAATTCTATTATAAATAAAGGAAAAAAATTACTGTAAGATGAATAAAACTGGATGACTTACCCTACCAAATTTCAAGGCTTTCTTGAAAGCTCAAAAGAGCATGGCATAACCTAAAGCTAGGTATATAGATCAAAGGAACAGAAAAGAGTACAGAAATAAACACGCATACATGTGACCAATTTATTTTCAACAAAGATGCTGAAATATCCAACAGCGGAAAAATGCAGGTTTTCAACAAATAGAGCAGAAACTGGATATCCATACAGGATAAAAGTATTTCAACCCTTACCTCAAAACAAAAATTAACTCAAAATGGGTCATACATCTAACTATAAGAGCTAAATCTACAAAACCTCCAAGAGAAAACACAGGAGACTATTTAGTGACTTTTGGTTAAGGAAAGAGTTACTAAAAAGGGCGCTTAAAAGTACAACATGTAACATAAAAAACTCAGTAAGCTGAATTTCATTAAAAAAATTCTCTTCAAAAGATACTGTTAATAAAATGAAAAGGCAAGTCACACATAGAGAGGAAATTTTGCAAAACATGCTTAATAAAGGACTTGTATCCAGAATATATATAGAACTCTTACTACTCAATAAGAGAACTAATAAACTTCCCAGGGAAAAAATGTGCAAGAGATTTGAACAGATATCATCAAAGATGACACATGGAGGGCAAATAAGTACATGAAAAGATACTAACATCACCGGTCAACATATATCGATTTCATTCCTCTAGGTATTTACCCAAAGGAAGAGAAGAGAAAACATATATTCACAAAAAAGACATATTCAAATGCTCAAAGCAGAAACAGCTTAAAACTGGAAACAACCCAATAACCTCTGTCCAATCTGTCAACTGGTGAATGGAGATCCACACAATGAAATTCTACTCAGCAATAAAAAGGAATAAACTACAGATACATGCAATAAGGATGAATCACAAAGGCTTATGCAACTGAAAAAATGCCAACACAAAACACTGTGGACTGCCTGATTCAATTTATATGAAATAGAGAAAAAGCAAAACGAACAGGACAGAAGTACATCAGTGGTTTACAGGAGCCAAAGGATCAACGAAGGAATGATGCTAACGGTTCACGGGAACATTTGGGAGGTGATGGAAATATTCTTTGTGGTGATTGTAGTGGGGGGTCATAATAGTGTACACTTCTATGAAAATTCTTTTTCCGCACACCTAAAATTGGTGAATTTTATTGCATGTAAATATACCCCAACAGAGCTTAGCAGATGAAAACAAAACTAAACTTTACTTCTGTACTAGTGCCAAAACCAGGTAGCCCATGACATGGTGAGAATTTGGCAATGGTGTTTGAGGAATCCTGATCCACTACCTGATGCTGTAGAACCAGTTCCAGATGGAGATTCCTTGTGAAGTACTGCAGAGAGTTTGCCAGCAGCAGGATGATGGATCTTGTTCCCCCTGTTGCCTGTAACATGCTGCCAGCAAGAAAGGCCACAAGATAAGAGACCTGAACATCTTGAGCGTCACATTATAAAATAACGGGTAGAGCATCAACTTCACATGTTAAACTGAGACACATAGATAATGGAGACATTAAAAACTTTTCAGCCTATCCCCACGAATGTGGTCAGTTCCTTTGTACATAATATTAAAGATACTACTGTTTTCTGAGCATGTACTATCAGGTTGTCAGAAAAGTCCTAACATATTTCTGTTTTTCTATGAAAAATGTGTCATGGCTTTTCTGACAACCCAATATATACCAGGCACCACACAGTATATGCTTTGAATTTTTTTGCTGTTATTCAGCAACTACATAGTGAGCATTTCATATGTTCCAAATACTAGGAATACAATTTTGAACAAAACACAGTTCCAGGTACCCTGGACATCTATTGCATGGGGAGATGTAGTATATATGCATCATTTAATCCTCACAATGAGCTATTAAGTATTCATCTTTCCATTTTCCTAATAAGGAAAGAAAGAAAAAGGTTAAATAACATATCTGGCTAGCCCACCTAACTAGTGACAGAGCTGGGATCGGAATCCATGTCTTGCTCCATAGCCCAGGCTTTGCTCATGGTGATTCGCTGCCTTACCTTCGATTTTTAGCAAGTGCATTAATACAAGGCTTTCAAAAAGTGGGCATACTGGGGCCTGCAGGTGGTGTGGTTGTTAGATGCTGGACTACCACATGGCTGACCATGGTTAGATTTCCAGACTTGGTGGATTGAAAATCATGCCAGGCCAGGGCCAGCAGATGGTGTGGTGTTTGAGGCACTGAACTCCCACAGAGTCAACCATGATTTGAGTACCAGAGATGGCAGCTTGCTTTCTCACTTTCCCTTTCTCTCTCTCTGTCTCTCTCCAGTCAAATTAAATATAATAAGATCATTAATACAATTTAAAAAATTATTTTTAAAAAAAGAGAAAAGAAAGGGAAAAAATGACAGGCATGTATGCATACATGCATGCCCAAAATCTGAGGAGGAGAACAGAGAAGGGATTCAGGTATGGCCATTTCCCCTGAAGGATGATTTCTCACATTCCCTCTCACTGTCTCTCTCCGGCAAGTGTACACCTCCTATGACAAAAACCTGAAAAGAAATGTGAGTACATTTGTTTGAGTTGTACCATCATGTTTTAAACATCTATTAATGAAGGATACTATACCTTGAAGGGAAGACTGAAGAAAAACTTGTGTACATATTCATACTTGTCTTGGATTCTATAATTGTACATCAGATTATAATATTTAATCTGATAAATAAATCTGAGAATGCCTTTTTAGGTAAAGGAATGAAAAGTGAAAGGAAATTGACCAAAAATGTTTTTATTTTTCAGTGTGTCAAACTAGAAACTACCTCGTTTCCTGATAATGACTAAAGTGGCTCGTATTCCCTCCATACACACAGTCGTTTGTTCTACAACTATGCGCTCAAATGTGCAACTGCTGCATTTGTATCTTGTCAATATGACTTATTTCCATTGTACCAGATCATAATCCCAGGTATAAGTGAAACATATATTTTATAGGCAATTAATACATTAAATTTAATACCTGGCTAGCAAATGTTAAAGGGTGGAGGGAACCTAGTGCACAAAGAAAACTTGAAAGACAGCACTCTGGGGAAAATCTCACAAAGTATAGATTTCTTCCATTCTTGCCTTGTAAATGGAGTTGGCTAGATATAGTGCATGTTTCTGAAGAACAAGGCTTACAATTAGTTGTAAGCAGACTACCTACTCGGATTATCGATGTTGAACCCCAAAAGAACCTTTATTTTACTAAGAGGACTCATGGTTACTTCCTTGCTGGTGTGTTGCAAGTTAGCATCACTTACATATTCTAGGCACGTGTCTTTTTTCATCCAATCTGAAGATTCTGATGATCTGGGCATTTCTTCCTGAAGTAAGTTTAACTGTAATGGTGAGCTGCTCCGTGAATTAATAAATGGGTGATCTTCACTCTGCGTCTCCCATTTCTCCTGGACTCTCCTTTGGTTGATGCCTGAAAATGGTGGTTCCAGGTCTGGAGTCACTGTTGATACTGAGGGTGGCATGTCAGGAGAGCCCGTTGCTCCCAAAAATGAATATGGAGAGAAGGACGGTGATGACAGAGGAGAGATTGCAGGTCCATGCAGGAAAATGGTCATAAAAGTATCCAGGTTAGGAGAAGGGAAAGCTGGAAAAGACTGCAGGCCACTAGGCAGAAGTGGCTTAGGCAGACATTCCAGCACAGCTCCTGAGGCTGCATGTTCTCTTTCCAGAGAGCTCATACTTGGCAGGGGGAAAGCTGGAATAAGATACGGCGCCTGGCTGGGAATCATCATGGCAGACGGGAATGCCAGGCCCGAGGCATGGGGAGAGGAGGCAGCAGGAGGGTCCCAGGGTTGCATGTTCTGAAGCTCGCCCCTGCCGTGGGAACAGAGGTCATCAGGAGGGCTCTGGCTGTTGCTGTCCCACAGCACAGGCAGCTTCTTCCGCTTGTGCTTCCCTTTCTTGTAACCAGCTGAACTGGTTTGCTTGGAAGTAGTCTCTCCTAAAAGCATAAAGGTGGAGGCATATTATGGAAAATTAGACTGAAAAAAGAAGAGAAGCATGTTATTTACAGGCAATTTTAAGTAGATGACAAAATAATAAACAATTGTCAATGGTAACTATGTCTACAACAGGAATAACAAAAAAAAAAAGTTCTAAAAAAGAACAAAATTCAGGATAAAAACTGTTGGGATCAGCAGTTAGTGTAATGGCTATGTTGCTGGACTCCCACGTAGTCAACAGTGGTCCGAGTCCCGGACCCGGTGGCTTAAACTCACACCAGGCGTGTGTGCGTGCCCAAGATCCCGAGAGGAGAATGGAGGAGAAGCGACTGCGGAATGGCTATCCCCCTGGGGATTGATTTCTCGCTTTCTGTCTCTCTGTCTCTCTCTTTCTGGCGAGCACATGTGCCCTATAGCAAAAACCTCTCCCCCCCCCAAAAAAAATTGTTGCTATAAAATAATCTTACTTTAGCATCCATCGGCTTCTTAGAAAAATCAGTTTCTCAGACAGAGAAACTAAGAAATAGCCTAGATAAACTAGTGATACAAATACATTTATTTTAGCATCTCTCATCAGTTCCTTAAACATGAAACTCCTGTTGTTCGCTCCCAATTCTCCTAGTACTTAAATATGATTTGTAACAGCTAAAAAGATAAATAGAATATGTTACCTTGAACATATGAATATTTAGCTTTGCTTCTGCTTTCCTGATGAAGATAGGAGATGTAGGGAGATGACAGGATCTTTTCCCGGAATTTATCAACATAATTCTGTTCTTCCTTCTGTGTGTGGGCTGACAGAACAGCCTTTGTAAGTCCTATATGCTTCAGTTCTTCTGAGGCCAAAGGAGCTGGCTGTGTGTTTAGGGTCCAGGGTTCACATGCTAGGGTGGCATTTTCTGCTGAAGATAGATTTAATTTTAATTCCTCTAAATCACTTGTATTTATTTGCTTTATACTTTTTAAACTGTCTTCAGGGAATTTTTATAAACATTATTATAACTACTGTAATATAAAAAAATTGGTTAGTCTGGCACAAAAATTCTTATTTTTCTGTCTTTATATTCTTTGTTCACATTTATAGGCATTTATGGAGTTGTAATAATCAGTTTGCATATATTTATTTAATTTTTTTTTTTTTTTTTTTTTTGCTATAGGGTGCGTGCGCTCACCAGACAGACAGAGACACAGAGACAGAAAATGAGAAATTATCCCCCAGGGGGGATGGCCACACCGCAATCCCTTCTCCTCCATTCCCCTCTCAGGATCTTGGGTATGCATGCACACACGCCCAGCGGGAGTTTAAGCCACCGGGTCCAGGATGCAAACCGCAGTCGACTACATGGGAGTCCAGTGACATAGCCATTACACCAACTGCTGGTCCCTATTTAAATTTTTTTCATTGAAAATATTTTTCTGTTTCTATGAATCTTAAAAAATTTTCTTTTTTTAATCTTTGAATTTATTTTCTAAGTAGGTAATATATTTATGTGGTTAAAATACTGACAAATATCAAAGATATTTAGGGGGGTTGGCAGGTAGAATGGTGGTTAAGGCACTGGATCCCACATGCTGACTGTGCAGTTTGAGTCCCAGAGCCTGAGACTTGAGAGGCACACTAGGTGCATGTATGTGCCAAAGTCCAGAGAGGAGAATGGAGAAGAGAGTGTGGCATGACCAACCCTCCTTGGGGTGATTTCTCATTTTCTCTCTCTGGTGCACACACGGGCCCCATAGTTAAATAAAAAAGTATTTTGAAAATTCTCCCTATTCCTCTCCACCATCTTCCTAATTCTCATTCACACCCACTGCCCCTTGTTCACTGCCCTTGCCCCAACAAGGAAACCATTTCTTTCCCATGTCCTTCACATTTCTTCATATATGTGTGTGTGTGTGTATAACATATAGTGTATGTGTATATATATTATATATATTCATGCATATATATACATATATGTATATAAACATATATATTATATATATATAAAGAATATAAAGACAATACAAAGAAATATAAAGAAAATACAAAGAATATAAAGACACACACACACATACATATACATGCATGAATAGAGTCTTATCTCCCTCCTTTTGACCCTATTTTTACCCAGAAGGCATATATGTAGCCTGCAACTTACCTTTTCATTTAACAACATCTTTGGAGAACTTTATCAGTTTCCAAAGTAGTCTGGTGGGAAGAGAATGGCCCAGACAGGGGAATCAGAGAGCTCTAAGAAAGCCCCCAGAGTATTCAGAAAATATACCAGTGCAGTCATGTGAAAAAAAAAAAAAAAAAAACAGTGCAGTAATGTGAAAAAAAAAAAAACCCTGAAAGGATTAGGGAGAACAATACCAAAGCTCACACAAGGTGGAGAACAGTGCCTGTTCCCATCAGCCAGATGGAAAATCTCATACTTCATATGGTATTGGACAGAGTACTCAGAAGACTGTGCCTCAGTAGTAGAGAAAAATGAGACCACATCCTGCCTAACAAGTTTTAAAAAGCAAAGCCTTTCAGTTACTTAATTGGCTCAATACTACTTGTAGAAAGACAAAAAGTATCAGGCAGTCCTTTGCAGTATCTGACATCCAGTCAACACTCACCAGTCACACAAAGCAGCAGAAAAATACAAACTGTAATAAGAAAAAGGCAGAGAAACTGAGTCTACAATCCATACAGAAAAAACAAAACAAAACTAGAATCCTCAAGGCAAATCTTGAAAAAGAACAAAGTTGAATGTTTTACACTACTTGATTTTAAGACTTAACTATAAAGCTACATGAATCAGGACTATTCCATACTGGCATGAGGGGTTACAAATTTTGTCTGTCTTGTCAGAGAACCTATTTTTAGCTTTAATATTCTCTCTTTTCTATTATGTTAACTTTTACTTTTATCTTTATTATTTCCTTCCTCTACCTTGGGTTTACTTTGTTCTTTTGCTAGTTTTTTCTTTTAATAGAGATCATTGCTATAGGGCATGTGCACTCACTGAACGGACAGAAAGAGACAGAGAGACAGTGAGAAACCACCCCGCGGGAAGGATGGCCATACTGCAATCCTTTCTCCTCTACTCTCCTCTCAGGATTTTGGGTATGCATGCACACACGCCTAGCATGAGTTTTAAGCCACCGGCTTTTGGACTTGAACAGTGGTTGACCATATCGAAGTCCAGCGACGTAACTGTTATGCTGTCTGCTGTTTTCTTTCACTAGTTTCTTAAATTGGAGCTTTAGATCACTACTTGAGAATTTCTTTTTCAACATTAACATGTAAAATTATTAATCTCTTTATAAGCACCTTATTTTAGATGCATCTCACAAATTTTAGCATGTTATACTTTCATTATCATTGACTTTGAAATAATTTCTAATTCCCTTTGTGATTTCTTCTTTGAATCACACATTACTCAGAAATGTGTTATTTGAAATGTTTGGGTTTAAATACATTATTATTGATTTCTAATTTAGTTTACCCAAGCCAAAGACGCTGTTACAGGTTCAAAATATCATTAATGGCAATAGCTCCTGGAGACTAGTTAGATTCCCTACTCTGCTACTTATGTGCCACAAGACCACGGGCTGGTTAGGTTACTCCACCCGTTTGTACCTTAAGTCTCTCTAAAAATGAAAGTAATGATTTGCAAGAAAATGCACTTGTGAATTCTGGTTTTCAGATCGAACTTACGATTAGAGTCAGGGTGTAAACTGCAGGAATGTGAGCTTTCTAGGAAGCAAAAGATAAAACAATTTCTTTATAGTTTAAGAATATATGGGCTCTGGTAATGCTTTTTTCCCTTGGAATAAAGACGTGACTTTACAGATGCTGAGACTATTTTAAGATCAGGATAAACTACTATCAGTAAATATTTTCTTAAATGAAAGCATTTAAGACCAGAGTATAGGCATCATGGCACAATGCAAAAGAGCTTTCTGTATTGGCTGAGACCCTTCCTATGATGTAGGGGCTGAGCCATGAATAAGTAGGAACCTGAAGTATTTAAAAAAGGTACACTGGGGGCAAGAAGGTGGCATGGTGGTGAGGCAATGGACTCCCACATGGCCGAATACGTTCAAGTCCTGGACCTGGCAGCTTGAAATTCATGCCAGACATATGCACATGCGTGCCCGAATTCCTGAGAGTCCTGAGGGACTGCAGTATGGCCATTCCCCAGGAGGGAGATTTCTCACTTTCTCTCTCTCTCTCTCTGTCTCTGATGAACACATGTGCCCTAAAGATTAAAAACTCGTTAAAAAAAAAAAGGTACACTAAAAAATGTTCCTGTCCTAAGGTGCTACCTCAGTTCCAATAAAACTCTAGCTTTGGCTGATTAGAAATGCAATCTATTCTCACAACAGTTGTGTCCTGGAACATTTTCCAAAACTCCACAGCACTCTTGTCAATGCTACATTCTCTACCTTACAGGACTGTTGGGAGGATTTACTGAGTTAATACCAACGAATAACTAAGAGCAGGAAATGACACACACTAATAGTAACAGTGTAACATGAGTTGGCTAGTATGACACTGAAGACTAGCAAAGAGAAATTAAGAGATGATCTGAAAATTCAATTTAACACATTTGTCATAATCTCATCTACCAAATCATTATAAGTAACAAAAGAGCCAAAAGGATAGGAGGCAGTAAAAAGGAATGAAAGGAAAACATTAGATCAGAATAATTTACTAAGTCTTATGTAAAGAGAAGGTTTAAACCCACTTTATTCATCAGACCAATACAAAAACATGGGGACTAGCAGATGGAATAGTGGTTATGTCACTGGACTCCTACGTGGTCCACTACAGTTTGAGTTCTAGACCTGGTGGCTTGAAACTCACACCAGGTGTGTGTACATGTCCAAAATCCCAAGAGTAGGCTGGAGGAGAAGGGACTGTGGCGTGGCCACTCCCCTGGGGGCTGATTTCTTGCTTCCTGTCTGTCTCTCTGGTCAGTGCATGCACCCTATAGCAAAAACCTCTCTCTCAAAACAAAACAAAACAAAACAAAACAAAACATGACTGGTGTAGTCACAACTTCAGTCTATGTATGAAGTGATATTTCCTTTAAAGGTCACCACAAAGTGACTGATGCAGTCCCATTAATAATGGCTAACACCTATTGAGGGCTTACTACTATATACCTACCAGGCACGTTCCAAGTGTTTACATGTGCCAACTAACTCCATCAATAAATAACAGAATGAAGAATACAGTCCTGGGAACCAGCAGGTGATATAGTGGTTAAGGAGCTGGACTTACACGTGGCTAACTGCAGTTCAAGTGTCGGACTTGGTGGCTTGCCTTCTCACTTTTTGTCAGTCTGTCTCTCTCTCTGTCTCTCTCTACTGAGCACATGTGCCCTATAGTAAACTTAATAATAATAATAGTAATGATAATATATAAAATAATAAAAAAGAAATACAGTCCAAAATATGTAATCAAAATAAATACAATGCCCTTTCCAAAAATAGTTTAACTGAATTAGAGAAAGAAATGGGGATTCATAAATTAGAAGTGATACAGCTATTAATGACTTTTATTTTCTCTTCATAGCAAATTTGGAGTTGGGTGTATTGTCAAAGAAAAAGACAAATGTGGTACCTGACTCCACGGGCGGGACATGGACAATGGTGCTGCTGTAACTGTACTGGCTTATGCCTGAGCCCAAGTTCAGTGCTGTCGTGGACATGGTCCGCGGGACACCTCCTTCGGCATCTGTGGACTGTCCATTTGTTGGCATTTTTGATTCAGGTATAGCTGGGATTTGAGAAACCGCTGGTGATGTAAGAGAAACCGACAATGAAAAAACATTCCCAGTGGAAAACTTGCATAAAAGACCTAGTACATGGAAACTTATAACTGGTAAGTTAAAGCCTACCAGCCACAAAGAGGTGATATCAAACTAGGATTTTGTGATCATAATGAAGTAATTTAAGACAAGATATTCAAAAGAAAGGGCAAAAGGATGGATTTACATTTCCTTTTATTTAACTGTGAAGAGAACTCCAGTTACCTTGCAAAGCCTGGGCATCATCTGCCTTGTGGTTTTGTCTGTCTTCCTCTGAGGAAGTTGTGTTTGTACAGGAAATACACTTCCTTTTCAAAGCTGGGATGTTATAGCTCTTCAGGTATCTGAAACAACACAACAGACCACATTCTTACTTGTCCCCTAACGGTGCCATTTCCTACCTCTTTGCTTTTCTCATGCCACTTGTTTGGGATACTCTGCATTTTCTTCTTCTTCTTCATTTTTTTTTTTAAGAAGTTTTTGCTATAGGGTGCGTGCGCTTGCCAGAAAGACAGAGAGACAGAGAGCGAGAAATCACCCCCCAGAGGGGATGGCCATGCCGCAATCCCTTCTCCTCTTGGGATGTGCCCTATAGTAAACTTAATAATAATAATAGTAATGATAATATATAAAATAATAAAAAAGAAATACAGTCCAAAATATGTAATCAAAATAAATACAATGCCCTTTCCAAAAATAGTTTAACTGAATTAGAGAAAGAAATGGGGATTCATAAATTAGAAGTGATACAGCTATTAATGACTTTTATTTTCTCTTCATAGCAAATTTGGAGTTGGGTGTATTGTCAAAGAAAAAGACAAATGTGGTACCTGACTCCACGGGCGGGACATGGACAATGGTGCTGCTGTAACTGTACTGGCTTATGCCTGAGCCCAAGTTCAGTGCTGTCGTGGACATGGTCCGCGGGACACCTCCTTCGGCATCTGTGGACTGTCCATTTGTTGGCATTTTTGATTCAGGTATAGCTGGGATTTGAGAAACCGCTGGTGATGTAAGAGAAACCGACAATGAAAAAACATTCCCAGTGGAAAACTTGCATAAAAGACCTAGTACATGGAAACTTATAACTGGTAAGTTAAAGCCTACCAGCCACAAAGAGGTGATATCAAACTAGGATTTTGTGATCATAATGAAGTAATTTAAGACAAGATATTCAAAAGAAAGGGCAAAAGGATGGATTTACATTTCCTTTTATTTAACTGTGAAGAGAACTCCAGTTACCTTGCAAAGCCTGGGCATCATCTGCCTTGTGGTTTTGTCTGTCTTCCTCTGAGGAAGTTGTGTTTGTACAGGAAATACACTTCCTTTTCAAAGCTGGGATGTTATAGCTCTTCAGGTATCTGAAACAACACAACAGACCACATTCTTACTTGTCCCCTAACGGTGCCATTTCCTACCTCTTTGCTTTTCTCATGCCACTTGTTTGGGATACTCTGCATTTTCTTCTTCTTCTTCATTTTTTTTTTTAAGAAGTTTTTGCTATAGGGTGCGTGCGCTTGCCAGAAAGACAGAGAGACAGAGAGCGAGAAATCACCCCCCAGAGGGGATGGCCATGCCGCAATCCCTTCTCCTCTTGGGATCTTGGGCACGCATGCACATGCGCCCAGCATGAGTTTAAGCCACTGGGTCCAGGACTCGAATCACCGTCAACTACATGGGAGTTCAGTGACATAGCCATTACGCCAACTGCTGCTCCCCTTCTGTGATGAATTCTCTGAGCATCCCGGCCTGCATCACTGGACTGTAATCTCTGTTACTGTGGTCTTAAACTGGTCTCTAAATCTTACACAATTTAACCTTGACAAACTTAGGTTTTGTTTTCTCAGCTATATCATAGTTTTTGTTTTTAAGATTTTATTTAACTTTATTTATTTTAATTTCACTGGAGGATGTGAGAGAGAGAGAAAGTAAGTCGCCAGGTCTGGGACTCAAACCACAGTCGGCCATGTGGAAGTCCAGCCCCCTTAACCACCATGCCACCTGCTGGCCCTCCATAGCTTCTTCAAGAATGGATGCATCTTCTAACTTTTTGCACTCTTCCTGATGTTCAGTACATTATAAACTGTATGCAGTGGGTACTCCACAAATATCTACTAATTTAGGCCCAGTAGATGCCATGGTGGTTAAGGTGCTGTATCCCACATGCCAACTCTGGTTCAAGTCCCAGATTTGGTGATTTGAAAAACATGCCACATGCATGTGTGTGTGTTTCTGTGTGTGTGTGTGTGTACCCAAAATTCTGAGAGAAGAATGGAGAAGGGATTGTGGCATGGCTGTCTCCCCTGGGAGGTGATTTTTCACTCTCTCTGGCAAGCACACACACCCTACGGCAAAAATTGGGGGGGAAAGTCTACTAATTTACAGTAAAAAATCAAGACAAAACAACAGCTATTCAAACTTCTATGAATGGGGACCAGATAGTGGTGGCAGTGGTTAAATACAATGCTCTACTAGGCAATCCCATGTGCAAAGGTTCCTGGTTCAAGCCTGGAGACCTCCCTAAGTACATAGGGCATGCATGTACCCAAAATCTGTGGTGGCTGAAAGCCAGGGTAGATCACAGTGACAGGCCCTGTCGGGATGCTGTCTGTCTATCCATCTCTCTCATTTATGGAAAGGAGAGAAATAAATTTTTAAACATTCTATGAAGGCTTCTATGAAGGCTTCATGGTATGCATTAGGGAAAAACTAACATGTTATCAAAACGTGTGTCTCATACCTGATAACGCTATCAATACAGTTTATCTGCTGATAGGATGGGCTGTGCTGATCTTTCCTCAAATCCTCATAAGGCTCAGTGTACATGCTATTGTTTTGTAATGTCTGCAAGGAAGAAGAGGCCTTCTGCTCATCTGAAAGAAAGGATATGCAATTAAGAGCATTTGCCATGTGGTTATGAACATATATTTATTCACCAAAACTAAATCACAGCTTTGTGATATATACATTAATAGAACATACACAGTTATTAAAAGTGAGCTCAGATTTATCCTTCTATTATAGAAAGATATCCACAATATATAGTAATGGGATTAAGTACAGAGCACATTATACCTATAATGATCACACTTCTGTTTAGTAAAAATACGGAATGAAACAAATGTTTTAGGCAAAGATTATATAAAGGAATGAAACTATTAGGTGAAAGTTTGATGGGGTACTTTCCAATGCTGACACTACCTGCATAACTGATTAATCCTGGCATCACTAGGAGCAGTCTGTTCAGACACTGTGTGCTTCTCAAGAGTTGCAAAACGAAGTACATGCCATTGCCCATGTGGGACGTGTGCTCAACAGAACTTTCACGATAACTGATCAAACAGTTCTCATCTGTGCTGTCCAATAGTGGCCACTAATACCACTTGTGGCTATTAAGCACTTGAAATGTGGCTAGTGCAACTGAAAAATCACGTTTTTTATTGTATTCATTTGTATTAAATTAGAATTTAAATTGCCAAGTGTGTCTAGCAGTCACACTGGGTAGCAAAGATAACAGAGATAACAGAGAAAAGAAAAAAGGCCTTCAGCCTTGAGTACTGAATAGCTTAAAACTTCCTATAGGAGAATGTGTCAGTAAAGACGACTGGAAAAGAGTGGCCAGAAAGATAAGAATAAAATCTTATGTGTTTTTATTCATTAGCTTTTTCTTAATTTTTAAATAATTTTAGACTTAAGAAGAGTTGTTATTAAAAACAGTACAACTTCCATATGCCCATTACCTAGTTTCTACAACCAGAACATAATGCCCAAAGCAAAGAAATGAAAAGTGATACAATGCTAGGAAGCTAAAAATTCAGGCTTTATTTGGATTTCACCAGTTTAACATGAACTGTAGTTTTTTTTTTTTTTTTTTTAATTATTTAACTTGATTTATTCATTTATTTTCATTTGACCAGAGAGGGACAGAGTGAGAGAAAGCGAGAGAGGGAAAGTGAGAAAGCAAGCCACCAGGTCTGGGACTTGAACTATAGTTGGCCATGTGGGAGTCCAGCGCCTTAACCACCATGCCACCTGCTA
>NW_006159616.1:16109608-16125498 GCF_000334495.1 Tupaia belangeri chinensis
TTCCACCTTGCTCCCCCCCCCCCCACGAATTGTAGTCTTTTGTTCCAGGAGCCAATCTAGGATCTCACACAGTATTTAGATGTCATGTCTCCTCAGTCTACTTCAACTTGTGATAGTTCCTTAGTCTTTTCTTGTCTTTCATAATTTTGACACTTAAAGATTACAGGTTTAGGAATTTTTCAGAAAATCCTTCAATTTGAGATTTTCTGGTATTTTCTCATGATTAGGAGGATATGCATTTTGGAAGAGAATGCTGCAGAGGTATGGGTCTCTCTTTCTGCAGGAGTGCAGATGCTGATGTTTCATGACTGTAATCTTGGTTAATGAGTTGTTAGCCCTGACCGTTGGCTAGGTGGCATCTGTCAACTATATCCTGCATAAAGTTATTCTGTAATGTAATAAATAATGGAAACAATACTTGTTTTGGAGAAATATTTTAAAACCATGCAAATACCCTGTTTCTCTTAACTTTTTACCTACTGGTTACATAATAATATAAATGTACTTGATACCACTGAACTATACACTTAAAAATAGTTAAAATGGAGGGCCAGATGGTGGTATATTGGTAAGGCAGATGGAGGCCACGTGGCTGACCGTGTTGTTCAAGTCTGGACCTGGTAGCCTGAAAACACAACGGGTGCATGTGCGTACGTGTCCCAAATCCCAAGAGAATAGAGGAGAAGGGATTGCAGCATAGCCATTCTTGTGGGTGGTGAGTTCTCACTTTATCTCTCCCCACCCACCAGCAAGCACATGTGCCCTATAGCAAAAACAAAAAAACCCAAAAAGATTAAAATGGTAAATTTAACGTTATGTTTTTTGAGAGGTTTTTGCTATAATGCGTGTGTGCTTGCTAGAAAGACAGAGAGACAGAAATCACCCCTCAGGGGGGATGGCCACGCTGCAATCCTGTCGTCTCCTCCATTCTCCTCTCGGGATCTTGGGCACGCACACATATGCACCCAGCATGAGTTTAAGCCACCAGGTCCAGGACTTGAACCGTAGTCGACCACATGGGAGGCCAGTAATATAGCCATTATACCACTGCTAGTCCCCAATGTTATGTATATTTTACCACAATTAAAAAACACCTTTCATCTACTAATTTAGGCACTCAATGGATGATACTCCCTGTAGCAATTACTTCTGTGGAATTCTAATAGCAATTTTCTATTTCCTTTTTCTGTCTACATGTATTAAACTTCTTCTACAAGTAAGAGTTTTGGGGCCAACCAGTAGTGTAGTTAAGGCAGCTGGATCCCACACAGTGAAATACATAACTCAAGTCCTGGACCCACTGGTGTAAAAAATGCCCCAGGCACATGTTCATGTATGGCCAAAGTCCCAAAAGGAGAACAAAGGGATTGTGGCATGGCCATTCCCCCAAGTACTTTCTCACTCCCCTGCCTCTTTTTAGTGACTGCATGCGCCCTACAGAAAATTTAAAAAAAAAAAAAAGTTTTCCTCCCCTCTTTTTTATTTAATCATTCATTAGGCACTCATGTGCTTGCTAGAAAGACAGAGAGACAGAAATCACCCCTCAGGGGGGATGGCCACGCTGCAATCCTGTCGTCTCCTCCATTCTCCTCTCGGGATCTTGGGCACGCACACATATGCACCCAGCATGAGTTTAAGCCACCAGGTCCAGGACTTGAACCGTAGTCGACCACATGGGAGGCCAGTAATATAGCCATTATACCACTGCTAGTCCCCAATGTTATGTATATTTTACCACAATTAAAAAACACCTTTCATCTACTAATTTAGGCACTCAATGGATGATACTCCCTGTAGCAATTACTTCTGTGGAATTCTAATAGCAATTTTCTATTTCCTTTTTCTGTCTACATGTATTAAACTTCTTCTACAAGTAAGAGTTTTGGGGCCAACCAGTAGTGTAGTTAAGGCAGCTGGATCCCACACAGTGAAATACATAACTCAAGTCCTGGACCCACTGGTGTAAAAAATGCCCCAGGCACATGTTCATGTATGGCCAAAGTCCCAAAAGGAGAACAAAGGGATTGTGGCATGGCCATTCCCCCAAGTACTTTCTCACTCCCCTGCCTCTTTTTAGTGACTGCATGCGCCCTACAGAAAATTTAAAAAAAAAAAAAAGTTTTCCTCCCCTCTTTTTTATTTAATCATTCATTAGGCACTCATAAGATATTTATTGGTTGGATTGCAATTCAATATGATCATTTATTTTGTTGCTCAAATTGTTTCAGTTTGGGCCATCGGGAATGCTTTCAAATTGTCTCTTGTGGCCTTCTGACATGTCAGGTCCCCCCCTTTTTTTTTCTTCCTTGAGCACTTCCTTCCATTCTGGTTCTGGTTCTCTTTATTGGAAAAATATACTTAGAAATCAAGATCTGAGTGCTAGCTATACTCACTCCTAAATGTGTCCCTGTTTATAGGTCCTCTCAATGGACAGAGCTAGCAAATATATGTCTATATACTAACCCGTGTCTACCCATCCATCCACTCATCTGTACATTAAACAAGAGGAAGTGAGCTCATGATACTTTAACTCTAAGCCAGTACCACAAAGCTCACTTCAGCATTCCTCCTTTGGTTATTTGTAACTTTTCTGGTAGTAAGGAATCTAGTTACCACTCTGTAATGTATTTAATTTACCAATTTGTTCAACCCTAGTATACATACGAAGTAGCTTCAGAACTGCTAACCCATACTCTGGTGAGAAACAAACAACAATTTGTGTACACTGTGTACATTAATACTTTGTATTTAGCCATAGGGTTTCCACCACCAACATTCAGCCAGACCTGGATCACGGGCATGTGCCTGGTGGTCTCCAGACTCGAACCAGGAACCAACCCGTGCGGGATTGCCTCACACAGCATTACATATTACCATCTGGCCCTAAAGCTTTTAATTTTGATAAAGTCTAATTTGTCTTCCTTTTTTTCATTCAGCATAGCTAAAGATTTATTAATTTTATTTTTTCCCTGCTTTAAATTCCATTGATATCTGGTTTTTATTTCCTTCCTTCAGCTACATTAGATTTAACTGGTTCTTTCTCTTGTTTGTTAAATAGAAAACTTACGACTACTGAGTAGAGGCCATTCTTTATCTGATATAAACAATGCTTTAAATTTCCCTTTAAGCATTGCTTTACGTATGTCTCATGTAGCTTATGTTGTCTTTTCATTTTATTCAGTTCAAAATGCTTTCCTTTCCCTAGACACTTTCTCCTTGACCTGAGGTCTTTTATTTCAAAACATTTGAGGATTTTCTAGCTTAATTCATCACATTCAGAGGATACACTCTGCATTATTGCTATTCTTTAAAAATTATTCAGGTTTATACAGACCCTGAATATGGGCTATCCTGAGTCTGTGGGGGAAAATATGTATTATGTTGTTGGGTGGAGTGTCCCATAAATGCCAATTAGGTCAGTCTTGTTGATGTGTGTTCGAGTGTTCTGTATCTTCACTAACTTTTTCTACTTCTTTCATCAACACAAAAGAAAAGAGTGCTGAAGTCTCCAAATACCACTGTGGATTTGTCTACTTCTCACTGCAGTATCAGTTTTGGCTGAATGTATTTTAAAGCTCTCATGTTAGCTGCAATGAACATGTAGAACGGTTCTATGTTCTTCGAGAATCAGTCCCTTTATCCTAACACAATCTCCTTCTGTAACCCTGGTAATATTCTTTGTTCTAAAATATACTGTGTATGATATGAATATAGCTTTTCAACTTTCTCCTGACTCATGTTAGCTTGGTAGATGTTTTCTAATTATCGTTAGCCTGTTATTTTCAAAATGGGTTCTCAAAAATAGTATATAGCTGGATCTTTTCATCCAATATGATCATTTCTGACTTTAACTGGTATGCTGAGATACCATATTTAATGTGATTATTGATATTACTGGATTAAAATATCCCATCTTGCCATTTTTTTTTCTATTTGTTCCATTTGTTATTGTTTTTGGCTGTTTCTTTTTTCTACCTTTTCTTTTTTTGCCTCATTTTGGATTAAGTGTCTTCAATTCTTTTTTTTTTAGAGAGTTTTTTTTTTTTAGAGAGGTTTTTTTTTTTTTTTTTTGCTATAGAGTGCATGCACTTGCTAGACAGAGAAAGAGAGACAGGATGGTCACATTACTATCCCTTCCCCTCCATTCTCCTCTTGGGATCTTAGGCACACACACACATGCATGAGGCGTGAGTTTCAAGCCACCGGGTCTGGGACTCAAACCGAGGTCAACTCCATGGGAATCCAGCAACATGACCATTATGCCATATGCTGGTCCCAAGTGACTTAAATTCTATTTTATCTTTGCTGATCACCCGTTATTTATACATCCTTAAAAACCTCCTCTAATTGTTGTCCTCAAGTTTCCAAGATATATTTATAAATACTCAGTGTTTACCTCGAAATAATATTATATACTCTTTCAAATATAGTGTAAGGATATTATAATGATATATTCCTAATACTTCCCTTCCAATCTTCACAGTACTGCTGTCACATATTTTACTTTTATATATGCTATAAATGTAGAATAATACTTGTTTTAGTCAGTTATTTTTATAGCAATTAAAAATAATTACAAAATATATTCTATTTCCATTGGAAAACCATTTTCAGTGCTTTTAACTTCTCTGTGTACATCCAAGTTTTGTTCTGCTCTTACTTCTTCCATGAGTAATTGAGGAAGAGTGAGAAATAGAAACAGAGACGGGTAGGTACTTCAACAGGGTCCTTATGCTGCAAATCACACCCAGCTTCAGATCCACTTCTGATTATGAGCATTCACCTACCTGGCATGTTCACGGAAGTCTCTGAACATGAACCTGGAACCGTCCCACGTGGGTCAGCCTCACAGAGAGCTGCGTTATTGCTGAGCTACCATCTGGCTCTAGAGCCAAGTTTTTTGTCTGGTATCATATTCCTTCTGCCTTAAGAAATTCCTTTAGCATTTCTTTCTTTTTTTCTGACTTTAAGAAAAAAACATTTTTTTTTCTTTAATTGCCAGAAAGCATGTGCACTTGCAGATGTCCATCTACCCCATTTTCCATGAAAGACAGAGAGAGAAAGAGAAGGGGAGAGAGGAGAGAGAGAGAGAGAGAGAGAGAGAGAGAGAGAAACAAAGAAACAAGCACCCCCAGTAGAATCCTACAGCTGAGATCCATCCCCCAGCCCACCCCAGATCATGGGCACTGTGTCCTCAGTGTGTCTAGGGAGTTCCTAGATGCAAACCCGAAACCTTCTCACATGGACCCAGCCTTGTGGAATGTGCACGACCACTGGGTCACGATCTGGCCCTCCATTAGCATTTCCTACAGAAGCCTGCTGGCAATAATTTCTACAATTTCTGTTTCAGAAACTCTTTGTATCATCTTCATTTCTGGAAGAATATTTTTCACTAGGTCTAGAATTCTGTGTTAAAAGTTTCTTTTCTTCAAAGAGGCTACTCTACTGTCTTTTCAGTGTGCAGTTTCTGAAGAAATGTCTACTGTAATTATTATCTTTCTCTATATGTAGTCTTTTTTTCCTCTGGCTGTTTTCATTATTTTCTTTCTTGGTTTCCAGAAGTTTGAAGGTGATAAGATGATGTGGTTTCTTTTCTTTTTTTTCTATATTGACTTGACTTGATGTCCTTTGGATCGCTGGAAAATTCTTGGCTGCTATTTCTTCAAGTTATTTCTTGTAGGATTCCAGTAACACTTATGTTAGTTTGATATTACTCTCAAATTCTTAGGATGTTCTATTCTGTTTGTTTCATTCTTCTTTTTCTGTTCTGATCTGAATTTCTGAAGTTATCTGTTTTTGAGTTTACCAATTCTTTTCTTGGTTGTATTGAGTGCCCATGAAAGCCATCTCTAACATTTTCATTTGACTCTTTCTTTAATGCTCTATTTCTATGCTAGATTGATCACCTTGTCTTGCATGTTGCCCACTTTAACTACGAACCTTTAATGTTGATAATATATAATGTTATTCATAATTATTTTAAGTTTCCTATCACTTCTCAACTTCTGTGCATATCTTTGTCTTGTTCTGAGGATTGTTTTGTCTCTTGGGAGGTTTCTTCTCCCTTGCCTTTCCATATGCGTCATAATTTCTTATTGAGAACTGAGTAACTTGTGTAGGACACTGGCATGCCTTACCTTCTATTAAGTCTGTGTATGAATTAGTCTAATTACATTTTAAGCCAAGTTTGAGTCTGTTGATGCTAAAGTTTTATAAACAGACTTTTCAAATTCCTTTCACTATACTTTGTGCTTCAGGTGGCAGCTGTTTACTGGAGTTTTTTTGCTTTTTCTCACAGAGTAAGTCTATCCTACTTTGAACTTTTGGTTCTCCCTTACTCACTTACTCAGCCTGTATGCCGTAATCAAGTACTCATGTCTCATTCCTCCCTGCAAGCATGTAACTCCTCCCTGTAACCTCTGCACTCTGATGGCTGCAAAGAAAGGTCATGAACTTGTGGTCTGCCTGGCTTTTTCATTTGTGTAAGCCTGCAATGATGCTCTTTTTGGCTCTCCACATCCCTCAGCAGAAACTGGAAGTACTCTCACTCTGCCATGGTTCAGTTCATGGGTCATCTGTTTGCACTCAGGCATTCTATCACCCAGACACAGATCACTCAGTTTTCCTGGGTTTCTCCAATTAGGTCTCTTGTGGCTGGCATATGTACATGTAGCTGAAAGTGCCTGATATCTCTCTATTGCCTTGCCCTCCTACGTTAACTTGAAAAATCTCCCTTCTTGGGCTAACCACAGTGGCATGTGATGCTAAGAAACTGTATTCCAAAGACTGGCACCACACAGGAGGCCTGGGCTCAATTCCTATACAGCTATAAGGGTGACTATGGTGGAATATACCTATAATTTCAGCAATACAGGAGGGTGAGAGAAGAGGATCACAACACAGTGAGACCATGTCTTAAACAAACAAACGAAAAACAAAAACCCATCCTTCTGGATCCACTTTAAAATATTATATAACCTTACCAAGAAAAATAAAACTATAAACAAAAAGTATTACCCGCCCTTGATTAAGAAAGGTAAAATATAAACGTAAGTTCTTAAGTGTCAGCTCTAACACTCTGTCCATAAAACATGCATGCGATGACCACCGTACATTTTTTTCACTGGTGTATATCTCCTCTCAATTTCTAACATTAACACTGTAATATTTTTAAGGCATACCTTTGTTTCTTTCAAAGAGAGACAGTTTCTTTATCACTGTTTAAACTTGTAGGTCTCAGAGGCAGCAGGTGATGTAGTGGTTAAGACACTAGACTCCCATATGGGTGGACAATGGTTTGAGTCCTGAACCTGGCAGGTTGAAACTCATGCTTGGTGCATGTGTGTGTATACCCAAAATCCCAAGAGGGGAATGGAGGAGAAGGGATTGTAGCATGACCATCCCCCTGCAGGTGATTTCTAGCTTTCTGTCTCTTCAGCAAGTTCATGCACCCTGTAGTAAAAATCTCTCAAAACAAAAAAAACAAAACAACTTATGTCTCAAACAGTTAATAAAATCAAGATATCCAAGAAACATTGGGTTTTCAAGGCTATACTAAATGGCAACAGATCTTCCTTCTTCCCCAAAGTCACATCCTATGTGTGCTGTGAGATGCATATGCATCTAAGTAGTGGGGCATTTTAGTTTAGAAAGCAGCAGCATAGACACACACATTTACCTGTGGCTTACATTTTATAAAATCACGAATGATGATGTCAGCCTTCAAAAAAAGATACTACCCATCAGATTACCAGATCAGTGGTAGATAACAAGAAACAGTAATGCAGGAGATGAGAAAGAAAGATAATGAGATGAAACAGGTCAGGTGTAAAATTGTGATACTAATATGAGACCTCAGGCAAGGTAGCGGGAGAAGGACTGACTGAATCAGGCAGGGAAAAAAAAAGTAGCAATTTTGTCTTTAAGGCCTCCTAAAACAATTTTCTCTACAAGGACATGGGATAATGACAAATAACAAGAATAATATTTAAAATAAATTCTGCAGACAGTGAATCTGCTGGTTTTGAGGAGGAAAAAAGGCAGTTTTTCCCTATCTTGTAAGCTTACATGTAATAGAAGAAGAAACAAATGGAATGCTAAACTTCCCATAAAGCCGACAAGAGAAACGTAAAGGGCAAGACTTCTATATGTGGAAGGAGTCATACAGGCTCTGCTTTGGGCGAAATGCTGTGTCCTTCTAAAAGTCATACATTGGAACTTAAACACCAGTGTGGCATTATTAAGAAGGGGCCCTTAGGAAGTGTCTGTCATTATAGCAGAGCCCTCATGGATGGGACAACAACTTTAAAAAAGGGCTGGACGCAGTCCCTCTGTCATCTAAGGACAGAGCACGTCTCCTCCAGCAGACATGGTGTTCAAGGAAACATCCTGGAAGCACAGACTTGAGCCCTCACTGGATATGAGACCTGCCAGAACTAGTGTTCCACTGCCCAGTCTCCAAAACTGTAAGACACACATTTCTGTTGTTTATAAAATATCTAGTCTTAGAAATTCTGTTACAGTAGCACAGACTAAGGCTCCCAATGATATCATCTATGAGAATAAGTTTTACTTTTTCCGTGCTATAAAACATGAGACTCCTGAAAAATACAGCTATTACTTTTTTAAAATAAAGAATTATGTATTTATTTAACTTTGTTATTGTTGTTATTTCTTACTTTGACCAGAGAGAGACAGAGAGAGAGAGAAAGGGAAAGTAAGAAGGCAAGTCAAGCTACCAGGTCTGAGACTCAAATCAGTCAGCTTGGTGGGAGTCCAGTGCCTTAACCACCAAGCCACCTGCCAGCCCCTACAACTATTATTTTTATTGTTACTACTATTAACCCCGGGAAAGAAATTTCACCTCTACTGTGTGAAATGTCTATATTTATCTAACAATTTAGGTAACCAAAATCTATCACATCTTCCAAAATTACATTAACATTTGGGGTAAGAAATTAAAAAGCCAACCTAATTTGATCTCTACATTATAGAATTTTCCTCTGCTATGTAATGCAACTAGGTTAACTTTTCCAAATAATGCCAATTAATATGTTTAATCCAATTATTTTGAAATATCCTTTACTTCGTATTAGAGAAAAATAATATGTATCAAGAAAAAAGCCAAAGATTTTCATTCAATTAAGGTCATAGATATTCCCCACTGTCTGATGGAAAGGGATTATTATTTTTATATACTTTAGTATCTGAAATGCATTTTAAATTCAACTTTTTTTCATTTTCTTTCCTTTTTTAAAATTTTTCTGTGGGGGCATATTTCCTTGCTGGGGAGAGAGACTGAGAAGGAAAATGTGAAGGGGGACAGTCACACTGCAATCCCTTTCCTTCCACTTCTTCTTTTGGGATTTTGGGCATGCATGCACACACACCTGGTGTGTTTTTCAAGCCACCAGGTCCAGCACCTTCACTACCAGGCAGATCCAGCCACCTTAACCACGCCATCAGTTGGTCCAAAACTCTTTTTTAAAAATTTGGTACAGGGCGTGTGTGCTCACTGGAAAGAGAGAGAGCAAGTAAGGAATGCTTGTGGACCCTCCAGGGGGAACCCCCATGCCACTTCTCCTTCATTCTCTTCTTAGGAATTCTGTGCACACACTTGGTCTATTTTTTAACCACTGGGTCTGGACCTTGAATTGTGCAGTTGATCATGTGGAATCTAGACACCTTAACCACCACACCACTGGCTGGTCCTCAAATACTGTTTAACTGCCAGAGTATGTATGTGCTTGTCAGGGCTTTGGGCATGTGCACACACATGCCTTGTGTGTTTTTCAAAGCCACCAGGGCCAGAATTTGAATCACAGTCAGCCCCGTGGAATTCTGCTCTCTTACCCATCAGGCTATTGTATGGGACTGGCCCCAAATCAACTTCTTTGGTTTGCAGACAGCTTATACAAACAAGAAAATCTTTGAACTCGCTGGTATTATCATGAAAGTTAATTCTTCAGTAAAAGTGTAATTGAAACTACATTCTAATAACTTCTAGCTTTCAGAATAATATTTGCTGCTGCCATTATTATTATTAATATTACTACAGGTACCTGGACAAATAAGGAAATCTGCAAAGCAATCTATGCTCTTGGCTCACTTATGTCATGTCTATGCAGAAAAGAAGACCTGGGGGGCTGTCCCGCTGACTCACCACCACCGAGCAGTCCCGTGTGTGTTCCCTTCACTGGCTTGATTGATGATCTGGTCATCGACTCAATGTAGAGCTGCTGACCTAGATTCTTAATTTTATTTACACTGGCGTAGACCTGCTTCAAGGTCATCTTAGGAAAAAGAATGATAAAATATGTTTTAAAGGTGTAAAACTGTTCAATAAAAGGTAAGTAAATAAAACACATTTGATTTTGGTTCTCTGAAGACAAAATAACTAAAAGCACAGTTATCACTTACATTCAGTTTCCCAACATGCCATGGCACACCAGTCCCAGTGAAACGTTAAGTAAGTCTGTTCACAACATGTCAATTCTCAGAAAGCACACAGTTCATTCAAATATCACTGTCCAGGAGTAAGATTTCCTTTTCACATACATTTTTCCAAACCAAAATGGATTAAAATGTCTATAATCAGTTGAGATCTTCAAGTCGAGAACACATACTAGGAGGTCACATGTGCAGATCTGGCATAGACATATTACAGAGAAAAGGCTGCCTATACCAAAACACAGCACCTGCCCACTCACCGGTTCCTTCTGCGGCTCCTCTGCACCATGCCCGCTGCACTCACTGGAAGATGCCACGCTAATGTGATGCTCCTGGGAACCGCTGCTGCCCAGGCTCCCATAGCCACTGGAAGCACTCGCGTGAACGGGCTAAAGGAAAAGACAAGACCAACTTCGGAGTTATTGGTTATCTAAATATCTACCTCAGAGTTTACCTAAAATCATCAGAAAATTAAGATGAAAATTTCCAAAATCCTGAATTAGGTATGAGAAAGTTGAGGCTTCTAAACTCTCAGGCTGACATGAGAGACATTCCTTTGCCAAGTCAGTGATTCTCAAGGGCAAAGTCTAATTTTCTATCTAGGTACATTTGACATTGGAACAATATATTTTTTAAAGCCACAGAATAATTGATTTTTAAAAATATGAAAATAAACTCTAGTTCTTTATGATGAGTTTAAGGAGAACAAATTAAATACATGAAGTTTGACTCATTTATGTAAAAATGTCTAATTACTATTCTAAGGGGAAAAGGCATAGCTAGTCAAAGAAGTTGTGGGGGAAGACAATGTTAATCAGCTTAATAATACCCCACAATCCTCTGAACAACTCAAATGACATATACACCACCCTATTTTTAAATTACTTCATAATAGTTCACGAAACCTTGAAACTCTAGGAAAGACATCTGAAAACCACTGGGCTAAGATGTGTGACACCATCAGCTCTTATTTTCCACAAGCTTACTGAGTGATCTCTGGTAGATCTCTGGTATTTCTTTTCCTGATTTGACCTTATAATGAGATACTGAGATCTACTGCCCTTTGTCTCACACCTTTAAAATTATTAAAATTATTAAAAAAAACACCAGCGCCAAAAGAGTTTGTGCACACTGGTGGCATTTGGAATACAAGCAGAATTTTCTCATACAAGAATAACTTCTCTGTCCTACTGCTTACTGTGGCTCTGTTCACTGTCTACAAATGGACTCTTAAAGAATATTCTGTGTTTTTAACATAGAAAGAGGAACAAAAAATTAAATTCCAATTAAAAACAAAAAGAGAACAACAAAAATTTATAAAATGTACAGAGACTCTCTCTGTACAAAAATAAAACTCTCTTTAATGAATGTTAACACAAAACACAATTATGGGAAATTTTTGTGTCTGTTTTTAAAAATCTCTCACTTTACCTGCAAGAGAAGTTTGTGAATTTGTTCTTGTAATTCTGCTATGTCTTTGTCATTACTGTGGTTCTTTTTTATTCTGGTAGCAAAAACATCTTCATTTAGTGGACCCCTATAAAATGCCAAGTGAAAGACTGAGTCACGCAATTTAAACTTAATTTGCAATAAAGTCTAAAGTGATTTTTAATACTTCAGAGAACAATCCTATACTTTCACAATACAACTCTAACTCCAAATATGGAAAACATAAGCTAAAATGCTATTTGTGATGGTACAGAAAATACTGAAAAACAAACGAGACACTAACAGGCTTCCTCAGTTTCTTTTTAGCACTAATCTTCCTGTAACTGCTTCAGTATGATACACGTGCAAAATCTAAAATCAGTGACAAGTAACCTCCTTAGCTACTAAAATATCTTCAACAATAACCAGTCTTAAAAAATTTTATAATAAATTAATTTTACTCATGACAGAGAGCAAGTGTGTGACAGAAAGAAAGAAATAAAGAGATTAAGACAGACAGGGGCAAGACTAGATGGTGTAACGGTTACGTCACTGGACTTCCACGTCATCAACCGTAGTTTGAGTCCGGGACCTGGAAGCCTGAAACTCATGCCGGGTATGTGTGTATGCAGGCCCAAAATCTCAAGGAGAATGGAGAAGGGATTGTGGCATGGCCATCTCCCCTAGGAGGTGATTTCTGACTTTCTGTCTGTCTATATCTCTCGGGTGAGCGCATGTGCCCTATAGAAAAAGTCTAGCTAAAAAAAAAATAAAAGACAGACAGGTACACTTGTCCACTTGATAGGTCTTGTCACACCATGATGCCCTTTCCTCAGTCCTACAGTTCAGGACCTTGGGCATGAGCACACCTGGAGTGTTTTCAGGCTAACTCAGGATCCGAGCTCACACGTGGCCGTAAGGCTTCGAGCACTGTAGTTCACTACACTATTGCCTGCACCACTGAGGCTGGACTTCACAATCTGACAGTAACTGAGCAATCTAGTGTGGAACTTGAAGACTTCAATTTGCCAAACATTTAGTGTTTAATGTACCTCATCACTTAAGAGTTATCTAACAGAGATGATTCTGCAGCTACTTTAGGGGTGAAAATGTGGTGTCACATTTCAGTGTTGCACTCAAATTCTAGAGTATTTTAAATTTACCACCTAAATATATTGGTATATACAGAGGAAAACAAGAGAAGGAACTAACATTTATTTAGGACTTTCCATGTGATAGAAACTGTACTCATTTTTAATATATACAATTAGACTAATTAACATTTTCAAAACCCTTCCGATGTGCCAGGCACCCTAAGTATTCTCTCTTTCACCTGAATTAAAAACTGTATCTAGGTTACCTAGCTAGTAAGGGTTAAGCGGCTATTCATGATGGAACCGGAGTAGAGGCTCCTGAGTCCACAATTTTACCACCACACTATCCTACCTCTGGTACCTCAGAAGATCAAGTACTATCAGTGAGGTACACTGAGTCAAGTACACCATTTCACTGAGTCCTCGCAATCACCCTCTGAAGGAGGAATTCTCCCTGATATGTGAAGTCGGTGGATTAGAATCTAAAGAACTCCCCCCAGGTTCACATAACCAATAGGGGATAGTCAGATCTGAATCCATTTAGCTAGTGCTCGCTCTTCCCATCATGGCAAGCCTGCTATTCTGCACACATTCCCTAATAGCCGAATCATTTTCCTGAAGGCAGAAATAATCATAAAAGAACTTAACATGTTGACAGTGTCGTGAAAAGTGCACCTGGAGGCTACTCCTCGTCAGGCACACTCCCCTCCACTGCAGTGCAGCAGCTGCCTGCACGCCTTTATCTCCTCTTGGCACCTGGACTGGGGTGGGTGCCAGTCAACATCCACCAGTATAGCCTCAGGCAGGCGTATGTAAATGACACGTCATATGTAAATGAATCCATTACCTCTGTATCCCACAGCTGATGCACTAACTTCTCGTGTAACTGCTTTGTCAGATGTCCTTCCCCTCCTGTTTCCCACGACCATGCAGTCTCTACAGGGTCAGGTATTTGGGCCTATTTTGTTCACTCCTGCATCCAGTACCTAAAACAGCCCCTTAGCTATAGCAGGCACCCACTAAATGTTTAAGAATGAGTACATAAACAAACGTAAGTCTGGGAGTAAAAGTACTTCTGGTTCATAATGTAAGAACATCCTGCACACTACGAGCTTGAACATCTTTCAGTGGTATCTGGGTTTTGTTTTTCAAGTGACGTTCTGCTGTGGAAACACAACAGATTGCTTTATACCAGGAGATCTGGATATACCCAGTTGTAAAAATGTCTACATAACTAAATTATATTTCAATCAATAATGATGTAACTGAAACTGATGAAGAGAGGGCCAGTCTTCATCGAATATTAGCAAACTGTCATGAAGTATGTAAAGGGAACTAGGAGTAAGACAGAAACCTGATTTTAGTTTCTACTTTCAATTTCCTCCTTCAGTGATCCTTGGGGAAGTCACTCTACCTTGCTAAGTATGGATCTTATCTGTAAATGAGAGGTGACACCTCGAAGCCTGCCTGCCCATGAAGCTGCTGCGAAGGACATAGAGAAATATGATTTCTCTTGCTAAACACTCTCATATCCCCCTTCCCTCTAGTTATATACTACTGACTCATTTTTTAAAGTTTATTTCTTCCATGAGTGTGCACGCATGTGTGTGTGTATGAGACAGAGAGAGAGAGGGATGGCACCCCCAACTTGGTCTGAATGTGCAATTAGCCTAAGCCAGCCCTGGATCATGGACACACACATGCCTCGTGTACTAGGGAAGGTCTCTGGATGCCAAACCGGAACCCTCCCATGTCAGTCAGCCTTGCAGAGCACCACATTCTACCTCTGTGCCACTGTCTGGCCCACTATGGTGCCATTTTTATTTAACGTCTCTCCAGTTACAGGTGGGCTTTATGATGGTAAAGGGAACACTGTATTTACCATTCATTCTCAGTATCTAAGAGCACAATACTTTATACGGTAATCTAGAAATATTTAGTGAAGGAATAAATGCATTAAAAATTTTATAATAGACAATGATTATTCTATGAGAAAGATAATTTCTGACTTGGACCAGCAGATGGCATAATGACTAAGTCACTGGACTCCCACATAGCCTACTGCAGTTCAAGTCCAGGATCTGGCAGCTTGAAACTCACACAGGGTGTACGTGTGTGTGTGCCAAAAAATCCAGAGGAGAATGGAGGAGAAGGGATTGTAGCATGGCCATCCCCCCGGGGGGCAATTTCTCTCCTTCTGTTTCTGTCTTCATCTGTCTTTCCAGCAAGCACACACACACACACACACACACACACACACACACAAAATCAGACCTGTTTTGCCAAGACGACAAACCCTAGAGTGCAAAAAGAGGTAACAGTAGCCTTTAGACCTTTTGCTCACCATGGATGTGCATCACATCTACTATGTAACAAGATAGAAAAAGCGTCATTTCTTAATCTTAGTGTGGTACCGAATATTTAAGTATGGGGTCTTCAAAAAGTTCGTGGAGGAGCTGAATGGTCACACAGCTGTAAAATGCCAAGTTCTACAAAGCACACTTGCATGAGAAAGTTACCAGTGTGCACCTAGAGATCTTCCTGAGTATGCCAGGCATGCATGTACCTATGATTCGGGTTGGCTGGGGGTGGGGTGGATCATGATGTGAGAACACTGTCAAGAGTATGTATTTCTGGCTCTCTCTTGGGTTTCTCTTACTCATAGAACAACAACAACAAAAAAACTTTTTGGAGAGACTTTTGCTAGAGGGTGTGAAATCACCCCCAATGGGTGATGGTCATGTTGCAATCCCATCTCCATTTTCCTCTTGGGACGTGTGTCTAACTAGAGTTTCAAGCCACCGGGTCCAGGACTTGAACTACAGTCAGCCATGTGGGAATCCAGCCATGTAACCTGTATGCCATTTGCTGGGCTCAAAAATATAAACTTTTTAAAAAAATTCACAGAAAAACTCTTTC
>NW_006159616.1:16125516-16154851 GCF_000334495.1 Tupaia belangeri chinensis
CAGAAAAACTCTGTCCCCACTATACAAGATAGCAGGTGAAAAGGCTGCGAAGCAGGATACTAAGTTGAAGAAGCCTGAAGCCAAGATGGCTGATGCCAGTGACAAGGTTAAAAAGGGTGACCCCAAGGCTAAAAAGCCCAAGAAGGGGAAGCCCCATTGCAGTTGAAACCCCATCCTAGTCCCGGGCATGGGCAGATACTCCTGGTCTGCCATGTATTCCAGGAAGCCCATGTATAAGAGGAAATACTTGGCCACTAAATCCAGGACCGAAAAGAAAAAGGAGGAGAAGGTTCTTGCAACTGTCACAAAACCAGTTGGTGGAGACAACAATGGTGGTACCCGGGTGGTTAAACTGTGTAAAATGCCTAGGTATTGTCCTACTGAAGATGTTCGTTGAAAGCTGTTGAGCCACGGCAAAAAACTCTACAGTCAGCATGTGAGAAAGCTACGAGCCAGCATCACTCCTAGTACCATTCTGATCATCCTCGCTGGATGCCACAGAAGCAAGAGAGTGGTTTTCCTGAAGCAGCTGAGCAGTGGCTTGCTACTTGTAACTGGACTGCTGATTCTCAATCGAGTTCCACTGTGTAGACCATGCCAGAAATTTGTCATTGCCACCTCCACGAAAACTGATATTAGCAAAGTAAAAATCCCAAAGCTCAGGACAAGCAGTTAGCGTAATCGCTATGTTGCTGGACTTCCATGTAGTCAACTGCGATTAGAGTTCTGGACCGCAGTTTCAGTCCTGGACCCGGTGGCTTAAACTCACGCTGGGCGCATGTGCCTGTGTGCCCAGGATCCCGAGAGGAAAATGGATCCCGAGAAGAGAATGGATCCCGAGAGGAGAATGGAGAAGGGATTGCAGTGTGGCCATCCCTCCTGGGGTGTGTGTGTGTGATTTCTCACTTTTTGTCTGTCTTTCTCTTTCTAGTGAGCGCATGCGCCCTATAGCAAAAAGCTCTCAAAAAACAAAAACAAAAAAACAACACAAAAAAGCACCTTACTGATGCCTACTTCAAGAAAAAGAGATTGCGGAAGCCCAGACACCAGGAAGGTGAGATCTTCGACACAGAAAAGGAGAAATACGAGATTTCAGAACAGCGCAAGGTTGATCAGAAAGCTGTGGAATCGCAAATTTTACCAAAAATCAAAGCTGTTCCTCAGCTCCAGGGCTACCTGCGATCCGTGTTTGCCCTTACAAATGGAGTTTATCCTCACAAATTGGTGTTCTAAATTTTTTGCCAAGAACCTAATTAAATAACTGATCATATATATAAAAAAATCACAGAATATTTCATGAAAAACTACAGATTTCAAAAAATTTTGTACCAAAATCAATACATACTTCAGTTCTATTTTTTCCACATACTTTTTGAAGTTCCCGCATATAATTTCCATGTTTAAAACAGAAGAAAATAAAAAGACATCAGGGAAACCCATAGCCCAGTCAAAGTTATGCAATTAAAAATGGATCAAACATTCAAGAGATCCTAAGTATTCTGACCCACAGTAACAGGTCATGCCAGGTTGTTCTAGATGTATTTCACAGGATTCTATTACATAGACAAAGAACAGGAATTACACATACTAGAGACAGCCATGCTGGCAAGAAAAAGAATGTTTAAAAAATTAATTACAAAAATATTTAATGAAATAGACACAAGCAAAATGTGACAACAGAAGGCTGATATCAAAAGTTTTTCTTCTTTTTTTAAAGAATTATTTTATTTAATTTTACTTATTTTCATTTGACCAGAGAGAGAGAGAGAGAGAAAATGAGAAAACAAGCTACCAGGTCCGGGACTCGAACCGTGATTGGCCATGTGGCAGTCCAGTGCCCTTAACCACCACACCGCCTGCTGCTGGCTCCAATGCAAAAAGTTTTATATATTCACTAAAAAGATCTTTAAAATACAGAAAAGGCAAAAAAAAAAAAAAAAGAAAAAACATATGAAAACAAAAAAGCAAAATTTCACCTATAGTCCTACTATTAACACATAACCAACATTTCTATTTTATTTCCTTCCAATCTCCTTTTCCCAATTTCATAGTTTATGTATGTATCTTAAACAAAATCATAATCATAGGTATAAATAATTTTGAAAACTCCTTTTTACATCTAATCTGTCAAAGTTTTTAATGTTTGTAACCTCTGTAAAAAATTGTATTAACCATTACAGTAACAAATATTCTAGAATTTACTTAATGATAGACATATAAGCTACTTTAAATCTGGCACTTGACTTCTTTTAAGGCCCTTGATACATATTGCTAAACTGTCTTCCGAAAGTGCTGAAAAAAATCTGTGCTTTGTTTAGTTCACGTGTCAACTGACTGATTCAAGAAGCCAGTCAACAGGCTAAGGAATATCATTGGACAAAAAAAAAAAGAATTTTTAGAAATACAAAAACTGACTGACTTACGTTCGAACTTTATGCCGACCGATGATGAAAGAAACCTTTCGGCTCCAGGGGTTCACAAAGCTGGACCAACTGGAATCAAGTATGATGTAATCTCCGTTTTGAGTACAAAATCTAATGGGTGAATGTTCAAAGGGAGGATGGCCCACATACTTCAAGACTATATAAAATAATAAACAAAACCAACTTATTTAACAGAGATATTGATTACAAATGCTCTTTTTTTGTCATCTAGATATACATATTTTATTATGCTAAAATAGAAAAGAATTGTTTTAGGAGTTTCAGTACATTGCTTATTTGATTAAAGGTTAAACTCTAATAAAATGGAAAAATAGAACAAATCAATGATTAAAAAAAAAATTCCCCTATAAAAAAATAGATCCTTACTTTTTTGGTGTAAGGCAACCATCAGAGAACGATCTTCTGGGTGCAAGTACTTTAAGATTGATGTTCCGATCAGATCCTGAGGTAGGTAACCCAGCAAAGGCACTGCTCTGGGACAGACACATAGTACAGTAGCATGTTAAACTCACCAAGTAATTTTTATATTTTACGTACTTCTAAAAATACTTAATTGTCAACATGAAAAAAATTACGTTAAAGATGCTCATTATATCACTTGTAAAGGTACAACTTAAGTGCCCCCACTGTGGGAAATGTTTAGGTGACCTGACCAGAATGGTCATATGACATGACGCATCACAATCAGCCAGGAAACTTGCTAAAACAGATCTACAAGCTCGCTAAATCAGAACATGAAGAAGTAGAAACAGGCACTATACTTTTAGCAAGTTTCTTAGATGCCTTAAGACCTCCATTGTGTTCTCATTTAAAACATCTACAAAGGAGAACCAGCAGATGGCGTGGTGACTAGGTGCTGGACACTCCCACATGGTTGACAATGATCTGAGTCTGGGACCTAGAGGCTTGCTCTCTCACTTTCCCTCTCTCTGTTTTTCTCTCTGGTCAAATTAAAATAAATAAATGAATAAACAAAATTAAATAAATTAAACGAAATAAATGAATAAGCAAAATTAATTTTTTTTGAAGAGGTTTTTGCTATGGGGCACGTGCGCTGCCAGACAGAGACAGAGAGAGAGAAAGCGAGAAATCACCCCCTCCCCAGGGGGGGATGGCCATGCTCAATCCCTTCTCCTCCATTCTCCTCTCAGGATCTTGGGCACACACACACACGCAACCAGCGTGAGTTTAAACCACCGGGTCCGGGACTCAAACCGCAGTCGGCTACATGGGAGTCCAGCGACATACCCATTACGCTAACTACTGGTCCCCAAATTAAATAATTTTTAAAAATCTACAAAGATCACATCATAACATAAAAAGATGCCGATGATGTTAAATGAATAAAGCAGGTTATAAATTTATACAGAATGATTAAAATTACGTAAAAACAATGCCTGCCAAAAGGCAACACCAAAAGATATTCAATTAATTTACAACAGAAACATTTTCCGTATAAAAGCTCACAGGAAACTTGTAGTGCTAAGACTAAGGATGACTTACAAAAAAAGACTCCATAAACATTCTCTTTTTTCTTTTTAGTTTTTTGCCACACAGTGTGTGTGCTCGCCAAAGAGAGACACAGAAAGGGAAAGTGAGAAATCACCCCTTGGGGGATGGTTACGCAGCAATCTTTTCTCCTCCATTTTCTTCTTGGGATTTTGGGTACAGATAAGTATATGCTCAGCATGATTTACAAGCTTTCATGTCCTGAACTCCAGCTATGTTCGGCCATGCAGGAACACGATGACCAGCGCAAGACAGAGAGAGGAGAAAGTATGCCCCAACACGCCAATAATTCCTTCTCCGTCATTTCTTTACCCTGTAAGGATCTTTGGGCACATACACACACAGGTGCCTAGAAAGTTCTAGCTGCTGGAGCCAGAATTTGAACTGCTGTCAGCCATGTAGAACCTGGCTCCCTTAACCACTAGGCTATGGGGCTGACCCATAAATATTTTTTACATGTAGAAATCCACAAACATTTTCTGATGCAATAAATTTAAGCTATTTTCAGAATTATCTTTAGCTAATTTTTTTTTACCTTATATAGATTATATAATACAATGTATTTCACAATTATTGGTTGGTTTCAGGGTAACTATTATTAAATAGCCCCCCTCCCCTTTTTTAAGAAGTTTTTACCTTAAGGTGCATGCACTCGCTGGAGACAGACAGACACAGTGAGAGGGAAGGTGAGAAATCACTTTCAGGGGGTTGACCACACCACAATCCCTTTGCCTCCATTCTTTTCCCGGGATCTTGGGCACACATGCGCAGGTGCCCAGTTTGAGTTTAAAGCCACTGGGTTTGGGACTCAAACTGTGGTTGGGCATGTGAGAGTCCAGTGATGTAACCACTACACCATCTGTCGCTCCAATAAAACCAATTTTTAAATGTTAAGTTTCTTTGGGTTTTGTTTTGTTTTTAGGTTTTTGCCATAGGGTATATGTGCTCATCAGAGAGAGGGAAAGTAAGAAATCACCCCCAGAGGGATTGCCATGCCACAATTCCTTCGCCTCCATTCTCCTCCCAGGAATTTGGGCATGCATGCACATGAGTCCAATGCGGTTTTTGAGTCTCCAGGTCTGGGATTCAAACTGCTATTGATCATGTGGAAATCCAGCAACTTAACCAATATGCCACTTGCTGGCCCAAAATGTTAAGAATTTTTTAAATCAAAAGTAATATCTATCAGAACTGCATCCAGGTTTTTGACATTTTTACTTTATACTTTATGCATGATATGGTAAACTGGTTCCCTGATTTTCAAATTTCCTATGTAAAATTTTAAAGTAAATGAGAAAAAAAATGGGGGATACTGATATGGTGATATTAATGCTTACTTTCTTGGAATAGATATTAAACAGTAATAGACAATAACTATCTCTTACCACTATATTTAAATAACAAAGACTATTTCAATCTAAAAAAAGTAGGAAGAACTTAAATTCAAAATAAAGAACAATCCTTTAAATTATTCAAATTCAGATTTACATTTAAAAAATCTGCTTTTATTTCCCCCCCACCACTTCAAAAGTTCATCATAAACTGGGGACCAGCAGTTAGCGTAATGGCTATGTCGCTGGACTCCCACGTAGTCGGCCGCGGTTCACGTCCTAGACCCGGTGGCTTAAAACTCACGCCGGGCACGTGTGTGTGCATGCTCAAGATCCCGAGAGGAGAATGGAGGAGAAGGGATTGTGGCATGGCCATCCCCCATAGGGGGTGATTTCTCGCTTTCTGTCTCTCTGTCTCTCTCTGTCTGGCGAGCGCATGCGCCCTATAGTGAAAACCTCTCAAAAAAAAAAAAAAAAAGTTCATCATGAACTGACTTGAGAAACATTTCCACTAGAATGGGTGTAAGAAAGCCAAGTTCTGGAAACGGTTTGAGTAGAATCAGATTCTACTTATGTTCTTTTTTTTTTATACTTTTTTTTTTTTTTGGAGAGATTTTCACTGTAGGGTGCGTGCGCTCGCCAGACAGACAGAGAGAGACATAGAGACAGAAAGCGAGAAATCACCCCCTATGGGGGATGGCCATGCCACAATCCCTTCTCCTCCATTCTCCTCTCGGGATCTTGAGCATGCACACACACGTGCCCGGCGTGAGTTTTAAGCCACCGAGTCCGGGACGTGAACCGCGGTCAACTACATGGGAGTCCAGCGACATAGCCATTACGCTAACTGCTGGTTCCCAGATTCTATTTATGTTCTTGATGAACTGGCTGTTACATTCACTGTCCTCTTCTGTAAAATGGAACAATTCCTAAACTATCTAAAGCATACTGTTTTGAAGTCAAATACAATAACCTGCAAATCACTTCTAGAAGTATATGTATATTAAAAATGTAAGCAACATGAATAAACTCCAATGTAAGTAACAAAAATTGAATAGGCAAATGGATAATTATATAATATAGACGCATGCAAACATAAATGTAAACTTTTTGATATATTTAAAAAAGTTTCTTTTAGGTTTCAAAAGTCCTTACCAAGGGGCTAGCAGGTGGTGTGGTGGTCAAGGCGGTGGACGCCCACATAGCTAACCATGTGGCTTGGACTCAGGGGCTTGAAAAGTTATACCAGATAGGACCAGCAGATGGCGTAATGATTACATCATTGGACTCCCACACAGTCAACAACAGTTCAAGTCCCGGATCCAGAGGCTTAAAAACTCACACAGGGCATGGGTGTGTGCACACCCAAAATCATAAGAGGATATTGGAGGAGATGGGACTGCAGTATGGCCATTCCCTCTGGAGGGTAATTTCTCACTTTCTGTCACTCTGTCTCTCCAGTAAGCACAAGTGCTCTATAGCAAAAATTTAAAAAGAAAAAAGAAAAAGGAAAATCACACCATGCACATGTGTATGTATGTTCAAAATCCCAAGAGGAGAATGGAGGAGAAGAGACTGTGGCATAGCCACATTCCCTGGGGGGTGGGGGGGTGATTTCTCACTTTCTCTCTCATTGCCTCTGTTTCTCTTCAGCAAGTGCACACGCCCTATGGCAAAAACCTTAAATAAGTAAATAAATAAACAAGTAGAAAGCACTTACCTTTCATCTACTTCAAGAAAAACACACTCTGGTGTGTGTGTTGTGGTAAAAATTCTTTTATTCACTGGGATTCGAGGAGCTATGAAAAAGACCAGAAAGATTCATGGCAAGTATCTAATTAATATTCACCTAATTAACCACTTACCAAGTTAAAAAAGGAACATCTCAATTAGGAGCCTGGCCTTCAAGTAACTAAGGACATAATTAAATGGTAACAATTTTTATTATTAACTACACTTTTATCAAGTCAAAATGTGATGCCACCTATAGTTAATTTTAAAAAGATAGAAAGTCTGTACAAGGGATCAGCGAGTGATGTGGTGGTTAAGGTGCTAGACGCTCCCACATGGCTGACCACAGTTTGAGTCCTGGACCTGGTGGCTTGCTTTCTTACCCTCTCTCTGTCTCTCTCTGGTCAAATTAAAAATAAATGAGTAAGTAAATAATTAATTCTTTTTTTAAAAAAGAATATCTGTATATACTGAAAAGCTAGCTATATTTCTCATCATAAATAATCTAATAGTTAAAGTTGGAGTAACTGAAAAATTCAGTCATATTTAGTGGTTGTACATAATTAAACAAATAAAAGGATGTGAAGAGTTGTTTGGTACTACATGCATGTTCCTTTTTATTTTTCAGGGGAAAACATGCATGCATTTTATTTTTAAGAATTCCCAATAAGGAGGGAAAATTCAACATCTTTAAAAATGTGCTTATTATTTTAAAAAATCAGTTGTGTACAAAACTTTCATAGTTTTTAATTCTCAAGACAAATACCCAACCCTCCACCCATAGCCCACCCTCTTTCAACGGTATTTTTGGTAAGTCACCTAATTTCCCTTACAGGAAGTTAATGGCTCAGAATAGACCCTCCTACAGAATCAATCATCACTAACCAACTGTTAATTTGTAGTAAAATTTGCCTATGACTTGCTTTTAAAATGCAATGATTGATTTATTAGGAAATAATCTGAGTACAATGCTAGTACTGCATTTGCTTATGCACTATCGCAATTGCAAAAAAACCTTAAGCGATTGTGGTGAACAGCACCCAGTTGAACGGAGCCATTATGAATACATAAAAATTCACACACATCTCAAACCCTACCTGTAATCTCAGTTCATGCCATGCTATGAGCCACATTTATTGTAGTGTCTATGTATGAATCACTTAATATGTGTAAAACTGTGTTTTTCTGTTCATTAGATCCCTGTCTTATTTTTAATGGGTGACTAAGTTTATGAGTGTTGTGTTCTTGAATTCGTTTTCTCCATAAATCCCTTAGTTTCTATTGCGTGATTTTTGCAGAGGACCGAACCTGTAATAGCACATATGTCACAGTACATCAGAACTGACTATAATTTCAAATAATACATGGAAGCAATCTATATATTGATGGATGAGCTTAGAAATGTAGTTCCGCTTGTAGAACATATAAACTGCACTTTCTACTCAGGGAGTTTCGAGACACTTTAAACACACAAATTCTTATGGTCTTCTTCTGAAAATATCTCCATGCTCTTGTTTCCCATAAGACAGATGCAAATGGCCACACAGCGTTCACCAGGAGGAAGAACTAGGTAACAGCATATCCATTGCCAAGTTCTATGCTTAGATCATTAGGCCATGTTTCCATGAAGGAAATGACCTTGACTGGACAAGAAGGAAAGCTAAAAAAACACAGACATTAGTAAAAAACCAGCTGGAAATAATTAAAGAGGTTAGGAACTATATTTGAGACTCAGGCAATCAGTTCTTCTATGACTACAGTAAATAGCTTCCCTCCCTTCTCCCACCATCCCTATGTATGTCTCCTGACTTACCTTCATAACCAGAGTGGATCTTCTCAACCAGTGTAAGACAACAAGCTTCCCATTCTGGTTGGGCAGAACTATGTACATGAATCAAATAGGGGATAATCCGGAATGGGGAGTAATATTTCCTTTTCTCTCTGTCTTCACCTCCACTGAAGAGATTAAAGATGATTAGTGCTTAGCCTGATACATTTAATTAGCCCACTGTGAAATTAGGGTGGGAAAAATGTTTTTTTTTCCCTTTTTTATAATTTTCTTTTTTGGGTAATCTCCAAGAGAGACAAAACCAAATCTATGTATTCTAAAAAAGGGAAATGTTAAGTTTAAATTCTCAATAGCCAAAGGCAATTGCACTTATTAATTATTCAATAAATAAGAGGACTGACTTACACTACTGTGGGCATAAAAACAGAACTAGTCATTCTGTGACTCTCTTGACTACATGGGAGTCCAGCGACATAGCCATTACACCAACTGCTGGTCCCCCCAAAAACATATTAACATAGAAATCACATCAGTACTTACTTCAAGGCACTGTCCTAAGGTTAACAACTGCTTTGTGACCTGGAGGGCTAATACAGGCCCTCCCCCTTGTTTTCCTATCTCAGGTTATCCTTCCCTAAGGAGGTCAAGTCTCCTCAACTGCAAGGAGTATCTGACTAACCCATTATAGGGATAGCCAGCTACCTCCTTCTCTAAATATCTACAGTATTTAGTAACTTCAATACTAATACTGGCAATCATAACGTAATTTAAAAATATTTTTCTTTTTATTATGAGATTAACGCTAACATATATTGTGAAGTCAACTTAAGAAGGGGAAAATCACTAGTAAATCCTACCAGAAATCAACTATGGCTAACATTTAGGGGAGCCAGATGGTGGTGCCAGGATAAAATGCTACACTCTGCAAGGCTGACCCACACGAGAGGGATCTGAATTCATACCCAGAGACCTCCCTGTACACCAGGCACGTGTATACCCATGATCTGGGGCTTGCTGAGGCTGGGGGTGGATCACAGCACCAAGACCCTGTTGTGGTTACTGTCTGTCTGTCTGTCTCTCATCTCTCGTGGAGGAAATAAACTTAAAACATACATGTGTGTAACATATATGTAACATACATATAACACATATATATAGCATATATATAACAAATACACACACACACACACACACACACACACACACACTCTCACCCCTATGGTAAGAACCAAATCTTGTTTCTTGTATGCACAACAGAATTTAGCTGAATTCAGAAGAACTGGAATAAGTGCCAAATCAAATCAGAGCATAATTCAATGTTTGGGGCCACAAGCCCCTATACTTACTGGATCCTGCAGAAAAAGGATTTGACTGGAGCATATTCATACTGTGATGCAGCTAGAAACAAAGGCAAATTGTCAGTTACTCCCTCTTAAAAGCAGCTCCTCCTTGGTGAAACAATGTTACACTATTACCAAATAAATAATTTTTTAAAAGAGAGACACTCTCCATTGAAATAGGACTAATCTGCACTCTGAGATCATATTCCAGTATTTGCCAAGGGCTTCTGTGTTACAACAGTAATCCGCAGGTAAACAGTGAGCGTGCCTGAGTTTATCAGTCCTTGCTTACTTCCTACAGTCCTTTCTGTACTTCTGTAACTGCCCTTCTTCATGATTTCAAGCATCCACCTAAGGATCCTTTGCCACAGTCATTTCAGTGGCAATGTTCTAAACTTTGGACATTCTCAAAAATTGGTCATTCAGATCATACTAATTTAGTGTTAATAATGTTTTCTCACCTCCCTGCTGCTAATTCAATTTTTGAAAATGTCCAAAAGTTTAGGACATCACTACCAAAATGATTGTGGCAAAGGATCCTTAGGTTGATGTTTGAAATCATTAATAAGGGCAGTTACAGAAATATGGAAGGGATTTAATCTAGGGCATTTTCAGCTTTTCTCTATGGAGTATATAAATTTAATTTTTTTCCTTTCCTTTGAAATATTTTCCCTGGATAAATTTCAAAAAGTTGTGTTCTTAGGTTAAATTATATAATCTTATGACTCTTTTGTTGGTCAATTCAAGTCCAGAAGATCTCTCTCTCTGCCTCTCTCTCCAGCAAGCACACAGGCCCTATGGTGAAAATTTATTTAAAAAAGGACACTTCACAAAGAATATGAAATAATGAATTACTTAAAAGAGCACATGGACTGACAATCACAAAGAAAACTGTGAATAGGTAGGTATCCCTGGTTCAGGAAAATAAACATTTCAGAAGAGAAACAAAATCACGTGATTTATGAACTAAGGGGAAAGAAAGACTGGAAAAGGTCCTATGGTGAAAATTTATTTAAAAAAGGACACTTCACAAAGAATATGAAATAATGAATTACTTAAAAGAGCACATGGACTGACAATCACAAAGAAAACTGTGAATAGGTAGGTATCCCTGGTTCAGGAAAATAAACATTTCAGAAGAGAAACAAAATCACGTGATTTATGAACTAAGGGGAAAGAAAGACTGGAAAAGGAAGTTAACCATTGGAATTTTATCTCCAAAGTAAAATCTATTATGCAAAGAAATCGTGAAGTCAATATAGGGAAGAAAATATTTCATTTTATTAGCTTAAAGGAAACAGAACCTTTATAGCAAATAAACTGTTACACAGTATGCTCTTAATTAAGTCACATTTATGATATATAATCCATAAAGTTAATATGACTGAAGGAAAACAAATATACTAGATATTTCTACTATTGGGGCATTTAAAATGCTGTTTTTATCACATTTTGATTTTAAGGTATTATTTTTTGTTCTTTATAGAATAATTATTCATTTTTATTTATTTAATTTAATTTGTTCTTATTATTTTTTAATTTGACCAGAGAGATAGACAAAGGGTAAGTGAGAAAGCGAGCCACAAGGACCAGGACTCAAACCACGGTCAGCCACGTGGGAGCCCAGCACCTTAACCACCACGCCACCTGCTGGCCCCACATTCTGACTTTTTAAGAAACAGAAATAAAAACTATACAGTAGTATTTTACTTAGAATACACTAGCTTCTACACTATTTTTGAAAAATGAAACTGATCTTGTTGAGTCAAATAAGCGCCCCAGCATTGGTCCCATTACCTCTTCGGGTCCAGTTGTTCCAGAAGGGAAGCTGAGCGTGGGCAGTGTGCATGTAGAACACCCTCACATCTTGAGGAGCAAGCAGGTCAACAAAGTGAGAAGATGCCAAGAAATCTTTCTTACAGTTCAGGATCAAAGTAGCCTGTTCAGAAATGTGCACTAACCTTCCAGACAGAAATGAGAACACTGCCACAAAGGTATCCTATGAAAAACATTTAAAATAAATGCAAATATTGAGATCCTTCTAGCAATATTTTCAGAAAGGTAAATTTCTTCTAGATTTTTAACCATGATCAATAACTTAAAACATACATGCACATCCTAAGGCAACAGAATTCCCCAAGTAATTCTTTCCTACATGCTCCCTAAATATCATAAAATCTGCATTTTACTTTGTGAAGTTTTGCTTTCTATGCAAAAAAATATAGTCACTTGTTCTGTGCAGATTAAACATACTATGATACGTGAATGTCTGATTCCATGTCCTTTGCAAACTGTACTTTATACCTGGAGGGACTGTCTTCTCTTTACCAATGAAGGTTCTATGCTTTCAGGCCAAGTTCCAGATTTATCCAGAGAAGCTATCCTTGACAAAACTCATTATGTAAGAATTACTACTGTAATTTGTTCCATTAGAAACAAATATAACTTATAATCACCCTTGTGTTTGGTAGCACTGGCATATGTTTCCCTTTTTATTTTGAAGATCTTAAAGGGCAAGTTTCTTTAAACTTAAAAAACAAAACTCCACAGCACCTACTACATTTACTGCTACCCACGCACCAGTTAGTAAAATAAGTGCTACTACAATACTAGGAATAGCTAATGTTCCAATATTATAAGATCTCTCACTTATAATTATGTTGAGGTCTAAACACAAAAGTAAGTAACCTCCATCTCATCAATAAAACATGAGGTTTAATTATTCTGTCAATAAGAAGAGATTCAGAAAAGATATACTAAGGGTCTCTTCCAAAATTTTACAAAAAATGACAGCATCTCAACTCACCTGTTCTATAAAATCCAGTTGTTACAACGTGAAGTAGTAGGTATTGGAACTAAGAATGATATAAATAGAAATTAACAATTCGGAGATTAGAATAAGATGCAGGAAATTACTCTGCAGTGCTATTTTTCTTTATTTCAGAGTACTCAGGGATGCTGAGAAGCTAGAAGCACCTTATAACCAAAGTAAAAGAAATCAGTACATAGCACCATAACGCGCTGCATCCATTTTTAGATGTTTTCTCTGGGAAGGGCAGGAGAGACTACACAATGCTTGTTTTGGGGCTTTCTCCTTTTTTACCTCAAACTGTGAAATTTCAGTTGCATTTAAAAGTTGACAACTAGAGAAGGTCCTTAAAAAAGGTCACCCAGGGTGATATGTCAAAATTCATGAATTCTTACTGTGTTTTTGGAAGTGTGTTCTGATGCAATAGTGGCCAGCTCCTCAAGACTGTACTTGGTCACATCTGCCTGAGGTGTTCCGTTTGGACTGAGAATCTGGAAAAACTCACTGTTTGCTAAGAAACACAGGGAAATAAACAGGTGACAACAGTATCTTCAGGAAAGTATTTTTATCACTATCAGGCTGGAGGTGGACATCTCAGTGCATCTTCCTCAACACCAGATCAATCTCAGGCTTTTGCATTATGTTACTAATAGTTACACAAACTTAATATAATGAATTTTATGAATTCTCTATGTTCTGTAATAGATCACATGAAACAAGATACATTTAAGGTACTGAAACAAGTTACTGAAACAGAAAAATCTAGATACACACCATTTTCCTGGCAGAAATGCGACTCCAGCATTCAGGAACTATATATCACATATGAGGTACAGAGATTTGTGCTAGACACTGACTTTACAAAACCCTTACGGAAAAAATAACAAAAGAAAAAGAGGGAAAAGTGCTTATAATTATTCATTTTTAATTTGGTAAATTCCTGATATATCATGTCTGGATTTTAAAAATAGGTCTATGACAGGGAAAGGTAACTGTGTTTAGTCAAATGTACATTTTCCCCTAACATTCACTGAAACACAATGTTCCTTTAAAAAGTTAAGTCTTGGGGACCAGCAGGTGGCTGGTGGTTAAAGCGCTGGATACTCCCACATGACTGACCACAATTCGAGTACTGGACCTGGTGGCTTGCTTTCTCACTTTCCCTCTCTCTCTCTGTGTCTCCCTATGGTCAAATTAAAATAAATGAATGAATAAATAAAAAATAAATAAATAATTCTTTTTTAAAAAAAGTTAATTGTTTCACTGTGCTCATACAAAACTCTCCTGCAACATCAGCAAAATATCGCACAGTTAATAAACTATTACACACAAAAATTTCTCCTCTTCCTAATTAAAAAAATAAAGACACTAAAGCAATCAGTGTAGATTTGCTGATCTTAAGTAGGAGAGCTCCTGATTTCTTTTCTGGCCAAGCCCTCCAGCTCCCCACTGCCTTCTCTCGGGCTGGTTTACCTTGCACACTGTGCACACAGCGCAGGGCATAGTGGAGGGCGTCCAGAGTACTCGGTTTCTTGTGTCTCTCCGACGGAAAGTATTTTTTCATTTCTTGCACAACCATTACAAGTTCTTCAGAAACTCTCTTCCAATCTTGCTGTTCACTGGAAGACGAGAAGTTACAAATTCACGCCGTCGACAACTGCTAACATTTATGCGATGTAAACTACATGCCAGACTAAGTGCTTTCAGGATATCAACTCATTCATGAATAGTTCACAGGGTCATCTCACAGCTAGGGAAGTGTGGCAAAGAAAATGACAATCAAACATTTCCCTCTCTCTCTTATTCCTACCAAAACCCCCACTCAGCTAAATTCTTCAACAACCACTTTTTCCCTGAAGACTGGTACTCTTCGGTCATTTTCTTCCAGTGCCTCGAGTCACTTCATCATAAATTGACTGAGACTTCCTCTCCCCTTTCCTGAACAGATTTAAACACCCCCTCCCCTTTCCCTGCTCCAAGGAAGGACTACACCGCGGGGCTGTGCACGCAAGCCCCAGTCACCTGTGACTGTCGTCCAGGCTTGTCCTCTGCAGCTGGAACTCCGGGCTCCACAGCCCTCCAGCCCCTCGGCCCAGCGTCCCGGCGCCTGGTCCTTCCAGATGCGCGGGCGCCTGTCCCTTGAGGTCCGCAGGTTTCTTGCCGGCCGTGCCCAGCCTCTCGCCGGGGTCCATCTTGCGCGGGACAGCCTCGGTCCGCTGCCTACTTCTCTCTTACTTTGCAACCAGCGACTGGAAAGGATTTCTCCTTTCGGTCCATGCCATTGCGCTAGGGAGAGTGGCTCGTCATCCCAACCAGCAACTAGTGACTGGGTTCACCGCGAACTTTTCTCTCTACACTGCTCTCCATTTCCATAAAGCCAGCGGTCGCGTCTGCGGGAGTCCAGCCTTGGGGAAGGTGACAAGAAACAAACAATTCGATGCGGGCAACCGTGCTGGCCACGGCTCCCAGGCCGAAGCAGCTTCGAAGAAGTTCCTCACCCCTGACCCTTTTCCACCGTCAGTTCTGGAAACTTGACGTGAACCGGGACACGGGGTCGGAAAAGGGGTAACTGGGAGTGGAAGGCAGGGAAACGGTCGACCGGCGCGCTGTCTCGAGGCCGGCCCCGTGCAGCTTGGCCACAGGTGCCGCGCCTCCGGCCCGCCACGTGACTGGACTCCGCCCCCTGGCCGCGCGATTGGCCGCCCCCGCTGGCTCTGCCCGCGCGATTGGCCGCGCCGGTTGGCTCTGTGGGCCTCCATTGGCCCGGGGGCGGGGCCCGAGCAGGGCCGCCGGGTTACATAAGCGCAGGCCAGTGTACGGGAGCGACGGCCCGGGAGCACGTTACATAACGCGTGGGGGTCGGGCTGAGGACAGTGTTGGGCCAATCCCGGCAGGCCGGCTTACGGGCGGGAGGCGGAGCGATGCGGAAGAGGCCCCGCCTCCTGCACGCTGCGGGGCAGCGCGGCTGTGATAGGGTTCGGGAGCTTAGTCGGAGACCCAACCCGGAGGCGGAGTGGGCGGGGTCGACTCGGCCTCCACGTGAGAGGCCGGAGGGGCGGGGCGAGCGGACTTTGTCCTGCGCGGTCTGCGGTCTGCGAGACCGCGGGTAGATCTCCGACCAGGGAGCCGTGGGCAGGCGGAAGAAAGCTTTGGACATCGGAGTGCTTTCAGATCGTCTTGGGTTTCCACTGTTTTCATCTTTCCGCCCCTTCTCGCTCTCCCTCCGACAAATCCTTTAGGAGAATGAGGTGGGCTTGGCGGACCTGGTCATGTAGCAGCCCCAGTAAAAACCCAGCCCCATTTTCAGAATTTGGACGGTGGATCTTTCCCTGGTCTTCCTAAAATTACATATTTATTTGGCCAGGATGAACTGGAGGAATACACGGGTAAGACACTTTCAAAAAAGGGAAAACAAGGGACCAGCAGTTAGCGTAATGGCTATGTCGCTGGACTGCCACGTAGTTCAACGCGGTTCGAGTCCCGGACCCAGTGGCTTAAACTCATGCCGGTTGCGTGTGCCTGTGTGCCCAAGATCCCGAGAGGAGAATGGAGAAGGGATTGCGGCGTGGCCATCCCTCCTGGGGGGTGATTTCTCGCTCTTTGTGTCTCTTTGTCTGTCTGGCGAGCGCACAGGCCCTATAGCAAAAACCTCTCAAAAAAAAAAAAAAAAAGGGAAAACAAAAACAGTCGAAGCTTTTTAGACCATATCTCAACCCATCCAAAATGAAAGGAACAGTGCAGAGCACTGCCCTTTTGCACGGCTGCCTGGCATATCGAAAATACTTTGTTGGATGAAAGGAACTGCACAAAAAGGGGGAGGGAGTGAAGTGGGGGCGCTGTTCCTATTAGGTATTGGATTAAACCACCTTATTTATTCAAATGATATCCTACGTTGGATCTACTCTGAAGCTATTGTCAAACTGCATTCACTCAGTAGTTATTGAGTGCATATCTGGGCAGGGATGATGGAAGCCCCTGGGGATAAAATGGTGAACCAAAGTCCCTGCCACTATACATGGCATTTAAAAAATGTATAAAGGCAACTATGATTGACTGATTGAAGTAACTTCAGAAAGTGTAAAGTACTCTGTAGAAAATAAAACAAGCTGGGCCAGCTAGAGGCCTAATGGTTAAGGCAACTGGATCCCACATGGTCAACTGTGGTTTGAGTCCTGGACTCAGTGGTTTAAAAAAACACAGCTGCCACGTTATTGCCTGCCCAAATTCCAAGAGGAGAATGAAGAAGGGATTGTTGTTTTCCATACCCTTTGGGGGTGTGTTCTTTCACTCCCTCCTACAGATGTGCACACATCTAACAGAACATTTTAAAAATATAAACAAAGTTGGGCTGGCCACACACCTTAGTGGTTAAGGGAATGGGATGCCATAGAGCTGCCATTAGAATCTTGGCCCTGGAAACATGGGGGAAAAAAAACCAAAAACAAAAACAAGGGCACGCAGGTCACATGTGCAGGGTGGAGAAATGGAGAAGGGATTGACATGACAACCCCCCATCAAGGAGTGATTTTTCCCTCTCCTCCTCCCTTTGGCCCTCTAGCAATTAAAAAATAAATACATAAAACAAAAGAAACTAATGGGATGATGTGTAACTAGGATAGAAGTGGAAGGTGAAGAAGGTAAGAGACCCATCAGTCTGGAGACCAGGAAGACCTCTGAGAAAGCGAAATTGAAACCTGAGTGAAGAGAGGAACCTGCCACAGGGGTGGGGAAGTGGACCCAATACCAGCCAAGGTCCAGGCTGAACAAGTTTGTTGAGAAACAGAAGGACAGTATCCTTTCTTGAAAGATATAGTGAGAGTGGTGTGAGATGAAATCAGAACCCAAGGCCCAGGTCATGGTGGGGCTTGTAACTAGGGAAAGTAATTCAGTTTTCTGTTGTAAACATAAGCGAGTCACATGTACCAGGTGTTTATTCTATGATAATATGGAATAAGGGTGGAAGTATGTACAAGGGGAAAGACGGCAATACAGAATGAAGCCATGTGTTTGGAGATGTTCCTCATCCACACTTATTTATCCCGTGTCGCACATACACCACAATCTAGTCCACCTATATGGGCCAGCGCCACACATCACTTTAGAAAAAAAGAAACTTGAGTCAAATCTGAACGTTCTGGTTAATGGTATGACAACCAGTTCCCTAACTCATTTAAACTGAAAAACACTTTCCATTAGGGGAGTAGTTTGCTTCTATTCGCTAGGGTATGGAGAAACACAAGGATGAGAAAAAAAGGAGTACCTAGGGTGTGGATTGGTGAGAAAGGAGAAAAGTGTAGTTTGGTGGTTCATGTGGGGGTGCACAGCCAAGTGACATCTTTAGGACTTGGACCAGGCACAGCTATTCCTATACAAGGAACCACAGATGCCAGAGTTTTGTTTATAAACACTTTATTCAGGTCTTTATAGCTGGCAAGTGCCCAGCTAAATGCACAGATACAAGCAAGGTATTCTGGGTTAATGCAGGAACCACTGGGTTACATGGCACTGAGCATCAAAACCAGGGAGAGAGCACCAAGGTTTCAAAGTCAGACTTGGCCAGAGACTGTGCTGAGAGCAGAATAACGTCTGGACACTGACGGCGAGCTGTTTCCTTCTCACAGCTGAGCGTACTGAATGGCATGTCCTCCACACTAACTTCAAACATGCTAGAATAGATATTAAAGAAATGGAACCCACGTCCTGGTGCACCTCGGCTGTTGTTGCTTTGTAAACCATACGAGCATGTGAACAAGAATTTCAGAACATTCTGGTAACGAGAGGGCACAGAGCAGAAAAGCCTGTATGTTTCTCCCTCAGTGCCTCCTTGCCTGTTCTCACTCACAACTCCCGTCTCTAAGTCACATACCTTCACACTGAATGAAACACAATTCTGTGCTAGAAGTGTGAAAATAATTCCTTTTTTTTTCATTTATAAACACTTTATTCAGGTCTTTGTAGCTGGCAAGTGCCCAGCTAAATGCACAGATACAAGCGAGGTATTCTGGGTTAATGCAGGAACCACTGGGTTACCCGGCACTGAGCATCAAAGCCAGGGAGAGAGCACCAAGCTTTCAAAGTCAGACTGGGCCAGAGACTGCTGAGAGCAGAATAATGCCTAGACACTGACAGCGAGCAGTTTTCTTCTCTCAGCTGAGCGTACTGAATGGCACGTCCTCAACACTAACTCACTTCAGTGATGCTAGGGGAATAGATGTTAAAGAAATGGAACCCACATCCTGGTGCACCTCGGCTGTTGTTGCTTTGTAAACCATATGAGCGTGTGAACAAGAATTTCAGACATTCTGATAATGAGAGGGCACAGAGCAGAAAAGCCTATGTGTTTCTCCCTCAGTGCCTCCTTGCCTGTTTTCTCTCACAACTAACTCCCGTCTCTAAGCCGCATACCTTCACACTAAATGTCTCCTGTACACAGCAAAATTCTCTCAGATGGCAATTACGACTTCTAAAGAAGCAGCTTGTGCAGGCAGCTTCCAATATTAAAGAGCATGTCTCTGGTTAGCTATCCTCCATGAAGAGAGTCACTCATCCCTCATCAATGCCCAATTGCAATCTAGAAGACTGACTTAGCAAGTACTATATGAATAAACACAGAAAACAAACTCCAAAAACCTAGTCTATGAGGACTGGGCCAGATAATGAGCAAGTTCATAGATGGTCTTGCTTGAAGGCTACAAAATTGTGCTCACATAATTATTCACGATGTAATAGCATCCACAGCCGATGAGCTCCAGACTGCTGGGTAAACTGTAGGTAGGAGATGGTGAGAGTCTAGCTCAAACCTCCTCTAACTCCTGAAGAAATGCTGAGTCAGAAGAGGGATTACGCCATCTACAGCACTTCAAAGGCAAGAAAGGCCTGTCAAGATGTCTTGATATAACGTTCACACACAATAGTACAGTTTTCATTTTTCATTTTGAAGGGCACCCTGAGTTCCATTTGGCACTTCTTTGAATTTATCTGTCAGGAATAGACTTAAGGACATTCTATCTGTATTTAAATTTTTGGCAAAATAGAAACTTTGGTCATAGCCATAGTTCTATAAAAACTTTTTACAGGGGTCATTTCTGATTAAAATAATGTTTTTAGCAAATGCTACATAATAACAAGGAAGTAAACATCTTCATATCTAATGTAAGAGCAAAAACTCTACCAGCATCTTATTTTAAATGTAGCGAGAGTCAGTAGTTGTTACAAAAAGTAGAGGGTTCTCTTACAGGGAATCAGAAAAATATCAAAATAAGGCACAGCCTGTTGTCACGGATTTGTGTTCGGCAGTAGTGTTCTTTCTGGAAGGCACAAGTTGAAAATTTGACTACCCAAATGTTTAAAATATGGTTCTGAGAATAATGCCATTTGACAAAGGTAGCTAACTTGGAACCAATTTCCTTAACTGGAATCAATGGCGATTAATTAGTGACAACACTACACCTGGATTACAGCACTCTGGAACTTACGAAGTATGCTTCATCAGCCCGTGTGTAAATCTGTAAAGGCTTTGTGCAAAATGAGGGAGGGGCTGGCCACACTTCTAGTTTGGAGTGCATATTAAAAAAACAAAGGCACGGTTCCTAGAAATTGAACTTTACATTAAATAACAAAAAATAATCATTTTAGATATAACAGTAGGTAAGCTTGATAATATAGCAGGTTCTAAGTGAAAAGTCTTGAAGCGGTTTCTTGAACAGTAGGCTTCAGTTTCACTGGTTCTTCATGAAGAAACACTCCACACTAATAAGCAAGGGAGATGCAAAAAAAAAACAGGGAAAATAAAAGTTTAGTCTCTCAGTGCAAATCCAGCATCAGTATCAAAATGATGTAGTCTAAATGTGAACAGAAAGATCTGGCCGGTTTCCTACTAGCAGTGTCACTATATTCTATGAAGCACAGAGGAGACTAGAGTCAAAAGGAAGGACTGAGGTAGCCCTACATTCTTGTTAAGATGAAATATCCACTAACATTGACCCATCAATTAAAGGAAGACATGTTTCTCTAAATAGTCCCCGAATATGGGCCAGCAGGGGGTATGGTGGTGAAGACAATAGAAATGAACAAATTTTCTCTAATAGCAAAAGATTAATATTTATATTAAAAAACTCAGACTTATATTGACTGACTAAAATTAAAACAACAATAAACTAACATTTCTTTTTTTTTAATAATTATTTACTTTATTTTATTTATTCATTCACTTTATTTTTTAGTTTGACCAGAGAGAGACAGAGGGTGAGAGTGAAAGAGAGAGGAAGTGAGAAAGCAAGCCACCAGATTCAGGACTTGAACCCTGGTTGGCCATGTGGGAGTGTCCAGCGCCTTAACCACCACGCCACCTGCTAGTCCCCACAATAAACTAACATTTCTAAGTTGATTCATTTATTTTCCCTAAATAAGAGGGCCATGAGAGTCAGCCTTGTGTGTCATGTTTTACTGATGTACCACGGTATGGCCCCTAAACTAACATTTCTGAGAGAACTCTTAGTGTGAGTTCTTGTACATACAATCATCTGTGAATACATGGAGGAGACTTTTCCAATGAGTTGAGCACAGGTTAACTCACCAACAATGATGATGATGACAATGATCAGAACAGTAATCCCTATGGCCCACATCTGTAAAACAAAACAACAAAAACCAAATAGCCATAATGTGCTTACTGAAGAGTATCATATGATATTACTCTAGTCACAGCGACAGACATTACAGTGCACTGCTATCTAGAATAATTCAAAATTTCTAAAGCCTAAATTTGATGTTCTCAATTAGGGCCTGAAAGTTACTTATCTGCTTTTATCTGCTTTTTAAAAGATATTCAAATGATCTGTGGTCCCTACAGAGGCATTTGTTTGTATACACACATTTTCCACACAAAGAAGGGCTACTAAACTTGTCCCACATGACTGCGAATAACAATTCTAAACAAGCCAAGAGCGGGATAGATTTGGGATCTGGTCACAGCACATTTCCTTTCTCACTGTATAAAATCTGCTTCGGGCCATGCTCTTTATGGGGCTGCTTGCTTTCTTCTGTTGAGCACTCTGTGACTGACTGCCATTTCTTCCCCTTGACCTTGGAGCCCTTCACAGAAAACTACCTGCAAACTGCCTGTCCATCCCAGCTTCCCTCCTCCAGTCTGCATTCAGGGCTCTGCAGGGTGGAAGTCTGCAGAGATTAATGTCGAAATGACTCTGGACATTCTTATTCCGTATGCTTCTTAAGATCAGCCACAGAACATGGCTTCTGGTTGTGGGGAAAGGGTACACAATCGGTGTTTTAGATTCAAACCCACCTCCCTGGTTCCTAAGAGTATGTTTGTAATTTTTGTCAGCTCTCTTGGAATGCAGAGTAGACTTAATGTAAAGATTGGTTGTACGAGAATTACCTTGCAATTCTTCCACCAGTATTTTCTCTTCAACTTGGCAGCACTTGTTTCAAACTGAGAAGCTCCTGCCTGCAGCGCATCTGCACGGTCATCTAACTCGGAGAGTTTCTGATCTCTTTCTAACACCTTGTCCACATTGACTCTCATTATGTCCACCACCTAAACGCATGTGATCACAGCAAATGACACATAAAGGGAGGGAGAAAAAAAAATTCCGATAAAATCTACTTGCAGAGTTTGTTCAAGTTGACACTTTATTATTTTGAGTCAAACTGTCATTAAAAAACAAAAAGATTTAAAACTGTTCTCACGATAAAAACATTCAGCAAACTAAGGATAGAGGGGAACTTCGTAACATGATAAGGGTACTTATGGGAAAACCTACAGCTGATATCATACTCAGTGGTGAAAGATCAAAATATTCCCCTTAAAATCAGGAATGAGACAAGAATGCTTACTTTTACTACTGCTAGTCAACAATGTATTGGAAGTTCTGGGCCAGAGCAATTAGTCAAGAAAAAGAAAAGGCATAGAAATTGGAAAGGAAGGATAAAACAATCTCTATTTGCAGATGATTCTCTATCTATGGAAAATCCCAAATAATCCACAAAAAAAACTACTAGACCTAATAAAATCAGAAAAGTTGCAGAGTACAAGAGAAACACGCATCCACTAATTGTGTTTTTATACACCATCAGGGAATAATCTGAAATTAAGAAAACAACTGTGTTTACAATAGCATCCAAAAGAATAAAATACCTAGGAATAATTTTTTTTGGTCACAAATAGGACTTTTTATTTGTCACTATTGAAAGTCTGAACTTTAAACAGATTCTTGGATTGGTGGTTCATATCCATCAGCATCATCTAGGAATAAATTTAATCAAGGAGGTGAAAGACATACATAATGAAAACTATGAAACATTGCTGAAAATTACCTAATTACATGCCAAGACTGGAAAACAATACTGTTAAGATGGCAGTACTTGTGAAAGCAATGTACAAATTCAATGTAATCCTCACAAAAATTCCACTTACTTTTCTTTTTCAGAAATGGAAAAGCCAATCATCAAATTTATTTATTTGTTTATTTATTTTTAGAGGTTTTTGCTATAGGGCCTGTGCACTCGCCAGACAAAGAGAGACAGACAGAAAGCGAGAAATCACCCCCCAGGGGGATGGCCATGCTGCAATCCCCTCTCCTCCATTCTCCTCTCAGGATCTTGGGCGCACATGCACACACACCCACGTGAGTTTTAAGCCACCGGGTCCGGGACGCGAACCGTGGTCGACTACGTGGGAGTCCAGCGACATAGCCATTATGCTAACTGCTGGTCCCGCCAATCATCAAATTTATATGGAATTTTAAGGGGCCCTGAATAGATAGAACAATATTAAAAAAAAAAAAAAGAAACAAAGTTCCAGGGTTCACACTTCCCAATTTCAAAACTCACTAAAAAGCTAGAGCAACCAAAGCGGTATGATATTGGCATAAGGACAGACAGACAGACAAAGTGAACAGAAATGAGAGTCTAGAAATCAACCCAAACATCTAAGATCAATTATTTCTGACAAGGGTGCCAAGACAATCCAATGTAGGAAAAGTGTCTTTTCAACAAATGTGGATAGCCACGTAGAAAAGAATGAAGTTAGACCCTCTCACCACAAATACAGAAATTAACTCAAACTGGATCAATAACCTAAGTATAAAGGCCAGAACTACAAATCTCTTGGACAAAAAACCAAGAGTAAATTCTCATGACTTCATATTTGGCCATGAATTTTTAGATTTGATACCAAAAACAAGATAAATAAAAGAAAGAAAAAAAAACATAAACTGGACTTCGTAAAAATTTAACACTTTTGTGCATCATGGGACATTATCAAGAATGTAAAAGACATCCTATAAAAAGGGAGAAGATAATTCCAAAATCACATATCTAATAAATAGAATTAATATCCAGAACACATGAACTGTAAGATCTTACACTTTGATAACAAAAAAAAATCAAACAATACGATTAAAACATGGGCAGAGGACTTGAATAGCCATTTCTTCAAAGATATTCAAGTGCTTAATCAGTACATGAAGAGATGCCCAACATCACTCATTTAGAGAAATGCAAATCGAAACCACAGGGAGCTACTAGGATGGCTACATGAGACAGACACATACACACACTTAAGCGTCGGTGAGGATACGGAGAAACGGAGTCCTAGGACTCTGCTGTGAGGTATATAAAATGGTGTAGCCATGTGGGAAACAGTTTGGTGGTTCCATAGGGAGTTAAACATAGATTTACCAAATGACCTTGCAAATTCTGTGCCTGGGTATACACTCAATAGAAATAAAAACATTATGTCTAAAAATCTGGTATGCCAGTGCTTATAGCGGCATTATTCATAATAGCCAGAGGCAGAAACAACTCAAATATCCACTTAATGAATGGATCAGCAAGCCATGGTATACATATACAACGGATTATCCACCATTAGAAGAAACAGGTACTAATAATTGCTTCTGCTTTGGCAAACTTGAAATCAGGCTAAATGAAAGATACCAGACACAAAAGACTACTTATTGCATGATTTCTTTTATATGATACACCCAGAATAGGCCAATCTATTGTAATAGAAAGCTGATTAGAGGTTACTATTGAATGGGAGGCAGGGGGCCCAGAGACTGATGACTAAAATGGGTAGGAGGTGTTCTTCTGGGGTGATGAAAAAGTTTTAAACTAGAAAGAGGTAATGGTTGTAAAACACTGTTAATATTCTAAATGCCACTAAAAGGTACAGTTTAAAATGGTTAATTACATGTCACATGAACTTCACCTCAATTAAAACAAAAACCTCCCCTAAAATTTTAGATTAAAAAAAAAAAAAGGATTGTGTCAGCCAGTGAGGTGGCGATTAAGGTGCCAGATGCCCCACAGCTCACTCCAAGGTTCGAGTCCCAGACGTGGCAGCTTCAAAATCATGCTCAGTGCATGTGCGTAGATGCCCAAAATCTCAAGAGAGAAAGGACGGTGGCCTGACCGTCCCCCGCCCAGGGGAGTGATACGTTACTTCCCCTCATCCTCTCTCTGGCAAGTGCACGCATCTCGTGGCAAAACTAAAACAAAAAGGACTAGGCCAGCTGTATGGTGCAGAGATGAGAAGCTGGATCCCACATGGTCATGGTCACCATGGTTTAAATTCCAGGCCTGGACAGCCTAAAAACATGCAGGTGCATGTACTGGCGTCTAAGACATGACAGACTGGAGGACTGGAGGAAGGAGATCATGGCATGACCAAACCCCATAGGGGGTGCTCATCTCTCTCCCCCATTCTCTCATATGCATGAGTACACTTAATCATGAGTGGAGGAGGAAAAATAAATTATTTAAACAATGGGTTAAAAAAAAGGATCCAAGTTGGCTTTTTAAGTAACCAAAAGTATCAGGCAGGATACACTTAGAATGGATTTCTTTCTATGAAAGTGCAAAATTTTTTCACAATTAAGTTCATAAACAAAACCATCAGATCAAAACCTTAGTATTACATTTAGACTATGGTTTCTAATTTTAACTCTGCCTTTTTTTGTACAGCTGAATGTGGAAAGACCAAGATGTTTTTGTTAAGACAGTGGAAGCTTTTAGTAATTTGAAAATACTAGTCTCAGTTTCCAAAAGTTTCCCATGCAAGTTCTGCTTTGGTACAGCAAAACAAGATTCTGTGAATGTTCCTAGCTCAATAATTCTATAAATCTAGATTTGTTGGACTATGAAGTTTGCCAGCATCTGCCTTCTGTATGTCAATGGGCAAACGTAAGAGATGAATTCTAGAGAGGCTTGCTTATGCTAAGCAACTAGTAAATTGCTACAAGACAAAGCATTTTGATTTGATAAAAAAAAATCTGACTGGAACATTTGATCCTGACTTGAGCGGTCTATAGACCTAATCCCTAACATTTATTATCTTTTCTTTATTAGAATTTTTAAATTTTTTGTTATTATTTTTAAACATTCAATAGCTATACAACATTCGGCTTATAAAGAGAATTTACCTAAAATGAAATACTTCTCAGACCAGACCAGTTGAGAATACTATACGTGTTATCAACAGGTCATAAACCATTTCAGTGTCCCACAAATGTCATGCCTATTTTTCTCTCCTGCTTTCCTTCCCTATATTCTTCCCTTCTCCCACCCTCCTTCCACATTGTCTTCAACGTTCATAACTATTTTTACTGCTTTTATGTCCTCCAATATTTTAATCTCTACCATAAAGTACAGATTGTCCAGTCAGTATATATTAAGTGGATATATACAATGTCTCTCTTTCATAGCCCGGCTTGCTTCACTCAGCACTAACTCTTCCATATTTGACTACTTTCTATAAAATGCCAGCGTCTTGTTTTGTATAGCTGAATAGTATTCCATGGAATATATGTGCCACACTTTTTCAATCCATTCATCTGTTTGTGGACATCTGGATTGGTTCCATGTCTTTGCAATCGTGAATAATGCTGCAATAAACATTGATGTGCAAGCGCTTTTCCAACTGAGCATTCTCCTGTCCTTTCGGTAGATATCCGGGAGTGGAATTTCTGGGTCAAATGATAGTTCTACTTGCAGATCTTTGAGGAATCTCCATATTGTTTCCCACAGTGGATCAATTTATGTTCCTACCAACCATGCAGGAGAGCTCCTCTTCACTTGTTACCCTATTTTATAAAGTGGTTCTTAGGAAATAAGTCATAGGAAAATAAGAAGGAAATTCACCAGGAGAGTAAGACTTCTGCCTAGATTAGGGCTTCCAGAACAGCAGGGGGGGGGGCAATTTTTTTGTTATATTTATGACACAGTCAAAATTTGCATTCACATTTTCATACTTTTCCTCAACAGAATTTCCAGAGGGCTCCCATGTTTGTTTAAAATTTATGTTTCTACCATTTCAGAGCAATACCTCATCTACTTGATTCTGCGTCTGCTGAAGTCTTCTACTGCTGCCAACAGCAGCACTTGAACCTGCAGGCACGTCTGCAGACCTAGAATGTGTGAAGGAATGAGCATGAGTAAAACATGACTCCAGATACATTTTCCTCACTAGAAAGATCTTATCCTAGGACTTTCAGTGTGAACAATTTTTTACACCAGAACTAAAGCAGGAATAAACAAATACATATACAGGAAAAGGAAGAAATCATTCCTGCAGTAATAACAAAAGTTCTAAAGGTAGTTTTTCTAATTCCTCTAAATTTCCAAGATTGTTCCATATGCAAAAATGACCAGGGTCTAAGGTGAGGAGGTGTAATAGGATCCACTTTGCATCAGTAAAGTACCTGATTCCAAGATAAAGTAAACTCTATTTTCCAATTTTTTAAAATATTACTTGTTTAAAGGCACACATCTGCTTAAATACACTCTATCCCCTCTTGATTTTTTTTCACTGTGGCAATAACTGTTTTCATAATCATGAACAATTATAAAATGTCCTTTTCCAATATGGAGAAACAGGTTTATTTCAAAAACTGGGTCAGGAACACCAGGGAGGACAGCAGTGGGAGAAGTGAACTGAAGCTAAGCTTACTATCTTAGCAAGGCACATGTCTTTTAAATTTTTCATTGAATGCTTATTTTTCCCCCATGCAGGTTTTAACCACTGTAGCTTTGGAAGTCCTTACTGCATCCATTACAGGGTTGGATTCACTTTGCTTTTTAAGATACACACAGTCTTGCCTCCCTAGACAGAATACAGGCTCTTGGATCCTATTAATACAGTACAGTTCTTTGTATCCAAGACAGCACCTGGCCTGTGCCTTACTGCACAGCAGCCCCTGATTCACTGATTCAACACGCAGTTATTTTACATCTACCACGTGTCTGACCAGGGATACAGCATATCTGATGGACAGCTGCCCTCTGAGTTTAATGTCTTAGAAAATAGGTAAGGCCATGCCTAGTTGTAGGCCCTTTGCATTTATTTTTCTCATTTAATTTTAACTCTTTTCAGGGCGATACTAATTTTACCCTCACTTTATAGATGAGTGAAGCCCTGGTTGTAAAGGTACACAGAGCTGGCTACAGTGGAGTTTGTGTTGAGACCAGGTCCTCTAGTATTCCAGGGATCTAGACCTTAACTACTGCGATCTACCGGCACCGCAGTCTCAGCAGAACACTCCAGAGCGGAATTCCTAAAAGAAACCGAGGGTTTCCGCCAAGGGTGAGCCACTGAGTAAACTGCAGGAAGAATAGCCCCTGTGTTTACAGTAGCATTTACTGATGTTACCACTGGAAACAACAGCTTCAAAGTGCTCTGGCCTAAGAGAACGAAAACCCACGGCTCAGTTAGCTTCTCGAGTGTCTGCTCCCAGCTAGCCAGTGGCCACTCTGGCCCTTGCGAGCTGTTCCTCTACAGAGCCGAGGTCCTTTTGCTGGGCACTTCCGGAGCCCAGCACAGCACCAGGCAGATTGGGCGCTCTGGATAAAGGGCAGCCTTCACCGCCCCACCTAGGAACTCCGGGGACCGGAGGCAAGGGGCGAGGCGCCAGGAATGCTGGGGAACTACTCGCTTCTTCCGGGGAGCCCCCTGCCGTCCCGCCCTGGCTCCTTCCGCATCCGCTCGAAGGCCGGGACGGTCGCAATGGTCGGCGCCCCGGCAAGACCAGTTCGGCCAGTCTGCAGCCCACACTTTTGGGGCCACCGCCCACCCCAGGCCTCGGGAGCCCGGCGAGGGCCCGCACGGCCTCCGTCCGCGTACAAGCCGTGGCTGGCAGCACTCGGGAGCCCGAAACCGTCCGGCATCGCGTAGCGTCACTCACATTTTGGCGGTGGCGGTCGAGGGTCGGTAGCGCTGCGCAGCAGAGACCCGAGGACTGGAGATGGGCGGGGCGGGGCGGGGCGACGCAACGAGGGCACGATGACGTCGCCGGGGGGGACGCACCGGAAGTGGGCGGAGCCGTCTGGAGGCGGGGGGGGGGGCGTGCTTCGCAAAGGGGGCA
>NW_006159616.1:16157441-16223372 GCF_000334495.1 Tupaia belangeri chinensis
GCAGCAGAGACCCGAGGACTGGAGATGGGCGGGGCGGGGCGGGGCGACGCAAAGAGGGCACGATGACGTCGCCGGGGGGGACGGACCCGAAGCGGCGGGTGCTTGCTGGGCAAAGAGGCCACCGAGGCCCTGGACGTCCCGAGGGCTCGGGTGGTTGGCTCCGGCGCTTGTGGACCCGGCTCTGAAGCGGGGCGTGTAGGCCCATGGCGTCAGCTCCCTGTTGCGCGGCTGCCGAAGCTGGCCCGTGAGGTGTGGGCCGCAGGCGAGCTCCGCCCGGTGGTGCGTTGGGCTCCCAGGACTGGGTCAGTGAGGGTGGGGGCATTTCACGTTGTTCTGAGTCTATGGACTATTCTGGCGGTGACAGTATTAAAGACAGCTTATGTGCTTCTGCTGGACAGCCTAGGGACACCACGTTTTTCCACGAAAGTTGTTAAAACAAATTAGGAAGTCCATGACAGGCTCAGGCCTGTCATGCTCCCGCTCCATGTTTTCATTTGAGACACGACTATGCGTCATTGCACAGACCCACGTTATCATCTGTTTATGGGAGCCTTGGCGTTAGGGACTGTAGTTTCTTCATTTCTGCATTCCCAGGCCTCAACTTTCAGTGAAATAGAGGAAGGCACGCATAGGAATGTACTGTAATTTTGTGATATTTTTGTCTTATTACTGGAATAGTCTTACCAACCTTATCTCTTACATTAAAAAACTAACAGCACACTAATAGGTCAGCTGGCAGATCTTTCGGATGAAAAGTGAAAAATAAACACTGTCTTTTCCAACTCTCAATATTGAAAGCATAATTTGAAAAGGGAAATGTTAGTGTATATTAGAATAAACAAGAGTGTCAGAGGAGGTGGGATTTGTGTCAGGGAAACTAGCTAAAAAAGAATTTTCCAGGTAAGAGATGAATAAGTACCGTGGGCAAAGACGTGTGCACCGACCAACCAGAGGGTGCTGGCTGAGCTTCAGTGAAGACTGGATAAAGAGTGAAGATAAGACAAATGCCATTTAAGTGCAGTGTGTTCTAGAAACCACTGAGGATTCAGAGTTGGAAAATACTTGAAGCAAAACTTGGCTGGTATTAAGTAGCACTGAGATGGAGACTACTAGGGAGACAAAGAGGCTTTGGGGAAAAGGGAATGGAGCATAATGGTAGAACACTCAGGAAAGATGACTAATAGTCCTATAACAGGAAAATGTCTTTCTTTAAAAAGTCAGGTGGGTGGCTGTGCTCCCACACAGCTGACTATGGTGTGATTCCCTGGACCTGCTGGCTTGAAAATCATGCCAGGCGCACATGTGTGCATGCACAAAATCCCGAGAGGAGAATAAGGAGAAGGGGTAATGGCATGACCATCTCCCTCCCCGAGTTGATTTTTCACTTTTTCTCTCTGGTGAGCGCATGTACCCTGTAACAAAAACCTTATTAAGATGGCAAAATAATAAATAAATAAGAGGGGCCAAATGGTGGTACAGCAGTAAACTCACATGGAAAAGTTACTGGTTTACATCCAGAGACAACCCTTTGTACACTGGGCATGAGAATGTTTGCTATCTGGGTAGCAAGAAGCTGGGTATGATCCTCTGTCAAAACCCTGAAAGGAGCATGGTATTTCTGTCTCTCATACTCATGTAATAAATAATTTTTTTTTTAATTCAGAGAATTTTAACTGAAAAGGTAAATTTAGAGTGACATCTGTATCTTTAAAGTAGCTGCACTTAGACAAATGACTGATATGTTGAGAGATGTCTGGGAAGATAGGTAAGAAAAGCAAGTGCTCTAGGAATAGTGGTTCTAAGCAATCTTTTGGTTTCACGAACACTTAAAACGTTAACATTCAAGGTCAAAACACTATCTGGTTTGGAGGAAAATACTTGAAATTCTTTCATGGTTCCAAACACATGCTTATTATTACCTCGGATTTCAATATCAAGTTAGGTTAAAGCAAAACACAGACATAGTATGGGGAAATTTTCTTCATTTTTAATTTACAGCAGAAAGAATATAAAGCATTCAGAAAACATTTTCCATATTTTAAGGGCAATTCAAAACATTTTGCATGGTTTCCAGCAGCTGAGTTCTTCAACAGATCCATTGATTCAATGATGCTTTACATGCACAATTACAAAAATAAAACTTACAAAAAAGAAGACATCTAGACTAGTTTTACATGCAAGTCTCAGGGACCCCCCGTTGGGCGCCAACTACTGTGTGGAACTGCCATAAGCGACCGTGCAGCCAGAGAGGGGTTCGTGTTATTGTCTTTATTTCGTTCACACAGTACAGCTGATTTCGAATGGGTAACAAGAATAGCAATTAAATCTTCAGGAGACAGAATAAGATTAGCTATTAATTTTATAATGAAATCCTACTCCTGGCACTTGGGAATTCAGATTATCCAAGAAAGCTGCGCTTACCTATCATCTTATATTTGAAATTAAGATTCACAACCAAGAAAAAGCGGTCAGAAATGTTTCATTTCAGTGGAAGTGCATTTGTACCTCACCTAGGATTCACAGTTGTACTGGTAGGTTACGCAGGTAGGTTCTGAACCTACCTCCCATCCCCTCCATAAGAACCCTCCTAATTCTATGTCTCTATCTTCTGAAATTTTCTAACTTATTCGGCTAATAATGTAACATGTGAAACATTTAAAAAAATAAATGTGAGGGTTAAAGCAAATCCACTGAGGTCACTACTCTGGTCAAAAGGTCAGTTATTTGTACCATAGTAGATGGAATAAGCATCCCAATCCAGTATTAACCTAAGATATTCTGAAAGAGCTGGTTCTCACGTTCTATCCCCATTTGTGAATGCAACTACGTGTTCGAAATTACTCAGTGTCCTCCTATAGGTCAAACCGTGTAAAATAATCGGCATTGGGGGGACTGCAACAGCTGCAACATAACCCACACATTTAAAAACAAAATTGAGTCAGGTCAGTTTACAAATGTACAGGTGGCTACTAGTTGTGGGGCCGTCACTGTTGTCAAAGCTGATCACAAGCAGAAAGACATATACTGTACAGTAATTCGAGGTTGGCAGTGAAAGGAAGGAATTAAAAAACAAGTACAATTATAGAAAAGGCACCAAGAGCACTGACCCCAGTTTTTACCACAATCTTTTTGTTATCTACCTTCCTTCTAAAGACACCAGTTTAAAAGCTTATTTGTGAATATTTTTAGGCTTCACAACAAGCCTTGAGTTTTAACTCACAGTTGGCAGCCAGGACCAAGGAAAAACACCCCAGTTTTACAACCAACTGTTCCTCAAACTTAACCTGGGAATTTTAAACTGGCATCAGCAAATGCAAACTTTATTCTCTCAATTTAACATTAGTAATTTAATTTTTAAAAGCATCAGATTTCTTTGGCTCCTCATTATGTGGAAATAGTAATAAACCATGACATCCCTACAAGACCAGTCTGTATCTTTTCCATTTTTAGTTTTTTCTGTGTGCAATTTTTATTACATTTTCTGATTTCCAGCAGGAGATATGAAAACGTGACATTTTTTCTACTTTTCATACTATTGTTTTTTGTCAGGTTTTGATCATTCTAAGTGTTCTTTGTTGGAGTGAGTGGATGGTGTTAAGCTATATACGGATTCATCTTATGATTATCTGTTTTGCAAAAGTAACTTAATTTTCTTAAGCAATATCAGCATTCACATTACTTGGCACCATTGGCAAAAAAATTTTAAATAAAATAAAATAAACTCCTGGTAGCCAAAATTAAATGTAAACATATCCTTTTTTTTTTTTTTAAGTAATGTTACTCTGCCTTTTTTCCTAAGTCTAAATACAGTAGCTCTTTTTTTTTTTTGCAGTTTAGTCATGCTTTAGCAAAATGTTCTTCTAAAGAACATTTAAAATAAAGTACTCTTATAGTGAAATAAAGTTTTTTTTGTTTCATTTTACAGACCATAGCCACTAATGCTTTGCTTTTGTTCATTTCTTTTTTCTTGATTTCATGCACATATCTCTTTGTTTTAATATATACAATATATACAAACAATACATCCACATTTTTCTCGCTCATTCAGACAAAACTATACAAATAATTTTATCTTGCCATGTTATTGACCTTTGTGAATAAAATATTTAGCAATTAATATAATCCCTTTCAAATATTTTCTCACTTTTCATTTCTACCTTCTATATATACACAGAAACTGCTCAGTTTGGATGAAATATAGCCAAAAACATGGAATTTACTGGCCAGAACGCAGCACCACACTGATCATTTAGGTGGCAAATGTCCAGGCAAGGTATATGAATCCTTAGAATGACTACAGTTTCCAAGGTTACTAAAAAAGGCTACATGCTTTACCAATTCTTAAGTAATTCTCATTGCACGTGAAAGTAAGGCAAAGAAATTAAAGTGCTGAACATGAGAAAAGGGATAAGATGACTACTATATTCGCAGGTTCTCGGGAGGTGGTGGGGACAAGAAAATAAACGGAAAACTCTGGAAGCTGTTTCTCATTATTTCCCATGCATTACCCGTTTACCACACACCCGCCCCTCTGCAAATTTCCACATGACATTAAAAACCTGCAGATTTTAAAAGTTGCATTAAGTGTGCTGTATAGATTAAAAACAAACAAACAAACCGAAAAACAAAAACAAAAAAACAGAAACAGTGAAGGAAATGAGAACACACGGACCCAATAAAGATTTGTATGATCTAAGCCCTCCACTGAGAATCAATCCCAAAGATTCAGCTTCTTGGAAATAACCGACAGGTGCAGGAACAGCATTCTTTGTTGTTGTTGTTGTTGTTGTTGTTGCTAGTGTATCCCCACCTTTTCTTATCTATATTTTTGGTATAAATATTTGTACAGTTCCACACGATGTTTGAATACAGCCCTATATGAGAAGGAAAATGGCTTCTTCCTAAGAGGAAGCCTCATTCAGTTCCTCCTGGTGTCTTGTTTTCCCATGATCCAACAGAAGATTGAGTTCCAAGATGTCTTGCTGATCAAATTAAAAGTTGTCCATGAAAGTGCAAATGCAATGACCAAAACATTCCTGTTAAAATCCTGCAGCCGATCTCCCCAAAACTGCAGAGGGATTGTGTGTGTGTGTGTGTGTGTGTGTGTGTGTGTGTGTGTATGTGCGCGCGCGCGTGTTGTTGCATGTCTCTGCTAAAAACAGAAATGAAAACAGTCTGAAAAGCAATGTCACATTGCTAAGGGATGCTGCTGTATGTCTTCAAGTTCCTTGGCCTTTTTCAATTCTTTCACTCTGGAAGAGAAACAAAACAAACACCGGGCGATAACTACATAGTGAAACTGTGACTCAATAGAGGAAAGGGGGTATCATCATTCCCTCTGAAATGACCAGCCAAAACAAAAACCCCTTTGAGGATCAATGGCAAAACAAAGTCCTGTGAAACTGTCGGGGAAAATATTCAAAGAAGAAGATATGATTCTTCTTAAGATCATCTTTTAAAAAATATATATAAATCTAAAATTTTGCTCTACATCAATGCAAAATTGAAGTCTACTTAATTAAGTGTAACAATAACATGCTCATCTTAGAAAAAATTATTCAAAAAACTTTCTTTTAGCTAGGTGGACCAGCATTAATGTCCTATATTTTCATGTAATGTAAATTAGGGAAACTGTACACACATTTATTTAGCTTCTAATATACCTAGAGACTGAACTATGGCATTGTTCACAGTAGACTGCCAGCTATCCTGAACCTGATCCAACATCTGTATAACCCTACTATTCGCTCATGTACTGTGGAGTCTCTGATTTCATCATTTCTTCCTTTCTTTCCATCCACCATATTCAGGCCCTTTCTCCTCAATGCTATCACATGGATGGCAGTGGGAGGAGCAATACTGACAAGATACTTTGTTCTAATTTATCAAACATACTACAGTAAATGAATTAAAATGAAATTGTTACATACTGCCTCATGGAAAGTCTGTATCAGCAAACTGTTTATTAATGATAACCTCTGATCTGTATTTTTTAATATAGCATTTTCCTTTAGTGTTTTGACTACGGTCACCAGATAGAGATGGGGTACCAGGGAAGCGGTTGTAAGCTGTAAGGATATTTCTCTATTCTATACAAATAATTATAAGCGTGCCTTAATAGCAAAATGATCAAATGCAAGTTAGTGCATGCTGTGTAAGTCATAGTTTATAGTACTGCATACCAGATGATAATATTGTTTCCCACAAATGGGTATGAGAGGATGATTTTAGCCAAACAGCAGCAGCAGTTTCTCAGGACACCTATGCTCTACATCAAAAGCATGACAACCAAAAAAGTCTGATCTGGGCCTACACAGAAGCAATTTCAAATACAGTTTTCTGATCTTCTAAGAGCAAGGTCTCTTCTATTAAGTTATACCAGTAAATTAAAATTGTATTTAATTTTTTTTTTTTTTTTTTTTTTTTTTTTTAGTTTTTGCTATAAGGGTGCATGTGCTTACAAGAGAGAGTGAAAGAGAGAGGAAAGTGAGAAATCACCCCCTAGGGGAGATGGCCACACCATAATCTCATCTCATCCATCCTCCTCCTGTGATTTTGGGGACACACGCATACATGCCTGGTGTGGTTTTTCAAGCCACTGAGTCTAGGACTCAAACCATGCAGTCAGCCATGTAGGATCTAATGCCTTAATCTCAACTCCACCTCTTGACCCTAAAATTCTAATTGAAAATAAATGCTATTTATTTTCTAACACTTGGGCAGGAAGAAAATGTTCTGAAAAAACTAGTAATACATTATTGCTCCATTATGAAGGTTGCGAGTCAATGGGGTGGTACATACACTATAATAGCAATTTAAGAAAACAGTGTATTTACCACCTCCAAGCAGAATCATCTCTGAGTATTCTGAAAAGTTGACATGATCTCTTCAAAGAGAAGAAGCTCTCTTTCAGAAGAAAATTTTATTATTTCATTACCACTAACACTAAGATGATTATAATATTCAACGATTGTTTTATGTCTGATTTATTTACTACATACACCAAGCCCAATTTGATCCTAGGGTGAAATTTACCAATAACAATGACAAAACGGTCTATCTCCCAAACTGCCGAATTATTTTTTTAACAGCTATACTTAGAACACTCTGCTCTGTCCACAACTAGATCCAGCTATTATTTAAATTTTAACACTCCATATACCATGGATAACTAAATTTTAGAATAATCTGCATCACAGTATGGAACTGTGTATCATCTTAGATTCCTAATGTTGGACATGCATACTTGATAAATAAATGACTTTTTAAAAATTGAAACATGCTATAATCTGTGTTCAATTTTTAAACATGCAAATCTATACTAACATCCCTTTGGCTGGGACAATGCAAGGCATGCATTGATGCCGACTTGACTTTAGACATGCAACATCTGTACCTGTGCAGACCTGTTTGCTGAATTATCATAAAATGTGCATGCTACTTCAAATACTTCATTTTAATTTCTGCACTAGCACAGAAATCATTCACAAATAGGCAACAGTGACTATCATTGATGAGTTTTCTAGAATTTGAAGAATTCTGAACTCAAAATCTAATAGCATAAGCACAAAGATATCCATTCACAATTTTTCTTGAGTGAATAGGAATGCTTTAAAAGTAAGTTCATCTCTAAGATGAAATAAAAGGGAGAGCAAATTAGAAACCAGAACTGTTTTATGCAGCTTCCTATCAAAGAATCTATTATCAGATGGTCAGGGTAGGTGTAACCTAAAACATTTTTCTTTTCATTAAAATGGTCACGTTTGTTTTTGTGGGTTCCCTGCTCAGTTTTGGAACTAGTTAGAAAGTCAGCTAAGGTTTCATAAGGTTTTTAAATTACCATGAACTACTCTGCTCTGAATAGCGATGGCCTCAAAGACCACTCAGTTAAGTCCAAGTCCACACAGACAATGTCTGCATAGGAAAAAGGAGAACATGCCAACTTAAAGACATATTTCCTAGACTTTTGTAACTCTCGAGTTCTTAGTTTCATGATAAAGATACCCTAGTATACTAGCATTTTAAATGACATCAAAATGACTTAAATGGCATGAATTCTAATAACAAGGTTATGGGAGGCATTAAGGAAAAAGGAAGAAAGGGGAGGAAGGAAGAGAATACTTATTACATTCCAATAGCTATTCAGGTTACTTAACATTCGTCATCTTATACAGTCTTCATAATTTTGTTATTACCTCCAGCTGTAAAGGCTGAACCAGGAACTATAGAAATGAAGCCATCTGCCCCAAATCAGAGTTAATAAACAGCAGAGCAGGGATTTGAACCCATGTTTGTTTAACTTCAAAACCTATAGTTTCAACATTCCACTTTACTGCCTCTAATACCTCATAATATCAAGAAAGTTGTGAAAAATCAATCCTTAGTTTATTGGGTTTTCCGAAAGACTTTATTAAACACATGCATTTGGAAAATTTTCATGGTATGAAATGAAATTGACAAAAGTTACATTTTTTCAATTGTAAAACATCATACTTTCTATAAGATACTATGTTGATTAAAATGTTTTGGGGAAAGAAGATGTCCACATAAAGTGTATTTATTATTTTACAACACAGTTAGATTAGAATCCTGAAACATTTGAAAAGAATGTATCTAAGAATCAAAGAAGATTCTCGGTCTTATTCTCTAATTTATTATTTATAGACCATGTTGGTATTAACTTACCTCTGAAATTTTACATAAAATTGAGAAACTTTTCAATCTGTCCTACTAAAATAATAAGTGAAATTTTATGGTACTTGAAGGTAATGAGGGTGAGATAAGGGTGCTTAATTTTTGTTTTGTTTTAAATCAAATGTTTGTGGATAAAATGAATCTTATAATGCTTTCAAAAGAACAGAAAACAATTATATGACTGAGGTTATTTAGAACAACATGTGTTATACTAGAATTTTTCACAAATTCTAGTAAATATGTTTCAAGTTAAGAGTGTTGCAAATAGTTAAAGAAATTTGTTGTTGCCTTATTATCAGTCAAGAACATGAATAATCACTAAGAGGACTATATTAACTAAAACTAAATCTTTATCAAGAAGGATACACAATAAAAGTTTAGCTTGCTTATTTGTATTTATAAAAATTGCTACATAAGTATGTGCTTCTTTTGTAATAATAATCTTTCCTGTTTGTCTTTATTTAAAAGAAAAAGTTTATAAGATGTTTTTCTATCCATCTGTCATTATTACATCTTATAAACATTGTACTTACATGACAAAAACAACTGAAAAATTCAGTGGGGGAAAAAATCCATGTTTATAGACCAAAATCAACTGACTGAACTGGTTTCATTGATAATACTTGTGTTGCAAGTCTATTTTTCAGTGTACAAACTTAGTAAATAGAGAGTAGGATTTTGAAAATGGAATTATACTTGAAAATCCAATACTTATGGTCACCACATTTACAAAACTTATAACAGTGGTAACTCAATAAATTTTTGTTGAGTTATGTTATAGAAACTCGGCTAAGTGTTTCTGAGGTTTTTGTTTCTTTGTTTTAGGTTTTTGTATAGGGCAATGTGCACTTGCTGGGAAGAGACAGAGAAAGGGAAAGTGAGATCACATCACAATCCCTTCTCCTCCATTCTCCTTTTGGATTTTGGGCACACACACACACACAGTTGCTCAGCATGAGTTTCAAGCCGCCAGGACCAGGACTCGAACTGTAGTTGACCACATGGGAGTCCAGTGCCTTAAGCATCATGCCACCTGTTGGCCCAGGGTTTCTGAGTTTTTGATTCTTAAGGAATTACAACTGTTATACTCACTCAGCACTTAAGAAAAAAAAAGGAAACCTGAATCTAAAATTGTCCACATTATCTTTAATAAAAAAAAGTCCTATAATTGCACTTACTTCTGAATTCCATTATTACACAGAAGAAAGGCAAAACAATCTTCCCTGAGATCATAGAGACAATTAATACAAGATAAAAAAAATTTTAAAAATAAAAAACCTTCTACAGGTACGAGACTATTGCTTCCCTAAGAAGAGCTTTCTGGAACACATTTATGAAGCTCATATTCACACCCTGGAAGTAGTACTCCTACCACTAGTTCGGCTTGGCATTTCAGTTAATTATGACTGCAAGACTTGGACCTGTGACCATTCAACTGTAAAAGACACTCCCAGGATTTCCCCCAATTATTCTAGGCTGAAAATATTTACCACTCTGGGATACTGTTGCAGTCTCAACCCAAAAAGGAAAAAAAAAAAAAAAAAGTTGCATCATAATGTACTGAAGTGATGTAGTAAGCAACAGCACTGAAAGCCAGCAAAAGCCCACAAGGTTTATCTCCATTAGACGTCCAATGATAATTTATGAGTTAATGAAGTAGGCCTGCTTCAGGAAGTGGTAGCAAACAATGGCTCCATGAGTAAAGCAGAAGGCAAAAGCTGCTTCATTACATCTACTTGGTAATGCTCAGCCAGAGAAATGTTTCATGAATCAGTGGATTTCAGCAAGTCTATTCTCGCAATGCTGGACGTCAAAAATATACAGGGCAGCCAGACGTGGCTTTCTGATTAGTTACCTGTTGCTCTGAGAGCTGCAATAGCGTGTGGGAAATTTAGGAAAAGAGAGGTCTTGCCATTTTCCAGAAATCTCATTTGGATCGCAAAACAAAAAAGACAGAGAGGCCCAATAAGAATGACACAGAGCATGTTGTCTGCAATTTAACACACACCACTGTGTTCCAAAAATATTCATGTCCTAAAAGAGGCAAGTGAGACAAAATTACTTCGGAGATTTAAAACACATCCACGGTGACGCACCCCACATTCATCTCTTACTCATTGAATATGCTGGGCCACTGGGAAACTATACCTCACATCAAATTTACCTCAAGGAGCACATTTGTTGACCCTAGAGCACAGTTTACTTTCCTCAAACAGTATACTTTCAGGCATCCTAGGAGAAACACAGGGATTTGTGCCTTGGATGAAAGTGTTTATATAACAAAGCAAAAAGGGTAAGCATAACTTCTCGGACTCTGTCACAACCTGCTGAAGGTATTTCACTGGGCTGTTCTCTTAAAGCATATGGTAAAGCTGCTTCGCGGAAATCACTACTTACCAAAACGACTGGCAGCTTCAGGCAAAATTAAGTGTTTAGAAACTCAGTGCTCAAATACAGACAAAATCTGTTGTTTAAAAAACTATGACCAAAATGTGTTATTTGTTCTTCCTCCATTTAAGGTTCGTTTATTCCAGTAGGATAGCCACACCCACCTTTACTGAACACAGTTAACTAGGCCCACATTTATAAGAAATAGATGATTTAAAATACCAAATCCTTACTCCTTATAATACCTTTAATAACTATTACAGTTTAGAAGACTCTCTCATAGAAACTTCACCTTATAAAGGGACAGGAGGAATTTGTCTAGGAATTGCTTTCCAGAGAGCAGGTTCTCTCATCCAAGAAAAGAGAAATGTCTTAAAAAGAGAAGTGGAAAACCATTTTCTATCTAGAAAAATAGGCATGTTTTCAGACCAAGTAAGTCTCAATACCTTAATGATAAGTCTGTTAGTAATCTGATTATTGCTATTTCCTTTCTATGTGAGCTACTTTGTCTTTTCTGCTATGAAATCGAATAACATCTTTTTAGATATACTCGAAATTCTATTGGGAAATAGTATTTTTGATACATAAACCTAAAGAGTCTTAAGGGCTAAATTAAGAAAAATAATAAAAACTGTTGATTTAAACAGCTCTTGTAATGTAAGGAAAGCACTCTCCTAAATATAGTTATTATGTCTGAGGAAAAAAAAAAAAAAAAACAAGCCCTATGACAGTATCAAGAATTTGGTAACTTCAATTTATCGGATAAGTGAGAGCTAAGCCTGAAGAGAAGTCGGGATAAAAATGAACTGCAGTCAGTGAAAGATGTTTAGTGTTTTTTCTTTGCCTTCCTCAAAGAATTTCAGGGAACAAACAGTATATTTCTGATTGCTGTGCTGCTGGAATCAGCTGACTGCATTTTGGAAATTCTTCTTTTTTTTTTTTTGGAGAGGTTTTTGCTATAGGGCGCGTACGCTCACCAGAAAGACAGAGAGAGACAGAGAGACAGAAAGCGAGAAATCACCCCCCAGGGGGGATGGCCAGACCGCAATCCCTTCTCCTCCATTCTCCTCTCGGGATTTTGGGCACACACGCACACACACCCAGCGTGAGTTAAGCCACCGGGTCTGGGACGCAAACTGCAGTCGGCTACATGGGAGTTCAGCGACATAGCTATTACGCCAACTGCTGGTCCCACATCTTGGAAATTCTGACAAATGACAGAGCCTCTTTAGCTAGCCTTCTGCTTTATTAACTTAAGGGTATGGGTCAGTAACTATGTTTTACAAATATTGTACCATAAATTTAATTCTTTAAATATTCAAAGATCATTTTTTGATGTATAAACCTTAAATGTCTTAATAATGGTATACTTTAAAAGTTAACAAACTAAGTGTACTATTGTCTCTCCTCCCCCACCCCCAGGGTCACCCTATGTGTGTCATGATCCTTCTGCCTCAGCCTCCTAGCTGGAACCAAAGGCATGCCCACCACACCTGGTTCTTTAAGACAGAGTCTCACTATGCCACCCAGGCCAGCCTTGAGCTGGTGTTCTTGATGCCTCAGCCTCCCTTAGTCACTGGGATGATAGGTGTACAACAGCGCATCTGACTGTTAGGTTGAACCGGGAATTGAACAAGGGCTTCCCATGTGGTCCCAGCATGCAGAACACAGCATCTTAGCAGCGTGCACCAACACAGCTGGGCTAAGTAAATTATCTTCTTTGGCATAACTTACAGAAATACAAATCTTCCTCAGAGACTGCCATCTCCCAAGAGTAATTTCACCTTGGGGATTGTTAGAGGGAATGCTATTATGACTCCTCTGATGGAAGAGAGAGGCAGGGGAGATCATTTTGGTAATTACACAAAGTTATATGCACACTACCCCTTAATTCATAGATAAATATTACCATGCTAGGACAAACCTGAAAACTTCTTAGCGCCTATCTGTCAAAACACCTAAAGGCTGTGTGAGGCATAAGGGATGTAATGAAATTCCGACTTTCCATGCATGAGGAGGAGTTTAAGGAGTTCACAAAAGAATGCAGCAGGCACTAAAGAAATTATAGGGACTCTGGTTGGCACTGAAAAGCACCTTTAGAAAATGTTCTCTTAAAAATGATCATTAACATACCAGAAACTAACAAGCTTCAAAAGTGCATAAGCAACCACTCCTAAGAAAATGCTGGTTCCTTGCAGCAGGCTATATTAATTGCATATAACATGCAAGATACTATGACTTTGGTTAAGTGGACTACTAGGGCATGCATTTGTTCTCTTAGAGGTTTTTCTTTTGCTGGTCTTTTTTGTTTGTTTTGTTTTTCAATGAAAGGAAAGATTAGCTGTGTATATACAGGGTAAGAGGACATAGAGAGGAATGGAGATTTTTATTCTTTTTCACTTATATTTCAAACACAGACATATCTGGGCTCATTTTACCACATGGCACCTGAGATATTTCAATTATGAACAACTGTCTAACTCCAAAGAGGATAAAGTAGTTCAATTTGCAAACAAGAGTAACTGTGGGGGTTTTTGTTTGTTTTTAGCAAAACAAATTTCTCCTTCAGTGACTATTCATAATTTTAAATAGATGAGATTCTAAAAGCTTTTTATAGGGATAAGGGATGAGGTCATTATTTAGGAAGAGCCATAGAAACTCAATTCTCCTATAATTAAGTTGTCAAGCTATGGCCTGTGGGTCAAATTCAGTTCAATACTTACTTAGTATTACCTCTATAAATAATGTTTAATAGGATATGGCCACAGCCATTCTTTATATATTGCTTATGGCTGCTCTCATGCTGCGATAGGAGAACTGAATAGCTGGGACAGGATGCATGGCTCACAAATCCTCAAGTATTTACTATCTGGCCTTTGTAGAAAAAGTTTGCCAACCTTTGGCTTAAAATACAGTGAATGAATATAAGCATCGACACAAATCTAGTCAGGAAATAATACCCCAGAAATGTTAGAAGCTTTAAAATCTTTTGACTTATATTCTCAGAAATCTTAAAAATGACGAAATAAAGTATCAGCTAATGTTAAGAAAAAGGGTCATGGAATACAACTGAGTTGATAGAGATAACTTCTATGTTATTTATTTATTTATTTATTTATTTATTTATTTATTTATTGTGATAGGGCATGTGTGCTTGCCAGAAAGAGAGAGACAGAGACAGAGAGACAGAAAGCGAGAACTCATCCTCCAGGGGGGATGGCCACGCTGCAATCCCTTCTCCTCCATTCTCCTCTCGGGATTTTGGACACATGCACACACGCGCCCGGTGTGAGATAAAGCCATCGGGTCCGGGACCCGAAGCATGATGGGCTACATGGGAGTCCAGCGACATAGCCATTATACCAACTGCTGGTCTTTCTATGTTATATTTTAAACTCATCTTTTCTTAAGACTATTTAAAAAGTTGTGAAATTAATAAAAATTCAAGTCTGATTTTTAGGAGTTCTATGACTGACTTTTAAACAGTTTTCTGACACCAACTTTTTTATTACAACTGAAGACTTTTTATGGTTGTATCTGTCAGAGACTTCTACCTCCTCTTGTGCATGCTTATAAATCAGCATCGCATTCCAAAACTCTCAGGAACACGTATTCATTATCATTTCTTTAAAGTAAACAAATGTACTAGAAACCACTCTCAACTGCAATACGGAACACAGATTTCAGATACTTCAGACTACATTCTCTGTACTCAGCACTGCCATTAAACGCTCCAAATCCTCTTCACGCACTCTTTTATAATAAATGTTCTGGGTCAGTTCTGAGAGGGCAGCTTTGTGTACTCACCTCACAGTACCAAGGAAAACCAGATTCAGAAAACGCAACTACAGGAATAAGGCAATAGGGAAATAGTAACTCTAAACCAGAACTAGGTCAGTTTTTTGTTTGTTTGCTTATATTTTTAAAAGAAAGCCTAATACAGACTAGTAAGCCCTTTTGCTTTAGAAATTTCGACAAAGTAATTGAGGAAAGTTCATGTGGCAAATTGTTTAAATCACCAAAAAAACCCCTGCTTCATATTCCCTCATCATGTAGCCTTATTTAGATTTAAATCTGTTCCACCAGCCATTTACAAACATTTTTTTATACTGAAGGCTTTTTCCACCAAGTTCTAAGCATGCCCTGCAGTGGTTTCAGAAGGTCCCTCCCTTTTACTTACTCATGCAATTGTACATCTATTGTATGTGATTGTTCTCCTGTTACATAAAATAGCAGTGTTAGTAATAGGGTTAGTTTTTATTTTATTTTATTTCATTCAAAATGGATGTGAAACTTACTGGCATACCTAGGCTGCAGCCCCATGCAAGCAAGCAAAAAGCAAAATATTGAAAATGGAAGATAAAGATAAACTGGCTAGCAGGCAGCTAAACTCACCCTTTTGTACAGCCTATGGTCCACCAGGGGGCTTTAGACAGTAAAACAACACCAAAGAGCTATTAGCATGTGAGGGTCACAACAGAAATCTTACAAATAGCTTTAATTCAACAAAAAAAGAAGAGTATAAAGTGGTTTCTTTTTTGGAAAGAAAGAAAAGAGTGATGGTGGGGTACGTGAAATGAGCAGGTAGAAAATTCACCAATTTATTCTTTTTTGTTTTGTTAAGTCTTAAAAATGTTGGGATCAGATGACTTAGAGATGGGACATTTCTTACTGATTCCTGAAGCCACTACCTACCTACCTTCTTGAGGGGGTGTCATACGAGGTTTCCTATTTTAAAAGATGTTAGTGCTTCTCAGGGATAGTAAACATGACAGTTTCTCTTAAAGTAATATTAAATAGCACAGAAAAGAAACAGGGTCACACATATTCTAGGGAAAATATGAGTTTAAAATAAATGTTGAGGATAGATTTATTTTCAGGATTTCTTCAAGATCCTTAATTGAATATAAAGAAATGAGAGTTAAACATTGATCTTAAGGAGTTGGTGTACAAAAGTTGTTGAAGTTTGCCAGCCTATTCTTCTAACAAATGAATTATGAAATGTTAAGTAAATAACCAATAAGGATCTTTATTTCATTCCAAATAATAAACAGAAATTCAGAGTCTCTCTATAATCTGATGTTCTCTTCCTAATGTGCCTTCCTGTTAGGCTTCTCATGAGATTATTTCTTGTTAAAATATTAAACCTAAGAAAGGTAAAAAAATCTTCATGATATACTTTTCTACCAGTTTGTAAAAGAAGAACTCTAAAAACAAGAGTGAAAGGTTTTCTTTGCCCAGCCTATTTGGGAATTTCATGAATTTATGTTTTGTTTAAATATCTTCCTCTTCAACCCACTCAATATCATGCAGGGCACAGCTTTGACCAAACCAAACAAAACAAAATGAAACAAAAAAAAAAAGGAAAATGAGTATAGGAGTCAATGTAATTTAGCTCATAATTACCAAGATTGGATTACCTATACATATATTAAGTTTGAAGATAACTCTAGAAAAAATGAGGGAGAAAAGTATAGCATAATTTAACTTGTGACCATTTGGTTTGTTCGAAATGACATAAAAAAAGAGCAATGTTAAGGTAATTTTCTTGAAAATAAAATCTGTGTGGGAGGCATTATTATTAACAGCAGTGTCAGAAAATAAGTGTTCATGTCATTCTCCTCAAAGTGATCGCAGTCCATCGTTTTCAGGGTTGGATTGTCTTCCTGGGTTTTTCATTTTGCAGGTGTTAAGAGGAACAGGGAAGAAAGGACCATGAACACATGAGAAAATAGAAGGAAAGGGGTCTAGGGAGTCAATGACACTTTCACCAAATGATGAAAACTGGCTACTCTATTTGGTCACAAGAACTCTAATGCTAATCCGAAGGTATATAGGATAATAAAGAAGAGAGACTGATTTAGGGAAGGCTTCCAGAGTTAATTCCGTTATGTGACAGCCATACCCTACATTTTGATATGCATCTCCTAAGACGGCTTCATAGTTCAGAGTATGAAGAGTGGTAGCCTACTTGTTAACAACCATGGGGAAAACACATGACAAGTTCTTAATGGTTATTAATGTAGTGGCTATGCATGTCCTCTTTTATGGTTACAAAGGAATTCTTTTGTAAATGACAAGTAACCAGTGAGCCCTATTAAGTCTCAAAGTTTTAGGAAAAGATAGTTTGAGAAATAAGAACAACTTAAAATGAAACCTCTGAGGAATCAAATCGAATATGAATCCTTGGGCTTTTGGTACACTTCAATAGGAAGAGAAAATAAGACATTAAAGAGCCTGCTTTACAGTTTGGTACTATCAACTGCTCAGCTCCTGATGCACAGAGAAACAACAAACCCACACTGAAGGTCGTTTAAACACAGCTCAGACAGCCCGGTACAGATGTCAGACGGGAATACTAACCCAAAGAAAACCAAACACTGTCACCAGCCCCTAAAATCTAAGTAAAGAACCTAGTCTTCATCATGGAAGCTCAAATTGGAGGAAACAAAGAAACTCCTCTAGCTTGGCTCCATGAGAAGTTGTTTAAATATCTTCCTCTTCTAACCCACTCAATGTCAATGCGGGGCATGGCTAAGCCCATCTCATTCTAATTGAAAATGTGCCTCTACTCCCAGAAGCCTTTCTTGTCCTGCACACTTTCATTCCAGTCCTCTCTCCTGTTCGTTCTCACAGATGAGCTTCGACGATGTAATAGAACATGGTATCTACTACATATCCAGCAGAGGGCACTAGCTATTTACTGGAAATTCTAACTGAGAAAACTTGATGGAATGAATGGTTTTATTTTCTGTTGGCCTAATAAGCGTGTGGAGTAGAAAACATACTGCAGGATGGGGATAAATAAATAAAGATGTAATAGGCTAGCGAGAACACCGAAATGAAAAAGTAGTCCAGCTAAGTTGTTCTCATACCCAACTCCAAACGAACACTGGCGTGTATCTCCATTGCTCGACATCTGCATGTGCGATGATTACCAGAGTTCTGATGACAGCACTTAGTCCCTAGTTAGAGAGCTCTACTGTCCTGTTGTAATTTGGCACATTTACCCTGATTGTTAACAGGGGGATTAGTTTTACATAGGGTGGTTAAGGAGGTGAGGGCTGTTTTATTATCTTTGATGAGTAAGATGCATAGATGAAGATTAACGTACCTGTGACGACAGCGGCGTAGAAACCTCATTATTTTTCGAGCAGCTTGGTCCTGTTTTTTGGTTAGCAAACTGCTCCTGAAAAAGTCAGAATATTACGGTCACAAGGATGCTGTAAGGCTAATATGCAAAAGTTGAAAACTGGTGTCGGAGGACTTCCGAGTAAACAATTCCTGTGGCAGCTCTAATCGCATGAGCGTATGCTGCTTTATAGTATTGAGTGTGGGCACTGCTGAAGAGAAAGGAGGGGGTGTGTCAGCACATTCACCTGCTTTAAGGCATGCAATAAAGACTGAAAATAAGGTGCCCCTTATATGATCTTTTATGACTGTTTATAAGTTCATTATGTCAAAAAGGTCACTCTGTTATTAGACAGGCTTTCTAGTTTAGAAGTTGATTTACCTGTTTTGATAGTCTCTTTAGGCTATAATTTTCTTTTCTTTCTTTCTTTTTTTTTTTCCTTTAAGGTTTTTGCCAGAGGGTACATGCGCTTGCCAGAGAGACAGAGACAGTGAGAGGAGAAGTGAGAAATCATCTCCTGAGAGGGATAGCCACCCTGCAACTCCTGCTCCTCGACTCTCCTGGGATTTTGGACACATATGCACGTGTGCCTGGGATGATTCTTTAAGCCAGCAGGCCTGGGACTCCAACCGCAGTTGGCAAAGTGGGAGTCCAGTGCCTTTACCATCACGCCACCTGCTGGCCCCTGGGCTATTATTTTCTAAGTTTTTGTCAATGTAATCTACTTTGCTAAAAGTTTTTTTCTTTAAATAATTATTTAACTTAATTTTATTTACTACATATATATTTTTTTTGGGGGGGGAGGTTTTTGCTATAGGACGCAAGTGCTTACCAGAGAGACAGAAAGAAAGAAAGCGAGAAATCGCCCCCCCAGGGGTGATGGTCATGCTGCAATCCCTTTTCCCCCATTCTCCTCTCAGGATCTTGGGCGGACATACACACATGCCCGACGTGAGTTTAAGTCACTGGGTCCGAGACTTGAACTGTGGTGGACTACATGGGAGTTCAGCGACATAGCCATTACACCAACTGCTGGTCCCCTATTTACTAATATTATTTTAATTGGACCAGAGAGAGAGACAGAGGAAAAGTGAGAAAGCAAGCCACCAGGTCTGGGACTTGAACTGTGGTCTGCCAAGTGGGAGTCCAGTGCCTTAACCATCACGCCACCTGCTGGCCCTGACTTTGTTCAAAGTTTTTTATTACATGGGCCAGCGGGTGGCACAGAGGTTACATCCCTGAACGCCCACATGGCTGACCACAATTCAAGTCCCAGACCAATGGCTTAAAAATCATACTGGACCCATGTGTATGTGCCCAAGTTTCCTGGAGGAGAAGGGATTGTGAAGTGGCCATGCCGCCCGGGGGGCGATTTCTTATTTTCCCTTTCACCATCTCTGTCCCTCTCTCATTTTCTCTCTCTGGCAAGCAAACATGCCCTATGGAAAAAAAAACTCTTAAGAAAAAAAAAAAAAGACAAGACAAAACAAAACAAGTCTATTTACATTTTCTAAAATGAGATAGTTTAAACCAAATGACTCTTCCTAAGTCTGTAGTAACTGCAAGCTCAACTACTATAAAAGAGTAATACCTTTTTGAGTGGAAACTTTGGTTCTGCTAAATTCTGATATAAGCTGAAATTGGGTGACAGTATCCAAATAATTGGGTGGGACACAGAGAGAAGGAGCTACATACTCAGAAAACGATGAACAGCACAGTTAGAGCTATACAAAGTCACAACGCCTAGAATGTTCTGGAAATAAAGTAACTGCAAATACTGTAGGCCTTATGGAGACCTACCTCGTATTGAGGCAAGGCCATCTCTTTCAACCGAGTCAGAGATCTCTTCCCTACAAATCTCAGCCCACCTGAGTTTCTGTTGCACGATGACTGCTGTTCGGCGAGCCTGCCGTCTTCTGCCACACTTCTTATAACTCCGGTAATACTTCTGGATCAGCACAGCAGCACGCCGGCTCTGCTGAAATTTTTTTTGTTCATAGTAACTTCGGAACTTGCTCTGGATGAGAATGGCAGCCTGTGTCATCTTTTTATAAAGTGCATACTGTAGGGGAACAAGAATAAGCACCACAGTAACAACGGGGGCCACAGGAGTCTACGTGCTCTTTGAACATGTCAGGAAGGAAAGGTCATTACTTTTCTTTTCCCTTTTATGATCACAGTCTTTGTTTCTGGTTTACTCAGAAGAAAAGGCAAAAACTAGGAATCTTTTCACCTACCTTTCCAAAATGTAAAATAGTACTTTAAGGGTTGCCTTCAGACCAGCTATCGCTTTAAAGGTGTTCCTCCCCGCCAAGAATATCAAAATATTTTGCCCATCTCAGAAAAAAAATTTTAATAGCAATAAACGCAAACATTTATGAGTCTCCAAACATGTTTAGGAGGTAAGATTTTAAAAGTTTATTTTAAGATTAAAGTTTACTATCCAATTTCGAATCACTTTTAACCTTTTCCATGCCTCCCAATTCTCACCATCTACAAACCTAGCAGTCAGCATCCAGTTGCTAACTATCATTCCATATGACAAGTTTCTGACTGAGTTACAAGGTCCCAAATACAAGGCTTATCATGAAACGCTGACACCTTTAAGTCATCTGAATCAAAGATTAACACTCATAAGACTAACAAAGCGGTGAAACAATGAAATCAGGGCGGTTGTCAGAGCTGGGGACTGCTCAGGAGCAGCTGCTGAGCTGCTGACGTGAGAAATGAAGGCACAGGAAAATGAACGCTTCGAAATATCAGACTTCAGACACTAAAGATACCGAGCTATCCGTGGCTTAAAAATGCTACATCTAAATTTTTTAATAAAACGGGGTATGACCTTGGGGACCAGAAGTCACAACGAAGTCCTTTGCTTACAAGAAGGCCACTTACCATTGTAAGGAAAAATACTCCTCAGAAAAATCCCTGCACGTGCCTAACTCTACGTCTGGATGTATGAAGTGGAATGAAGGAAGGACACTGACTTTTTTCAGTGTCCAAGAAACAGCAGTTATTCAGCAAGAACCGTCGTTAGTCTTATCTGATTTGCTTTACGTATGGTTTGAAAATCTTATCTAAGATGAGAAGACCGTATCCTACAGAGCTTCTTGGTTTTCATCATCTTGGCCTAAATACTGCACAGTGAGGCGCACTGAGAAAAAGGGGTATTTATTTAGAGGCCACTGGGCTCATGACAATTGGCCTGGAAGTACCATCACTAGCCAAAAAAATGTCCAACTACTATTAATGCCCAAACCCGCTCCGACTGAACAAGCATGTGGCTCCGAGGACAGATGCACTGTGGTTAGGTGGCCTGGCAAGGGGAATATGTCTGTTTCATGATCGTGCCATTGTGATGGCCCCTCCTTGTAGCTGGTGATGGGTGTGAAGTTTGTGACTCTGGTGGAATGGTTTGTGAGAGGACTTGGGTGTATCATTACCTTCAAGGCTATCCATGTCAGCTTGGGGGAGAAACAGAAAATACAAGATTAATGTTAGATTGCGGAATATAATAAAATTAAAAACCAGAAGCAGTAAAACTCCCAACCGAAAGGAAAAAAAAAACAAAAAAGAGAGAGCCAACCTTGGCTATATTAATGTCTTCCATCTTCAAAAATATTTGTTTTATAGCTGTCAATATTTCAAAAAATAATGCCTTCCATCTTCCAAAATATTTTTTCTAACTGTCAATATTTCAAAAAACAATGCCTTCCATCTTCCTAGTTGTGGACAGGATTTAAAAAAAAAAAACAAACTCAAATTCTGGGATAAACACCTGTTGCCATCATAGACTTAAAAGCTTGGTCCTGCGTCTCACCTGTGCTAACATGAAATCTGCTCCCCAGACAGAAACTGGGACAGCTCCTGGCAGAGCTGCTGGTACCGTGGTGTCAGCGTTTGCACAATGAACCTTCATTTTCTGGGATCATGAACTCAACTGGCTATTAGCTGAAGACTCCTCACCCCCTCGCCTCACACACACACACCATTCATAAGGCTCAATCCTAGAAATACCTGAAAAAATGGCAACCCATATCAGAAATTAAAGGAAACCCTAACAAGACAGTATAATGCCAAATTTCTACATGACTGTTACGCATCTTAGCATTTAGCATTCCTTAAATGAAAATAAATACTTTAGGTAAAACCTATCTAAAGTACAACCTAATAAAGGTTCTAGAATCTAAACTGAATTTGATCATGTAAACTAGTCAAAATTCAATTACGGACTTTTTTAATTTGCCAGAGGGTGTATGTGATAGCTGGAGAGAGATCCAAAGGGGAGACTGAGAAAGCACCTCCAATGGAGGAACGTCACACTGCAATCCCTTCTCCTCCACTTTCAGGATTTGGGACATGCACACACACACACCCGGTGTGATTTTCAAGCTGCTGGATCTGGGACTTGAATCATGTAGTTGGCCATGTGGGATCCAGCCCTGAGCTACCACATCACTGGCTGGTCTAGGCAATTTTTAATATTTTATAACCACTTTGATGGTAAGAAAAATCTAATATTTACTTAATTTCTCTGAGCTATAACTTTTTTTTTCTTTTTTTTGGAGAGATTTTCGCTACAGGGCGTGTGCACTCGCTAAAAAGAGAGAGACAGAGACAGAAAGCAAGAAATCACCCCCCAGGGGGGATGGCCATGCCACAATCCCTTCTCCTCCATTCTCCTCTCGGGATCTTGGGCATGCACACGCACATGTGCCCAGTGTGAGTTTAAGCCACCGGGTCCAGGACTCGAACCACAGTTGACTACATGGGAGTCCAGCGACATAGCCATTACAGTAACTGCTGGTTCCAAATGGAAATGAAATTTCAAAATATTATAAGGAGTAAAGGAGATGATGTGCCTAGAAGATCAAGGATACACCTGACACTTGACAAATACTAGGTGCCTTCCCATCTGCCGTATCAGTAACACTGTATAAAAGAGAACTTTGACATTCTTCTCACATCGAATAACTAAGTAATACAAAAGCAGTTCAAATGTCCCAAGCTTCTTAAGATTTTTAAAGTCTTGTTATAATTCTTTATTTTAAAATGGATAAAAAGAAGCTAAAAGAAAAATGGCCAAAGATTACGTAAGTTACATAATTCATTATCAAAGATAAGAGTCAGTATTTACCTTCTCCAATCACCTTATCAAACTCTATTTATTATGGAGTTAAAAAAAAACTTTGGAACATGGATCTTCTCTTTAAACACAAATAACTATCTTTGTAATAGATCAGTATCTCAGGTCGGTGATAATAAAAGGTCAAAATTTTAAACACAAGTTCTTTTGTGGCAGAGGGCAGCAGGTAGAAAGGTGGTTAAGGTGCTAGATCCCACTTGGCCAACACTGAGGACTGAGTTCCCATCCAGCAGCTTAAGAAACACACAGGGCTTGTGTGCGTGTGTGCTCAAAAACCTGAGAGGAGAATGGTGGAGAAGGGATGGTGGTGTGGCCATTTCCCCCAGGGGTGATTTCTTACTTTCCCTCTCACTGTCTCTCTGGTGAGCACATGTGCACTATGGCCAAAACATTAAAAAAAAAATGTTTTTTCATGCACAAGTTTAACTGCAGAGAATTTTGTTTTGTTTTCCTCTGGTTTCTAATGAGAACAATCCAAACAAAGTCATTGTCATCGGGTACCAGATGGGGCGCTAACCAAACCACATACTAGAATCCTTAGCAGCCTGGTGGTGCTTGGGTGAGGTACACCTTCCTCTGGTGACACAAAACTGTGGTTTACCTGTTTATATTTTCTGTAACAACGCTGAATGACGGCAGCGGCCACTTCTTGCTGTTCCCGTAAGGGTCGGCCCTTGAGGATAAAGTGAGGGCAGGAGTCAATAATGATTTACTGCCACAAATACCAACTTCTAAATAACTTAAACAGAATTATTATCCAGTTAATGTGTCTTTCTCGGACTAAGATACCAACTTTACCAAAATGCATCGAAAACGAATTATAAATAAGGATTAGGAAAAATGAGTTTACAGAATAAACATCTGTTCTTGTTCCTAAATAAAACTGATACTTGGATGCTGAGAATTTAAAAAGAATATTTCAAAGATATTAACAAATTAGGTGTCATATTATTTGTCTTGCCAGATATCGACTAAGATATAGTAGTCTAAGATTACCTCGACTACTTTACTTTTAGGTCAATAATTAAGAGCTCTTAAATCATTGAGGGAAGGGATCAAAGACTACTTTGAGGGTCTGCAGAAGGCTATGAATCCTCTCTTCACCAAACATGCACATACAGGAGCTTAATCATATAAATGTAAGGGACTCATGAGCTGCCTAACATCAGTCCCCAGGGCTCCAGCTGAAAACCCTTGTCTCCAGGACCAGCAGGTGGCATGGTGGTTGGGGTGCTGGATACTCCCACATGGCTGACCACGGTTCGAGTCCTGGACCTGGTGGCTTGCTTTCTCACTTTCCTTCTCTCTCTCTCTGTGTCTCTTGCTGATCAAACTAAAATAAATGAATGAATAAATAAATAATTATTTTTAAACATATTAAAAAAAAAAAACCCTGTCTTCAGTCATAAATTCCTTGGGGCAGAAGTGCCAACTTTCTTTATATTAACTAAATAATACATATCCATTATCATTACCAACAGTAAGTTGCGATGGTGAAAAGTATCACACTACTATTTAGTTTTATTTTACTAAGGCTGCTGAAAAGTATTAGTAATTTCAGTGATAGAATCAATAATTTCAAGTAAAAATGCTATAAGCCTAGAGAAAAAGAGAAATGGTATGTTTTAGTACGGATGATTCTGACTTTTACCTATCTTCCCTGATTGTCAGAAGGTCACAATATCAAGACTCGGCTCTACTTTACCTTATATTTCCGGAAGGCTGTCTGGACAAGCCTGGCTGCTTCGTAGAGTTCTCTCTGTTCATGATCGGACAGAGTTAGCTGAGCAAATTCATTCTCCACCTTCTCGCTGGTGGAGGCGCTCAGGAATTCTGACCAATCTGCTGCCGAGGGAAGGTTAGGTTTCTCAAAAGCGATTTCGCTGGCTGGAGAGCCAACAGGGCTCAAGCTGGTATTAGAAGAAGGGGTTAGAGGCTCGTTATACGCACTTCTGAAACAGAGGAGAAAAGGGGGCGATAGAGGAATTCCTGACGGCACAATCCATCACCTAGCAACTAAGGAAACAAGAGGCTATCCACCAAAAGCTACTGCCTTCATGCAGTTCGGTTAAGTTGCTAAACACACTCAGTAGTGCTTTACTGGTTCTTCTGCTTCATACTCAGCATCTATGATGAGTTTAGTACTACTATAATATCAACCCCCTAAGTATACTATTGTGCCCTTATGAAACTTCAGCTAAATCGAAGGGGGAAAATACAATGCTACATGATCTCATTTGCTCTGACCTGGGAAGGATAATGATGGAAGAGGTAAGGGTATTTGCTGGGCCCTGAAAGTGGCAATGGGACTCATCCGCATGCCTTCTTCCTTCCTTGGCAAACTTTACATTACGTAACGTTCATCAAATACCATGAGCCTCCCCATCTCCACTTAAATCCAGTAATTCACCCTGGAGAATGACCTCCGAATTTTACTGACCTGATCTGGGCAGCACTTGGCAGACGCTCGGCATCAGCTAGGTAACTGGCCAGCCAGCTCATGGTACTGCTAATGCTGGCGGGATCTGTCCTTTCCAACGCTGAGGACTCCATGGGCACAAAATTCTCCTGCTTGATTCGGTCAGGTGTGGCTTCAATAATGTGTTCTGCCAAGGTCATCATGTTCACCTGGAATCAGAAATTCACAGATCACGCAGGTTAGAAAGGAACTACTTGCTCACCTTGGAAAGAAAAATAAAATAAAATAAGGGGGGTCAGGCAGGCTTACACCACAATCTAAATCACTCAAGTATCACTGTTAAAGTTATGACATGATTCAACCAAATATGCTAAGATCCTGAGACCTGATTTCCAAATCATAGTTTGGACAAAAACCTTTAGTCAAGTCTTGAAGAACTTCTGGCTTGTGCTTATTCTCCACTCTCTGCTAGGATCAGTCAGTTAATGATATGATTGGGCAGTTCTAGAGGAAGTTGTAATATTAGTGTGGCAATCTACTAGCTGAGTAACCAATATCCACCCCACCCTCTGCCTTGCCTAGAGAGCCCCCAGTCTTATAGAGAGCAGCAGTATGCCAAACCCCAGGGAACAGATCATGCTTGCCCTGAGCCAATTACTAATCCTCTTCTTGATCTCCCACCTTCCCATGCACTTAAAGGATGAGACGTGACCCACTTCCAGACAGTAAGACCATGCATGACTCTGCTAAGAGGGCTTGGGCAAAGCTTCTGCTTTCCTGAGGAAAAGGTACAGATCCACCTAACATGTCCCCTTCTTCTTGTCTTCCTGCCTTGACTACAACAAGCTTGAGCAGCCATAACCATGAAGCAACAAGTATGAAGAAGAAAGTCAAAGAGAACGGAAAAAAGTTACAAAACCACCTTGGGTCTCTGATGACATCATTAAGCGACTGAACCTCTGTAGCTCTTGTCATGCAGGGGGAACAATATTTTTCTTAATTAAATCAATGTAATTAGGTTACTTGCACTTGTGCACAAAAATACACTCCCAACAGAGCCTTGGGATGACCTTGTGGCTTAGAGGTAAAAGGAGCTGGGTCCCACAAGGCCAATCACACTTCAAGTCCCAGACCTGGTGGCTGGGACACACTGAGTGCACATGCCCGAAATCCAAGGAGGAGAATGGAGAAAGGGATTGCAGCATGGCCATCCTACCTAGGGGGGTGATTTCTCATTTTCCCTCTTAATGTCTGTCTCTGGCAAGTACACCTGACTTACAAAAAAAAAAAAATCTAAAATAAATAAAGAGTGTAGCTTTAGGTTTTTATTCAAATTATTTTTGTGTCCTAGTATATGAGCCATTTTCACAGTGTGTCTTGGATAATTTAAAAGGATGATTTCATATATACATATATACTATATGTGTATATATATATATATATATATATATATATATATATCCCAGTGTGTTTTTTACATAAATCTATGTAAATCTATATAAACATATAACATATTAAGCATATCATATATATAAAATATACACACAAAATTGAACACCTAATTATACTGTTAAATTTTTCAGATCCTTTCAAGGTCTACATGATCTGACAAACTCTGAGGCAAGTCTGTTAGTATCATACTGTGATCAGGGTTCCACATTTCACATTTCTTTGTCTTTACTGGTTCTTGCTTCACTATTTGGAGGTCATGTTGCCAGGTACACAGCAGCTCACAACCATCACATCTTCTTGATAAATAATATCTACATCCTCTCTGCCTTGAATTGTACTTTTATCTTTTTTTCTTGTACTCCTTTGTTTATTATAGCTTTACTCTTCACTGAATTTTTATCGTTTCATTTCAATTTACTTGTGTCTCTAACAAGCGGCATAGATGTTGCTTTCTTTTTTTTTACTCAATCCAAGAATATGTGTTAGAATACAATTACTTACCAAGGAGTCAATGAATCATGTTTGAGAATATCTCTACAATACTAGGTCTTCTCTTTATTATTTTTGTTGCAACTTTTTCCTTTGTTACCATCCCTGAACCTTTTCCATATGGGCCAAATTCTCTTTTCTCCCCTTCATGACTTAGAAAACGTGTAGCTTGTTTATACACTATTAATTTGTCATTTTCTCACATGCGTAGTTCAGCCTATACTTACGTATTCATATCACAAGTGGAACAACATCTATGATCTTCCCTGAAAAACAGAGCTGCTTTAATACCCTTTGTCTTCAATTCTCTACCTCCCTGGTTTTGTTAAAATAATTGGCAATTTTAGCTGTAGCTTATTGTTTAAACATGATTCTTCTGTTCAGAGAATCGCTTTCCTAACTCTTGTCTTTTACATGTAGCCATATTGATGAATATGTAGACATATCAGTTTTACTGCTTTGACTGTTCACCCCTCCTTGAACTGTCTTGCCATGTCTTAAATTATTTCATTAATTTCCCTTTCTTTCTTTTTTTTAGTTTGCTATAGGCATATGCTCTTACCAGAGAGAGACAGCGAAGGAGAGAGGAAAAGTGAGAATCACCCTGAGGGAGGATGGCCACCCCGCAATCCCTTCTTCTCTATTCTGCTCTCAGGATTTTGGGCATGTTGTACAGGCACCCAGCATGATTCTCACGCTGCCAGGTCCGGGAATTAAACTGTGCAGTGGCTATGTCAGATTCAGTGCCTTAACCTCCATGCCACCTGATGGCCCTTATTTCATTAATGTTCATAGTTATATTTTCATTTGGCTAAACTACTTCTTTAGACTGCTGTTTATTTCACAGATTTTGCAAAATAGTCTTTCAAGGCTCAGTAAAAATATACAGTAGATTTTTTTAAGGTTATCTTCTATTTCCTGCATCAACTGTTTCAGCCACAGGCAACTATTTAGAGCTTGTGCTAGCCAACGGCTATTTAAATGTCAATAAAACTGAGATTCAGTTGCTAACTTGCATCAGGCACACTTCAAGTGCTCAATACCACAGTAAGCAGTGCAGATCTAGAACATGCCCCTCGGTGTAGAAAGTTCTGCTGGAAGCACAGATCCAATGCCCAACTTGGTTTCTCTCACTTGTGTTGCTGATTTTCAGCCCAGTCTGATTTACTGACAGATGTCTATATTTATAAATATGAAAGGACTTCAATAACTCTATGAAAGATAAAATTATAGTTCAAGTTTATTTTGGTGCAAAATCATCTAAAATCCATGCATAGCTTTTTCTTAAAATGTATTTTCCAAGAATGTTGTGAAGCCATCCCTCGTATAGTTCCAGACCACTCAGTGCTGATATCTGTGTGGTTCCATCAGGAATTGTCTGAAACAGCGTCTGACAAAGCATGTTAGGTCAAACCAGCCAGGCCCTTGTCTGTGTAAATAAAGTTATCCTGCATATGGTCACGCTCACTCATGGAATGTTGGCTAAGGCTGCTTTTTGTGCTGCTAGGTCACACTAAGTAGAGATGATAAAGTCTGTATGGTTCGCGATGCCTAAACACATTCACTCCCTGGCCCTTTCCAGAAGACATCTGCCAGCCTCTTGTCTAAACCATTCTTTAATTTCTCTCTGCAGGCTTCCCCTTGGTTGCGGTGGTTGGCAGATTAGTAGTGGGGCCTCCCTACCACCCACCAGGAACAGAAGCACACTTGTGAGTGTGCAAACTCCTTATCTACTGCTAAACAACAGAGGGCTGGCAGGAAGGGTCCCAGGGATGCAGTGAACAGGAGTGCCTCAGCAATCAGATCTCTCCCTAGTATGCTGGCCAAGGGATGAGATCTCTCTGCACCTCCGTCTAGGTGAATCACTTTTGCAGGCTGCTTAATTTCCAGTCGAGTTTTTTCCTTTTACATTTGTTTTGGGTTATATCACTGGGAAGTTAGAAAGAGAGGGAGCTAAACATATTTCTAGGTTGCCCTTTTAGGCCTTAAAATACTATGTATTTTAAGTAATGGAATTTGCTTAAAAGTCTTGGATGACATTTACTTCAGTGCATATTCTCTTAACCTACAATTTTAATGCCCAAAAAGGATTCAGTGTTTTCCAGATTTATTATACGAGCAGTCAATTATCAGGGATATTTAGGGATATTTCACTGCACATCATGAGAGCTGCATGTCATATATGTCCATTACAATGGTTAAATGATGGCTGTGGGGACCAGCAGTTGGCATAATGGCTATGTCGCTGGACTCCCATGTAGTTGACCATGGTTCGAGTCCTGGACCTGGTGGCTTAAACTCATGCTGGGCGCGTGTGTGCGTGTGCCCGAGATCCTGAGAGGAGAATGGAGGAGAAGGGATTGTGGTGTGGCCATCCCCCCTGGGGGATGATTTCTTGCTTTCTGTCTCTCTGTCTCTGTCTTTCTGGCGATTGTACGTACCCTATAGCAAAAAACTCTCAAAAGATAGATAAATAAATAAATAAATAAATAAATAAAGGCTGTGTTAGTGATCAAAGTCACTTAAGTCATCAAATTCTTTTTCTTCATTGCCATAGGGCATGAGCATTTGCCATGAGAGAGACAGAGACAGAGGAAGCATCCCCCAATGGGGCATGGTCATGCTGTAATCCCTTTTCCTCCTATCAGTATTCTCCGTCCTGTCAGTATTGTGGGCATGCACACACATGCCAAGCATGTTTTTCAAATGGCTGGGGCTGGGATTTGAACTGGGGTCAGCCATGTGGGATACGGTTTCCTTAACCATTAGGCTATGGGATAATTAAAATTCTTTCCACAAGCTTACTGTTCCATTTTTAGGGCCTGAATCTATTTTAACAAGTACTTAAAACAGTCAAATAAGTCATGCTGGATACAAGGAGGAAGCAGAAGACTGACTTATTGTGGGGCCATGAGTGAGCTCTCAGAAGGTGTACAAAGAAAGCTTTGCTGAGCCCTGAGTCTGGTATGCAGGCCTGATTCACTGCATGAAAATGCAGGCCCAAGGAAAGACGATACTTCAACATTCCTACGCTGTGTAAGACCAGGCTTCTAACCCTTCCTTAGGGAGAGAATTAGATGGCCTTCGGACACACTACAGAGACGAAGGCAATGCTGACAGTGCAGACGCTGCAGGCTTACCTCCCCAGTGCTCACCTGTATGTCGTCCATGGGCTGTGAGCATTCCTCACTCTCTGTACTATCACGGTACGACCCCAGCTCTGTATTCACTTCTCTGTTAGCCATCATCAGGACACTCATTGGTTCCCGTGGACGCACCTGTGAAGGTGCTGCATCCTTTCCTATACTGGTCCCCTTCGGATTTCCAGTCACCTGTACTGTAGACACACCAATGTAAAGATCTTTGGAATTCCACTTTACTACAGGCTGAGATGCAGAGGCTTGGAATCCTGCAGTCTCTGGAGTGGGAGGGGAGAGTTCCCGGCTGTAGTCCCTCACTCCTTCACTGGGGCTGATTGTCTCAGGGGCAGATTGCTTAGAACTAGGGCTTTGCTTCCTGATATTTGGCTGTTCCAGACTCAGTGCAGTGGAAAGCAGCTTCTCCTGCCTTGCCTGGAAGTACTCAGGGTTCAATTTATGCTTTTTGGGAGCCGGATAATCTTTGTGGCTCTCACTGCTGTAGTAATTAGAGGGTTCAGACCGAGGTCTTCTCAGCTCTGAAAAGTACAGTAGAAAGGATAGTCAGGACAGGCGATCAAAGTAGGAATCCTAAAGAATTAACACTTTCTCTATGCCTGAGAGACACAAAGTGCAAAGCCGGAACTCAAAACTTGTCTCTAATATTTAAATATTCCCCAGAAGCATATATCGTATTCAGATTAATCTTTCTCTAATTTTTTTTTATTTCTTGTAGGAACATAGAAGTTTTGCTATTTTCTATGAATTTTTTGGAGGAGGTAGGAGCACTATGAATTCTTAAAGAAAAATAAGAAACATTAAAAAAAAATAAAACCCTTAATAGTATGTGAATATCTTACAGACTTTTCTGAGGGTAGCTGCATGAAAGCAAATGGGAGGTCTGCTGAGTTCAGAGATGCAATGGTTCTGAATTCTTACCTGGATTGGTACTTGCAATAACTGTGACTCCTTTGGGTATTTCTGGGGAGTTAATGGCTTCACTGTGCCACTGGGCCATCCAGCTGTCCGTATTAGACTCTTCACTTGGAGAACAGTGGATTCTGGGGTTCTGTCCCAGCTGTGCCTGCTCATCCCTCTGCAGGTGCTCCAGACACTCCGCTAATTTCACATGACCCCTTGACCTGGCAATTCCCAAAGGCAGTCTTCCTAGAGAGTCAGGGATAGAGATGGCCCGACGGTCCCACTTGTACAGCACAACGGCAGCTTCCAGGTGTCCTAGGGCACAGGCCCACATCTAAAAGGCAGCAAGCCAAAGTAAGCTTTCTCAGTAAGAAGTTAAAACCATATTTTACTTTTCCCATTGCTGTCTCCTGGCAAACTGGTCCTTGCTGACAATCTCAAAAGGGCCATTCAAGAGGCCCACTACAAAGCATCTTGGGACTAGCAGGTGGCATAATGGTTACATTGCTAGACTCCCATGTAGTCGACTGTGGTTTGAGTCCCAGACCCAGTGGCTTAAAACTCATACCTGGTGCATATGCGTGGATGCTCAAAATCCCGAGAGAGTGGAGGAGAGGGGACTGCAGCGTGGTCATACCCTTGGGTCATGATTTCTCACCTTCTGTCTCTCTGTCTCTCTGACTAGTGCATATACCTATAGCAAAAATCTCTCTAAAACAAACAAAAGTATGGGATCAGCAGATGGCATAATGATAACATTGCTGGACTCCCACATGGTTGACCACAGTTTCAGTCCCAGACCTGGGAGCTTTAAACTCATGCCAGTTGCATGTGCATACGTGCCCAAAATCCGAAGAAGAGACTGGAGGAGAAGGGATTGTGGTGTGGCCATCCCCCCAGGAGGTAATTTCTCACTATCTCTCTGGCAAGCACACATGCCTTATAGCAAAAGCTCTCTAAAAAAATAAAAGTCTCTCTGATGGGGCAAGCAGCGTAGTGGTTAAGGTGCTGGGCTCTCACATCATCAACCACAGATCAGCTTGAAATTCATGCCAGGCATGGGTGCACACATGCCCAAGATCCCCAGAAGGGAACAGAGGAGAAGGGACTGCAAAGTGACCATCCCCACTGTACGGTGATTTCTCACTTTCCCTCTCACAGTCTCTCTGGTGAGCACACGTGCCCTATAGCAAAAATCTCTCTAAAAAAAACTATCTTTGATAAATGTCACATCTCAATGAGGGATAACAATGGGAACCAGCATGTCCTTGTACCAAACTAGCAAAATGGTTGGGGGACTAAACAAGCTGAATCCTTACCAGAGGAGTACAGGAGAAGTGGTCCACATTCAAGGGGTCAACTTCCAGTTCCAAATCGATGCTGTCTGCATGCTTTGTACTGTAAGGGACAGCATCAGAAATCATCACACGATCAGTCAACGTTGAGAGGAAAAACAAGGGTATTATAAAACCCTCAACTGGGTATCTAACTTAGACCCCAGAGATAACAAAGTAGAGTCCTAGATTTCTAGGGTAGTTTGGACTTCTTATTTGGCTAGAAGCTCAAGAGAAATAGAAAGCCCAACATTCGGTTGGTATCTCACTTTAGTATTTCTTGGACCATAGTTCATAAAAATTCCTTGGAAACTATCCTTAGAGAAAGCCCTTTGCCCCAGGATATAAACCTTACTGAATGGCCAGACTTCTCTCCACTAGTGGCAATGCCTGAGAAGAAGCTACATGTGGGTGAGTGAGGATGGCTGCCCGCCCTCTGCACACAGCCTTACCGCCATTTGATGAGGGTCTGGATGAGGGTGGCGTAACCCTGGGCAGCAGCCAGGTGTAAGAGGGTCATTCCACGGAAAGTCTTTGAATGGATTAAATGCTTGGACTTTGCCCAGCAAGCTCGGCTCATCATCTTCTCACATACGACGACCACACGACTCTCAAAGCAGCTCCCCAAGGTCCCAGTACCAGAAGCACACTACCATGAAAAGGTACATGTTATGATCTGGGGATTAAAGGTCTTTTGCCAAGTCAGCATTTTAAAACATTATTATTATTATTATTATTATTATTATTACTGTTATTAGATTTTTGTCACAGGGTGTGTGTGCTTGCCAGAGAGAGATAGAGAGAGAGGGAAAGTAAGAAACTAACCCCCAGGGAGGATGGCCACACTGCCATTCCATCTCCTCCATCCTCCTCTCAGGATTATGGGCATGCACACACACACCCCCAGCATAACTTTCAAGCTGTTGAGTATTGACATTGGATTTGAACCACATTCAGCCATGTGGGAATCTAGCACCTTAACCTCTTATTGGCCAGCATTTTGATGCAAGGAAAATAAATGCTTTATAATTAGCAACTCAAAATGGAAAACACAACATTGAAACTAAGAACACAACATGAAATAGAGGATAGAATGTGCTCAGTTTCAGTTCAGAAGCACTTCTCCGAAGACATGTGGAAGTAATTTTCCATGACTGCGAATACCAGCGTCTATTACAGCTGACACTCTGATTATGAACTTTAGGGTGCTCTGTCTTGGGGAAAGTATGTACTGCTGGAAAAAAAGAAAAAGAAAAGGTGGCTCTTGCCCTCCAGATGAAGTAAACGTCGTAGGCAGTGAGCTCTTGTGAGAGACCAAAGCAGTGCCTTTCCTAGTGTCTACACCTGGGGGTGGACACATCTTAGACTCCATTGTTTCTTTTAAAGAAGAATTAAGTCACTTAGACGTGGACTTTTTTGTCCCCAAAGAAATGCTTAAAAGTATCCAGTAACAATCCAACTCTGTGCACGAAGTAAAAGGGACCCTGGCAAAAATATTCAAGATCTTGTCCTTTCAGTGTTATTCACAAAATTAAAGGTATAGAGAAACCGAATTCCGCTAATTTTGACTACATGGTTTTCTTCTTATGAATCAGTTGTACAGAAAGAAAACTAAAATCAAAGTTAGTGTCCTCAACAGCTTCTTTGAGTCTCTGTGATAGCAGTTTTATGTTCTAACACTCCCCAAATAAATGGCATTTCTAGCCCAAATTGTTTCTCTGGTGGTATTTTTTTTGGTAATAAACTCCAAAATATTCAATTATGACAGAAATGATATTGCTGCTCACTGCTATTGCTCTTTACTTTTAAATCTGGGGAGGAAAATGTGTTGAAAAATAAAAAGGCAGATGATGGACGCAGTGCCTTCCTCACCAGAGCTGTGACGACACCTTAAAGGGACACAGCCGGCAATCCCAACATGCAGTAGATACCCCCTCAAATGGTCCATCAGGGCCATTCTAGATATACCGGACAGGCACAGACATGAACACGTGGAAATCACTGGCTAGCGAACGAAGATGGATTTTCTTTTGCATTACATGAAGACAGTCATATTTCTATCATATACAGCAGACACAGACACTCATTGAAGCCACCTTCAGCTGATGAAAGAACACTGAATAGCAGTTAATATGGGTGCAGACCGTAACAGGCCAGTTGCCAAACGGCTGAGCTTTAAAATGCCATTTTATACCATTCCCCTTATGGAGTCATTGTTGGCGAAAAGAGAAAGTATTTTATGGGACTCTTTTATTTGATCCATGAGATATACTGAACAATGAGTTCTTCTATAAAACTTATAGGACTAAGTGAAAAAGAAGTCCACCTTAGCCTTAATAATGTATACCAACTCTTTTGTTTTCTGTTCATTTCTGAAGATAGGGCAGAAATGAGAAAATGTGAAGTAAAGAATGTTTGGTTTTAATTTTCATCTATGATTAAATATTGTTAACATTTGACCTTTGTAAGGAGCATACAACTAAAAATGCTCACTTAAAAAAATATACTTGCTCAAAGGAAATCATCATTCAGCTTAAAGAGAAAAGGGGGAATTATGTGAGGTTTTGGGCAACAATTCAGTAATGAAGGTAAGAAATAGTATAGTGAAGTTGGTGGTGGTTAAGGGTGCTGCACTCCCACATGGCCAACTGTGGTTCAAGTCCCAGATCTGGTGGCTTGCTCTCTCACGCTCCCCTCTCTCTCTCTCTCCCACTCCATTCCTCTATGGTCAAATTAAGATAAATAAATAAAGTTTAAAAAACAAACCAAAAAAAAAACCCCAGAATATCTAAAAAAAAAAAAAAAAAAGGAAATGACATAGTGTACCAGTGTCCCTTTCTCTGTAGGGTTTCTTGAGAAATTATTTCTGCTTAGGACACATTCTCAAAATGAAGCTACAGGTGAAATTTATAAAATGTCTTCTTAAACAATATTTGGTAGTTTCCCTGTACTTGGCAATATGATACGCACTTTATGGAATGTATGCAAAAGCATATGTCAAAGATGCTAGCATGTATAACTGTGTTCTACTCTGCATAATTATATAAACAGTTTCTCTGGATCCTTTTCATATTAATCTTCTTCAGCTTAGAAAAGGCTTATAAATTACTGAATCCAATTATGGTTTTTATTTGTGCTTAATATAGGGATAAAATACAAGGTAGAAAGTTGCTAATTTAATTCTGAGCCCTAGGAGATCTGAGTCATCCCTTGGCTTAACTGGATGCCCTTGACTCGGCTGCCAGGTAACAGCAGTGAATTCTCAGGTCGGATTAGGGAGGTAACCAATCGGGAAGCCACATCCCAAGTCTTCTTCCACACTGCGGTTATGAGACTTCCAAGCACAGGTGCTGTCCAGTACTCCCTCAAATTTCTTGCCTAAATCCAAGAGCACTATCAGCAGTGAAGAACAGGCTTGTGGTAAAGGCCTCACCCAGCGATATCGCACTAAATGAAATGAAAGGTGCTGATCCACACAGATTCGTACCTGGGCTTGACTCCCTCCATTCCCGTTCCCGTTGCCGCCTCCACTGCTGCCTCCTCCGCTGGCCTGTTTGTGCTGCTGGGATCCCGTCATCTCAGCCATCCTCCTCTCCATCTGCTCCAGGCGTTCCAGGATGGACATCCTGAACTGGTTATCTGGGGTGGGGCAGGAATAACCATGAGGTTGTGTTTCAGAAGAAAAGCAGTTGCCATGTGGGCCTTTAAGCTTGCAGAACTAGTGTCTAAAAGACTGTCAGTGACTTCAGATCAGAGAGGCCTGTGCAAATCAGATTTCCCCAGCAGTGCAAGTCAGTCACCCTCACACGAAACTGCAGCACCTGCAGCAACCCAAAGCTCTCAGATAAAGGAGTAGAAAGCCCCTTTTTGTCAACGATTCTGGTTTCAGGTTCCTACCACCCCCATTTCTTTGTTAAATATTCCAGTGGAAATCTTGATCAGATCTCATAGAGGGGCCCCTAGAACAAATGAATGAAACAGAAATGGATACAATTTAATTTAAGTTGGTAGAAGAAAGCAATCATTGTGGAAAGGTATGTTTTTAAAAATGGAAATGTTTTACCCATCACTGAGTTTTTATGCACACAAGCCAAAAAAAAAGTTTTTCTATTTCTCAATGCAGCCTCTAGCTTTTACAATTCAGTGGAAGAATTGTACCTTTCCCTGCCCAGGGCCCTTACACACTTCTTTTAATGCCTGTCCCAGTCAGAGACAAACACAAATAGATGTTTCACTTCTATATAAGAAAAAACAACAGGATGTTACTCCTGGAGCTAGGATTGTAATTCGAGGGGAAAAGGTTTTGTGATTCTGTACTGCTTTACTAAGGCTACGTGTAGCTACATTTACACCAACAAGTGTGCATGCACACCCAAGCATGGCCATTCATTACAGCTGGGTTACCTATAAATGCAAATTAAGAGATGAAACCAGTATGAAAATCATTAGCATCTATACTCATTCACTAAATCTGAATGACTGCTGTGTCAGGTATTTGCCATGAATAAGACAGAAAAGGCCTTTTCTGCTCTCGCATAATGGGACTGTGGTAAGAGAAGAAAACAGGATAATGTGACATGGAGTGAGGGGGTAGAGGTAGAATTGAGATAAATCAGGAAAGGTAATACTTCCATTTGACCAGAGTGAGGATGAGGAGCTGGATATGCCAAGAACTAGGCCGAGATCATAGCAAATGGAACGGCCCTGAGGCAGAACACTCGAGGAGCAGAATGCCATGTGGCTGGACCACAGTGAAAGGGAGAGTATGACAAGATGGAGTTGGAGAGTGGGCAGGGGTCAGCTAGTGTATCACTGTTAAGAACCCTGGCTCTGAGGCTAGCAGGTAGTAGAGTGGCTAAGACACTAGCCTCCCACATGATTGACTGCAGTTCGAGTCCCGGACCCGGGGGCTTGATAATCAGAAAGCATGCATGTCCATGTGCCCAAAATCCTGATAGGAGAATGGAGAAGGCCTAGGGCATGGCCACCTCCTCCCCTGCCCCGGGGCTGATTTCTCACTTTCCCTCTCATTGTCTCTGTCTCTCCAGTTAGTGCATGTGCACTATGGGAAAAAAAAAAAAAAAAAAAAGGGAATCCTGGGTCTAACATGTAATAGTATATAAGTTTGAACAAAACCTTTGGTGCCTCCATTTCCCTCAGTTCATAAATGGGGACAGTCATCGTACTTAGCTTACAGAAGTAAATGAATTAATACACACGAACGTGCTGAGACCAGGTCCCTGTGTTAGCCGCCATCATCATCTTCAGACTCACGAGTGACAGGTCTTAAGGAACTGACAAAACAGCCCTGACACGGTACTTCTTTCCAAACTGTTCATTTTAAAAACAGGCATCTGAATCGTAGTAAGAATTACTTGAAAAGGTATTTTATTACTGTTCTTTGTTGTTGCGACTGTAAATCTCAAGACTAGTGAGCAAAGCTTTTTTATTCGAATGAGAGAAAACAATAGCACAAAGTGCCCTGCATACCAGGACTGCTTTCATCACGCTAAAGATATTAATTTGTTTACTCTTTAAAATAATCATGCTACTATCCTCACTTTACAGTGAGAAAACGGAGGCATAAGGAGATAACTAAGGAGATAACCTCTGCGGCTCTAGGACCAGGCGTTTAAACAGTGTGTAAAAACCACTGTTGGAAAACAGAAGGTGTGCAAGTGTTCGGCAGCCTTACCCTAGGGAAGACAGCATTCTTACCTCCAGAAAGCTTCTTAGCACTAGCAAAAAGATAGTAAATACCCACTGGGCAGGGAAATGTCCCAAACTGACTTAATATCAAATTGAGTTTACTCTACTCAACCACAAAAGCAAAAGGAAAACTGCTTTTCAAGAACTCTGATATTATTTTCTAATATGCTATTTCTAGGAACAAACTTAAAAAAATATTCTCTTCTCTTTGAAAGTGAAAAACAGTATCTTTATTTCAATTTCACACATAGAAATGGAACTGGGCAAACTTGGACAGCCTGGTTGCTAAGTGTCTTCGTAGCAGTCAGCATCGGGGAGTAACTCTCAGTAATACCACATGGGGTAACCTGGTTGGGGCTGTTTTCATCCCGTGACCAAGAAGAGTAAACTCAAGATGACATATGTGGCAATAAGTTTCCCTACTCTGCATTAGAAACCTGAAACCTTGCCAAATGCAGGACTCTTCTACTGGAAGCCTGCTGAAAACTTAGAATTTTACTCTTCAGTTAGGGTGGTATTCAAAGCAGCACAGCAGTTATCCTTTGGGGGACATTTATGAACTCTCCCTGCTTTTTCCTAATAGTGCTAAGTCAGACAACCATTGATCTCTGAACCTGCTCAGAGAAACTCAAGCATCCCATTGAAACCTCAGAGCCGTGGACTTAGGTCTTCTGCAGCCTACAAATCTTGCGTCTATGAAATGGGGTTTTACCAGCCAATCTCCCTTGTTTCAGAGCACGGTGGAACCCGGTGACCAAGATTAATGACCCACAGCATGCACACAGGCAGAAAAGCACCGAAAGCACCCTCTAAGCTGTGTCCAGCCCAGGGCACGCTGCCGCTCTCTCTGCAGGTCAGCCCACCCACTGCCTGAGTCGGAGGAGTGGCTTTGTTCCTGCGGCGCTGCAGTGTACTGCAGTGCGGTCTACCTGCCGCTGACAGCTGTCCCTGCTCTCCTCTGGTCAAGCACAGACGCTGCAGAAACAGACCCTCCCTGGCAGCATGGAGCCAGGCCCTGCCCACAACATCGCCAGGCCAAAACCTTCCAACAGTCACAATGACTGTGTTTGCCACGGAGGTTCCCAACTTTTGCTGCCACCCTCATTCTCGGTTGCTATGCAGTGAGCTCTTTCATATCTGAGTATCTTCATGAAGATAACCCGTGGAAGTTATTTGTTTCTTAACAAAATCACCTCACGCCTAACAGCGTCTCTGAGGCTCCCAATTCCAAAAAGAAACAGGAAAGATAGTTAAAATAAGAAGTGAAGGTTGAGCTGGCTTCTCCCAGAGTGGCTTGAAAAACATTCTGGATGCATGTGCATGTGTGCCCCAAATCCTGACAGGGGAGCAAAAGGATTGCTATGTGACCATACCCCACAGGGGAATGCTTACTCACTCTCTCTCACCCTTTCTCCCTCCCTCCCTCCCTCTGGTGAGTACATATGCCTACTGGCAATTAAGACAGAAAAGAAAAAAAAGAAGACCTTCTATATTTGCTTAAGTGAACTCTGGGCCAGGGTACAGAAAAGAGAGATACATGGAGGTTTGTTTCTGGTGACATATTCATGGAAAATGGAATTAAAATAGTTCATTTTGGAACAAAAAAATATTAAATCCACATGCAGTTTTTCATAATATGCACTTTCCATAAGTTTTCTGAGGCCCCTTCTCATATGTGAGAGTGACAAGCAGTCTAGAGAGGGGCACCAGCCATCCTACACAATGTTGCCAAAGAATGTAAAAACTTGGATAACATTCTTCCATATATATACTTTGGTAAAATATAACATAAAGATGGGCCAGACTTGATACAGTGATGACGTGCTGTGCATAAGGAGACAGACCCCACATGGCTGACTACAGTTCAAATCCCAGCCCTGGTGGCTTGGAAAATACACCAGGCACATGTGCCGGCCTGACCAATATCCTGACAGAATGGAGAAATGGAGGAAAAAGGACTGCAGTGTGACTACACTCCACTAGGGGGTGCTTGCTCTCTCTCTCTCTCTCTCTCTCGCTCTCTCTCTCTGTCTCTCTGGCAAGCACATGTACTCTTTAGCAATACAATAATAATAGTAGTAGTAGTAGTAGTAATAATAATAATAATAATAATAATATAAAGAGCCATCTAATAAGAGTCTTCTAGGTATCAATATAAAGTTCACAAATTTTTGTTGCAATAACAGCCTAGCTTCAAGTAGGAAAAAAAAGATAGAACTTCCATAAAAGGCTGTAAATATATATACAGTCTCTATACTGAGGGAGACTATATACATGAACTTAAGACTCAGAATTGCCCCAAACAATGAGTCATATCCTTCCCAGTGAAACTAGAGACTTAACTGACCGCAGGGATGTACAAAGCCGAACAGGCAAAAATAAAATAAAAAATGATTGATTGGTAAAAAAGAATCAAATTCTTGTTACATGGTAAGAGATAATCAAATTCTTGTTACACACCAAGGTTCTCCAACTCTTCAATCCCTCTGGATAAGTTACATGACAACTCCTGGGTCTAAAAGACTGGGGCAAGGCAAGGCAGCAGCGTGACTTGTTCAAAACCCTTGGGTATTGGGGCCAGAAGGTGTCATGGTGGTTAAGGGCGCTGGACTCCCACATGGCCAACCACGGCTCGAGTCCTGAACCTGGCAGCTTGCTTCCTCACTTTCCCTTTCTCTCTCTGTTTGGATTAAAAAATAACAAATGGAATTAAATGAATAAATAAATATTTAAAACAAAAACACAAACCAAAAAAAAGCAAAATAAAAACCTCTGGGTGTGAGTCTAGGCATCCCTCTCTGTGGCACAGAGTTGGTGTGGATGTCCCCCATGCTCATCTCTGCTGCCCTGGATGGGAGGCTCCTCTTATCCTTCCAGGTAACTATCCTTCTGACCATGGCTGTCAACCAACAGGAGGACTTCTTATTTGTTCGTATGTGTGTGCATATTATATATATATATTTTTTTTTAAGAGAGATTTTTGCTATAGGGTGCATATGCTTTCTGGAGAGATAGAAAGCGAAAAATCTCCCCCTCCCCCCGCAAGTGGGATGGCCACATCACAATACCGTCTCCTCCATTCTCCTCTCTGGGTCTTGGGTACTCATGCACACATGCCCAGCATAAGTTTTAAGCCACCGAGTCCGGGACTCAAACTGCAATCAACTACGTAGGAGTCCAGCAATGTAACCATTACACCATCTGCTGGTCTTTATTTTTATATATTTATTATTTTTTACAATTATGACTTCTCATTTACATATAAAAAATAAAGAACAGTAGGTGCTGGTGAGCTTGCAGAGAAAGAGAACCCTTGTGGTCTGCTGAAGGAGGACGCCTTAAGACAGATCGCTGGGGCTCAGCTGCTGTGGCGCAGCAGTACCACAAGAGCCCGGTCACGCTAGAAGCCATAGATATGGCTGAGTATGGGTTCATATGCCCAGGTTGACCTGACAACGCACTGGGCACCCAGGATCCCAGGGAGCTGGAAGGCTGGGGGAAAAGGATCATGGCATAAGGAGACCCTGCCCAAGGCACTTTCTTTCTCATGTGCATACATACATATCACAGGAAAAACAAACAAAACAAAAACACATTAGTGGGTCTCAGCTGTTGATTTTTCTGACCCACTAGGTCGGGGCAAGGCCCAGAATGCATTTCTAACAAGTCTATAGGTGATGCTGAGGCTTCTGTTCTGGGGCCACCTTTCAAGAATTGCTGCTCTAAGACTGGCCAGTGTCCACAGTGGAAGACCGGCCTCTCTCCTCCACCTAAGTGTCTGTTGAAGAACGATCCAAGAATCCCCAGCTCAAACAGAAACACAGATTCCTACTCAACATAGACACACGAGACACTTCTTGTGTAAATCATGCCAAGCTCGTACACACTAGCTGGGTCGATGATAACTGGGGTGTACTCTTCTTCTCCAGCATACAGCCAAGTCAATCTGTCAATATTTGACCATTACTTAAAACCCCCACCTGGGGCCAGGTTAAAGGCACTGGATTCCCACTTGGCTGATAGCAGTTCCAGTTCTGGACCTAGTGGCTTGCTTTCTTGCTTTCCCTTTCTCTCTCTTTCTCTAGTCAAATTAAAATAATAATAATAACAAATAGAATTAAGTAAATAATAATTTTTTTTTAAAAAAAAGCCCATTTGCCTGTACTGCACTGTGCAACACATCAAGTCTACCTTTCCCATTGTATCTTAAACTTTCGATTGTTTTCTTCTTCACTCAGTTGACTGAACATCATGTCTTTCCCGATTTACCTGCATTTGCCCCTTGCGTTTCTCTAAAGCAGTCTCTTTACCAATATGGTTTCAGGGAATGAAGAAGAATACTTTCAACTACCATGCTGTAGTTCCCTCCTGTTGCACTCAAGACACGGGTGCACGTGCACCTGTACTCCAGACAAGTAGATGATTCTGATGGCAGCTTGTGTAGCCATCATCTGGCTCCTGATTCAAAGCTTCTCATCATGAGCTGCTTCTACCTGTCCCTCCTTTTCTGTGGCAGGGGCAAGACAGCCATAACAGAGGAAAGAACAACGGAGCGGAACTAAGAGCTCTATGTTTAATCTTTTTAATGTGTGACTCTGGAGAAATAATGCCCTATACTCTACACCTCAATTTTCTCATCTGTAAAATGATGATATTAATATATAGATAGATAGATAGACACACACACACACACAATTACATGTCATATATATGTATCTTTTAGGTTTATACGTGTACTTGCTGGAGAGAGGCAGAGACTGACAGAGGGAAAGTGAGAAAACCCCGAGGTGGGATGGTCATGCTGCAACCCCTCCTCCTCCATTCTCCTCTAGGTATCTTGGGCACATGCACATGCACCTGGTATGATTTTCAAACTGCTGGGTCTGAGACTCGAACCATGAAATCCACCATATGGGACCCATGTCCTAAACACCATGCCACCTGCTGACCCTATTTTGTTGTTGTCGTTGTGTGAGTTTATGTATTTATTATGTATTTATTTCTTCCATGAGCAAGACAAAGAAAGAGAGAGGCAGAGGCAGCATCCCCAGTAGTACCCTGACTCTGCAATCTGCCCCCAACCAGCCCTGGATCATGGGCATGCATGTGCTTGGTGCATTCCAGTAAGGTCTTCCAGAGGCAGACCCTGCCAGCCTTGCAAAGTATATCATTTTAATGCTGCATCACCATCTGGCCCGTAATATCTATCTTAATGTTTGTTTCTGAAGATGAAATAAAACAACATGTGAAGTACTTTTATGCAGTAAGGCTCTCTTCAGTCTGAGCTATTAAAAGACTGAGGCCTTCTACGCAGTCATAACTATAGAAAAAAATATTTAGGTAACTTTTTAAAGTTCTGAATACTTTTAGATTTACAGATAAACTACAAAGATAGGACAGTCCCTTTTACCCCTCACCCTGTTTCACCTAAAATCAATGCCTTACATAATCATGACATAATTATCAAAACTAAAGAACAAACATTGTCCATCGCTGCTAATGACTAAATTGACTTGAATCATAGGTTGGTCCTGTCGTGTAGCAGTTAGCACTACATAGGGGAAACTGGGTCCCATATGGCCTACCAGGGCTTGAATCCCAGCCTCGGTGGTTTGAAAACGCAGCCAGGAGTGTGCAAGCATGCCCAGGATCCTGATGGGATGGAGAATGAGAGGAGAAAGACTGTGCTGCATCCAGGCCCCACCATGGGGGTGTGTGCATTCTCTCTCTCTCGTACGTGTGCACATGCATTCTGGCATTTAAGAAGGAAGAAAAAAAAGACTCGAATTACACAATTTCCTCTATTACTGCTCTTGTTTTGCTCCAACACACCATACTGTGTTTAGTTTTTGTTTGTTTGTTTGTTTTGTGTGTGTTTAGTTTTTAAGACTCTTTCGTCCCCTCTGATCTGTGGTGGTTTCTTAGTATTCTCCTATTTTTTATGACTTTAACAGCTTTAAAGAATACTGGTTAGTTATTTTGTAGATATTCCTCGAATGAGGTTTGTCTGATGTGTTCTAATGATGAGGCCAGGGTTATGAGTTTTTAGGAAGACTATCACAGAGGTGAAGCGCCCTGCTCAGCCCATTATATCAGAGGTATGTGATGAAGTACTAGCGATCGAGCCTTGATCATGAAGCAGTGTCTGCTTGATTTATGTTTTGTTTTTTTTTTTTCCTGTAAAGTTAACTACTTTTCTCTTTCCCCTCCTTTTCTCTTCCATTCTCTGAAAGCAAGTCAAGTCCGGTCCATATTCAAGGGGAGAAGAACTAAGCTCCCACTCACGGATGGGGGCGTGGTGACTATTATTTGGAGTTCTCCTGCAGGAAAGTTTGCCCTGCACTTGTTTAGTCAAGCACTAATTTATATCAGTACGGGCTCACCTACATTTACTTTATGCTTTGGGTCATCATCCAATACTCCGTTATTTAGTCAATTGCACAAATTGTTCCACTTCAGCCAATTATTCTGGCTCTCTCAAGATGGTTACTAGGTTCATTTGACAGGCCCTCATTTTTCCCTCTCTCATTCGCTCATTCACGTCCCTACTTTCTGGCATTACAAGCGTCTCCAGATTCAGCTTTTATTTCCCCTGTCCCAGCCCCACAACCAATGATTTCTCTAAGGAAGGATGCCCTGGCTCCTTTTATAGAGAACAGTATTTAGGAACCAAGATCTGGGCTATCGGGGTGCTGGGTGTGCTCATGACTCTCCTGGTGTCACTGCTTCTTAAGCTTCTCAGTGGACAGAGTAGGATATGCAGGTACATATAAAACTTTACGCCTAATTCTACCTACCTGCATATATATTAAAATACACTGAGCTCATAGTGGCGTCTCTAACTTTAATACAACACTGTAGTGCCCATCCTAGCCTGCAGGGGGCATCTTAAACAGATAAAATGAAAAAAAGCGACCATGTGCTACCTAGATGTAACAAACCCGTATATGAAATGGTGAAAAGGAATTTTATTGTTATTACACCACAAAAAAAGAAAAAAGAAAGCAAACAAGCAAGCATAGGCCTCACTTCTGTATTTTAAAAGTATAGCCCTAGGGGCCAGCAGGTGGCGTAGTGGTTACATCACTGGACTCCCACGTGGCTGACCACAGTTAGAGTCCTGGACCTGGTGGCTTGAAAAAAATCACACTGGGCACTTGCATATGTATACCCAAGATCCTGGGAGGAGAAGGAAGAAGCAGCTGCAGCATGGCCATCTCCCCTGGGGTGACTTCTCACTTTTCCTCTCACTGTCTCTGTCTCTCTCTCTCCAGCAAGAGCATGTGCCCTAAGGCAAAAACCTCCTAAAAAAAAAAAAAAAGTACAGGTCTAGGGTCTGGAATAATAGTATATTCAACTACCTTGTTAAATTAAAGTTCTTGTAGTTTCCAACAATACCAGAAAATATTAGTATAAGGGAAAATATAATCCCAGAGTAATTTTAAGAATTACAAAATCAAGACAAAGATAAAACACTTCTAACCATTTACCGGCCTCAGATTCAATGAATGGTTATTGGGGTTTCACCTTCCCTTTTCTTTTGCTGGGTCTACCCATCCCAGCCTCCCTTTGAGGGCTGTTATGCAAAGTGTCCCAGTCCCAGCCACTCCATGAGGGGTATCTTTTCATCTCTCTTTGACAAGGATTCTTAATCCTCAAAGGGGCTCATTTAAAACTGTCCCACATTAATATTCACTTAAATGTTTAAAATTCCTAAGCAAGAAATACCAAAGTTTTAAAGACAGAGAAAATTGGATGACACCAGACACCCACAGTATGTTCTAAGTTTAGAAAGGTTGGGATTTGCTGCTGTAAAAGTGGAGAATCCTGAGTGCTGGGTATCTGCTGTGAGTGAGGGTGTGTCTGTGCCAGGAAACCAACGACTAGCCAGACCCTGCAGGCCCTCCGTCTCCCACTGCACTTCCTGCTTCTCGACTGCTGTCAACTCACTTTAATTCTCGAAACCTAATTAATCTTCATGGTTGTATTGAGCATGACAGTAAGAGGCAGTTCCTGACACTGTATCAGATAATTTAATTAAAAACAACTGGGCCGGCTTGTCATGATGGTTAAGACAGATGGATTCCACATGGCCTACCCAGTGGTTCTAGTTTCAGACCAGGCAGTCTGAGAAATACGCCAGATGTGTGTGTGTGCACGCCCAAAATCCTGAAGGGAGGGACAAATGAGTAGAGATTGCACTGTGACAGTTCCCTGTGACGAGGGTGGTGATTTCTCTCTCTCTCTCTCTCTGTCTGGCTCTTTCTGGTGAGCACACATGCTCTCTGGGGGATATTTTTTTTTTTTTTTTTTTAAGATTTTTGCCATAAAGTGCGTGCGCTCAATAGAAAGCAACATAGAAAGGAAAAGTCAGAAATCGCCCCTTGGGGGATGGCCACGCTGCAATCCCTTCTCCTCCATTCTCCTCTCGTGATTTTGGATATTCATGCATAAGCTTCTGGAGTGATTTTCTTTTTGTTTATTTTTTTTTTTTGAGAGGTTTTCGCTATAGGACGTGTGCGCTCGCCAGACATACAGAGAGAGACAGAAAGCGAGAAATCACCCCCCAGGGAGGATGGTCATGCCACAATCCCTTCTCCTCCATTCTCCTCTCAGGATCTTGGGCACGCACGCACACGTGCCTGGTGTGAGTTTTAAGCCACCGGGTCCAGGATGCGAACCGCAGTCGACTACGTGGGAGTCCAGCGACATAGCCATTATGCTAACTGCTGGTTCCCAAGCTTCTGAAGTGATTTTCTAGCTGCCAGGTCCAAGACTCAAACAGTGTTTGGCCACGTGGGAGTCCGGTGCCTTAACCACTATGTCACCTGCTAGTCCTGCAAAATTTTTTAAATAAATAAAACCAATTAAATCCCTCTCTTGCACCTCCAAAATAAGATTCAAACTCTTTGGTGTGGCAGAGAATCCCCTTTACCAACTGTCTCAGGCTACACTGTGGGGGTTCTCTCTTCACTCACTGTTCTTCAAACCCACCAGGAATTTTATACACCTTTGCTATGGCCAACCTTTTCCCAGGTCTGCCTGGAGAATTCCTCAGTGTGGCTCAAACATCACTGCAAAATTATCATTAACTGCAGTTGTAAAACTGCTAGAGAGCATCTACAGTAAGCCAGATCGTCTACATGTATTCATTCTAATCCTCAAGCTGGTTCTAAAGAAAGATTTTCCTCTCTAATTCACAGATGAGAAAACTGAGGCTCAGAAAATTTGTTACTGACCCAAAGCCACACTGCGTGTGAGTGTCAGCGGCAGAGACATTAATGCAAGCTGGGCTCCAGGTCCAAGTTCTCTCCACTGCCTGCTAAACCTTCCAGGTCTTGCCCTGGGTGCTACTACTAGAGCTCAGCAAATGAATGCACGGTTATCTTCCTGAGTATCATTCCTGCCGGAGGCTAGACTGTGCGCTTTTAGAGAGCAAGGACCTTGACTTATATCTGTGGAAAGGAATATACTTTACTAATTGAAGCTTCTGGAAGCCAATTTATCGATAAGGCCACCTAAACACTGGGGCAAGCTTAAAACTAAGCAATGCGCAATAAGCAGTTTTATCACCTGTTCGGTGGTAAAAGAAAGTGACCAAAATGATCAAAACCCAGTGATGCTGACTTAAAAAGCACGTGAGAGGGGCCGGCAAGTGGCATGGTGGTTAAAGGTGCTGGACTCCCACATGGCCAACCATGGTTCAAGTCTCGGACCTGGTGGCTTGCTTTCTCACTTCCCCTCTCTCTCTCTCTGTCTCTCTCTGATCAAACTGGAAAATAATAATGATAATAATAATAAATAAAGTTAAATAAAATAATTCTTTAAAAAAAAAACACGTGAGAAAGCTCCATGCGTGTACTCGGCTGGCTGCCCTTTCCTGTTGGCGCAGGTCAGGAGACTATGGGACAAGTGTACTTTGCTGTTAGACTGACAACAAAGTCAAGGGACAGCTGACCTCTTCACAGACACAAACTGGGATTTCCCAGCAATGTCGTTTTCCCTTAGTCGCTGAGCTCCATTAAAAACACTCACATACTGCTTCCGTCAGATCTGCCCCCGCCACTGGAGGAATAGAATACAAATGACTGGCAGCACCCCCTAGGAAAAGAATCTTGTAATTAGCCACAAAAGCGTTTAACACGTCAGTCAGGTTAAGTTGCTGTGTAAACATGCATCTCGGTGTGTGAAACAAAAGAAACATTTGCTACAACAGCCTGAGAAAACGTGCACGGATGGGAATGCCTACCAAACGGCTAACAAATATCTGTACACATGAGAACTGGTTATTACAATAGCTAGGGCTGAGCCACCTGGGTCTTGCTGCCAGAGTAGAAGAAAAAGTTTTGTCTTGGCAGGTAAATGAATGAAGGAGCAATCACCAAATACCATCTGCTATTTTAAAACGCGTTATTTGTAGCTCAAGTGCACATGTGCCCTCCTGTTGCTATTTGGACCAGGAACGAGAGGCCATCTCTCATTCCATTTACAGCTCTTGGCTGCATTGGCAGGAAGAGCTGATGAGGCAAAAGGAGGCATGACTTGAACTATTTCTGTAGAGAACTGTAATTGCTGCTTAGAAAGTCTCCTACATTTTTTAGGAAGCTCAGAAAGACAGAGAAAATGAAGTCCCTTAATTCCCTCCCAGAATAAATGGGGCCACTAGAGTACATTAAGCTGCTCCTCCCCGGCGAGCCACTTAAGATGTCCAAGTGCAGAGAAAGGGTGAGGGCCGGACGGAGATAAGGCACAAGCTGTACCACTCTGATTTTCCAAAGCAATGGCTAAATTTAGCTTTAGAAAAAAAGGGCCATACTCCGCTTTTTAAAAACCCTCCAACTCCATGTACCCAAACACTAGAAATGGAAATTAGCAATTCTTCTTAGGCCTCTTTCATCTGCAGTGATTTGGGATTGTCTTCTTGATCTTTGTTTCACACCATGCACTCATTGGGTCCTAGACATGGCCAGAAAAAAATCACTTAGGATGTTGCTCAGACAGCTAACAGCAATGAGGAGATAAAATGTTACAAGTTACAAGGTACCAAAGCAGATTCACAATTAGTTTCCATTTGAACTCCTTTAATACCACAGCTAGATGTGCATAATGGCAGGCATTTCAAACCTATTCTCCAAGGACACCAAGGCTTAAGATGATACCAAGGAGATCAGCCACACCATAATCCAGGACAAAGCAGGTCAGAGCACCCCAAATCATGCAGGAGCCAATTCTGCGGTCAGTAAGTGATGAATCCAACTGTAGGTAAAGGCAACAAAAATGCGACTAGTTGGCCAAGGAGCTTAGGAGTTCTGACAGAGTCTGTACCTACTTTTACAAAAGAATAGAACATTTTAAGTTTGCTAACTTTTCAAAAGGAAAAAAAAAAATGGAGGACCTTGCTTCAATAGCTTCAGTGCACAGTGAAAATAGAAATATTTAAAGCATGAAACAAGACAGTCTACAGTAATTGCAGTGAAATACATGCAGAAGAATAAGGAAAACATATGAGGGTACTTCAAAACAGTGTGAAAAAATGGGATGAAGCTACAAGTTAATTTTGGTGCAAAAACAAATTCCACATATAATTTTTTCAGAAAACATATTGTCCAGAAACTTCAGACTCTTCATGTTACCACTGAGAATAAGATTTTTTAAAAAAACAATTACTTATTGGGCCAGCAGAGGGTGTAGTGATTATGTCACTGGACTCTCACGTGGTCAACTAGGATTCAAGTCCCAGACCCGGTGGCTTAAAACTCATGCTAGGTATGCCAGGTACATATGCGTGCATACTCAAGATCCTGGGAGTGGAATGAAGAAGGGATTGTGGTGTGGCCAGCCCCCTGGGGGGGGGTGATTTCTCACTTTCCCTCTCACTGTCTCTTTCTCTCTCTCCAGTGAGTACCCTAAGGCAAAAACTCTAAAAAAATTATTTAATTTTATTTATTTTTATTTGCTATAGGGCACGTGTACTCATCAAAGAGACAGAGAGAGAGAGAGAGAGAGAAAGTGAGGTTTGGGACCAGGCTTGGGACTTGAACAACAGTCGGCTATGTGGGAGTCCAGTACCTTAACTACCACACTACCCGCTGGTCGATAAATGAGTTTTTTAAAAGAAAACATGCTGTGATGAGACTTGGAGGGAACAACAATCGAAACTGGACATGAAGATGTGGTTAATGGCTGGTATAATAGAAAATGGAAACAAATACCCTGACTTGTGAGAACTAAACCTGCAAAAAACGGAAACTCAAAGCACACATGAGTCATCAGGGGGCACAAAGACATTAATTAAACACCAGCAGGTTGTTCTGTGGTGACTGGCATTATCAAAAAACCATGTGAGTCCTTTGGGAAGAACTACGGAGAAGCAGGGCCAGAACAGATTTATTCCACAAATGTTTACTGAACCTCACTGCTAAACCCATGGCAGGGTTCTTGGAATACAACTGTGAATAAGACAACGGGGCTGGACCAGCTACCAGGGCTACAAAGCCAAAGAAGATATGGGCCTTTATTTCAAGAAACTCAGTCCTAATACGAATAAACATACACAGAAATCCTGTTACCCTGATTATTGCTATATTCCTGAGGCCTAGCAGAATACCTGGCTCACAGTAGGTCCTCAATAAATATTTATTGAGCAAGTGATATGATTTAATCTTTTTGGACTATAAAATGTGAACTTCAAGAAGGAAGGGTGAAGGATATTATGTAGAACAAAATATTTGCTTCCATTAGTCACTACTGCCATGTGCTTTTTTCCCAGCCAAGGTATCAGAAGTAGTTTCCTCCTTTCTCATGCAGCCACCTTTTCTTTTTCTTTTTTTTTTTATTAGTAAGGTTTTTTTAATCATTATTTATTTTAATTAATTAATTAATTCCTTTATTTATTTATTTTAATTTGACCAGAGAGAGAGACAGAGGTTGAGAGTGAGAGAGAGAGGAAGTGAGAAAACAAGCCACCAGATTCAGGACTCGAACCCTGGTCGGCCATGTGGGAGTGTCCAGCACCATAACCACCATGCTTTCTGCTGGTCCCACGCAGTCACCTTTTCTAATCCTCTCCAGTCTATCAGGGAAAAGGCACTTGCAAACAAACAAATCACCTAATTGAGGCCAGTACATCCCCGCTCTTTCATCTGGTAGTTTTCACCTTCACAGCACTGCTGTCAGCGTGGAGACAAGGGGAGGGAAAGCTGAAAATTCAATGAAAAAGGAAATTCGCTGCGACTGAAATGTGCTACACGGTGCCTGGCTTCTGTGGGCTAATACTTTTATTCATGATAGAGGCAATTCATCCTGGGCTCCTGGTGTCTTTCCAGTTTTGAGTGAGAAACCATGTGCTGAGCAATCGGGTTTGAAGAGCCCTTCTTCAGTTGTTTCAGACTCACTCTCCACACAGCAGCTACAGGGCTGCTGTTGGCAAGGCCCTGCTCTCAGACACCCTCTGCACAGATGTTCCCAACTGTCTGCTAACTTGGGACAGAGCTGAAGTCCAAAATGTTCCCAAAATACGTATTTTCTCAAACACTGGACTTTTCAGAGAGAAACTTCTGCTCTGAACTCCAAAGTTTATTAACTATAATATTTTTTCACAATGCTATAACTTTTCATAAAATTCTGTAACAAATGTAAGTAAACAAGTCCTCTTCAAGATAACAAACTGAAATGCAGACCTTTATTAAACAGCGATTTTTGCTTTAGGGTTTACTTGCTCGCCAGAGAGAGAGACAGACAGACAGAAAGCAGGAAATCACCCCCCCGGGGGATGGTCACACTACAATCAACTCTCCATTCTCCTCTCAGGATTTTGGGCACACATGCACACTTGCCTGATGTGACTTTCAAGCCACCAGGTTCAGGACTCTAACTGCAGTCAGCCATATGGGAGTTCAGTGACATAATCATTACACCACCTGCCCATTCCAAAACCCAGACATTTTCAAAGAAATCACTACAGTCTTTCAACTACTGTACATTCTATTAATAAAATAGGTCCTAATAGATGAACTGATTATTTTATAATTCATTATCGGCCCTTCGGATAAATAATACAGCATAAACATTTCACTTTTCTAGAATAATTTAATTTTATTATTTAATTTTTAAATTTTCTATAGGGCACATGCACTCACCAGAGAGAGAAAAAGAGAGAGGAGGAAAGTGAGAAAGTAAACTACTAGGTCTAGGATTTGAACCATGGTTGGGGATGTGGATGTCCAGTACCTCAATCACCACACCATCCGCTGTCCCCAAATACAAACATTTTAAAAATTCAATATACCACTTTAAACATTTCATTCAGAAATAAAATATTTCTCCAAGGGAACCACCAGAGTTCTGAAGACTTTTTAGTCATTAAGTCCTCTTTTGGCGAAGTGTGACACCTGTGAGGGTCATTTTGTCTCCTGCCTCTACACGCTGCATCAGAGTGCATTAAGTGCTCTCTGCACGACTGATTTCCATGCTTCAAGTCTGGAAAGAGGTAACTTAAATACTGCATCTCCCATCAATAACTCTACATAGATCTGAGTAACTTTCCAATTTTTGCAAATTCCAAATCAGTAAGGTCTGAAGGAATATATTACTGAGGACACCATCAAAACATCTCTTGAGTTAGATTAAACAAAAAAAAAAAAGGCCAAGAATGCATGCGAAAAACCTTCAAAAAGTTCGCAGTGAATGTTATGCAAAAACTATGCATAGATGTCAAAAATTTTTTGCGGCAAAATGAACCTGCATTGTAATTCACTTTTTCTGTGAACTTTAAAAAAAAAAAAAAAAGAAAGAAAAGTCTTTCCGTAGTAGTTTTTCACTAAAGGAGGATGCAGCCTGACTTCATACGGTTGTGGGGGTTGTCTTGTTATCCTCATGGAAGCCCCCAAAGAGGGCTCCTATTAAAAGGCTCCTATTAATGGGATGACTAACATCCCATTCAGGTTAGAGTGGGTTTAAAGGTTCAGGGAGCAGTTTCAGAGTGAAGCGAAGTTTGTTGGTCAGCTCTAAGGATAACAGGCTCTATCCCTGGGGAGCATCCATCACGAATCTCTGACAGCGAACTCCCCTGTCTTTACCACCCCCCTTACTTTTCCTGGTTTTCCATCCCTGTTTCAAACCACGCTCCTCACCATCTCTATTTCCCTTCCTGTCCTCTCCTAGCTGGTAACAATCCTGGATCCAAGTACATCTGTTTGAGGTGGACAGAAATACTTATGATCGGTAATAGATGAGTTAAAATTAAGATTCATGAAAGGTTAAGAGCAAAGTACAGCTCAGGTGAAGCTGTTCAGAGAAAACACAAACCAAATCCTTCAAGAGAGTTAAAGGTCAAATTTGGCTGAACTGTGCAAACAAAGCAACAGGGAGGCGTTTAGTTTCACGACCACGATAGGTCAGTGTTTTCGGATGGCGTGACTTTTCCTGGCACTGAGATCTGAAAGAAATTTCTCCCCCCATAGGTTCCACTAAGAAGGAGCCAGTGGTGTGATGAATTTCAACCTCCTTGCAATAAAGGCAACAATACTGGGTTTCAGGAGATTGTTTATTACCGTTTAGTATTAAAGAACACCAAAACATCATTTCAGGAAAGCAACAGAGGTCCAATGTGGTCCAACTTCACAGTTCTCTGATGATTTAAGAGTAAATTAGACTCTTCAGAGAAATGTATCTCTGCTATACTGCTTCATCTTCACTAAACAATATTTTATTATCTTGATTTAAAATTTAAATATATTTTAAAATACATATTCAAATTATATATATATATACACATATACATGTGTGCATATTATTTATTTATTTATTTTTGGCCTTAGGGTGTGTGTGCTCACTAGAGAGAAACAGAGAAAGGGAAAGTAAAAAAATACTCCCTAGTGGGGATGGCCACAATCTCTTCTTTCTCCTCTCAGGACTATGGGCACACAGGCGCAGGTGCCTGGAGTGATTTCCAAGTTACTGGGTCTGGGACTTGAACTGTGGTTGGCCATGTGGGATGGGAGTCCAGCACCTGAACCACCATACCACCTGCGGGCCAGAGTTGAATGTTTCAAATTAGTTGAAGAAAAAATTTCTTAAGGTTAGCTGGTTTAAAGTTACTTATCACTGACTCTCAACTGATTTCTCCCCTGCGGGTCGGTGGCCCTTGAAAATGAAATACAAATTGAGTAACCCTTAACCAAAATGCTTGGTATCAGAAGCATTTCAGATTTCAGATGGTTTTGGATTTTGGAATATTTGAATATACATAATGAGATATCCTGGAGATGGGGCTCAAGTCTAAACATGAGTTTCATTCATGTTTCAAACACACAGCCTGAAAGTAATTTTATACAATATTTTTATATTGCAGCATTTTGACTGTGATCCATCACATGAGGTCCGGCATGGAATTTTCTATTTGTGGCACCATATCAGCACTCAAAAAGTTCTGAATTTCATAGAATTTCAAATTTTGAATTTTTGAATTAAGAATCCTCAATCTGTACCATATTTTGTTCCTTCTATGTTTATGGATAAATTTATCTGGAGTTTGGCAAAAAGGTAATGTCTGGCATAGGTAGGTCATTTCTTCCCACGATTCCTGGTGGAAAGAGTAGTTGCCACTTTTTAAATCTATTCAACAGTAAACATAATCATCAAGTAACGATAAGCTCCCTTTTTACAACTCTGCCTCTTCAATGTGAACAACTCGAGTGATTACTCATGTGCCCTGAACAATATCCCTATGCTAATATAAACTATACAGACATGGGGCCAGTAGGTGGCATGGTGGTTAAGCATATAGACTCCCACATGGCCAACTGTGATTCAAGTCCCAGACCTGGCAGCTTGCTTTCTTACTTTCTCTCTCATTCCATCTCTGGTAAGTGTGTGTGCCCTATAGCAAACTAAATAATAATAATAATAACTAATAAAATTAAATAAATAATTTAAAAAATAAAAAATAAAATATAGAGATGAGAGAAACTTAAGAGAAACTGGACTTCCATTGTTGGAAAAGGACCTACAATGATTCTTTCTCTTTTTGTTCATGGACTCTTTGACAATATTAAGAGCTATGTATCTTTTTCTTGAAAAATACATGCATACAAACTCTTACATTCAACTTCAAGGGACTCAGACCCATAGGAAGTCCATGGATTCCACGCTTAGAACAATTTTGTGGGGATACTACTAAAGAATTTCCCAAACTGAGTTCTATAGAATATTCTCCATGAGGGGCTGTCAGGTGGGTGGTGGTTAAAGGTGCTGGACTCCCACATGGCCAACCATGGTTTGAGTCCTGGACCTGGTGACTTGCTTTCTCACTTTCTCTCTCTTTCTTCTCCCTCTCGCTCTGTTCCTCTTTGGTCAAATTAAAATAAATAAAGTTAAATTTAAGAAAAAAAAAAAAAGAATATTTCCATGAGATGTTGATCAGTAGACCGTAAAAGCAAAATGTGTCAAAAATGTGTTGGAAGTACAAGGTTAAACACAACTAAATATATTTATGAATCTCAGTATGTTAATGAATACTGTAAATTGCTGACAGAGAGCTAACCGTCAGTGTATTTCCTAAACTTATCTGAACCTTTTTGGCCTGTGGAGAATTCTTAAAAATATTTCCTGTAACTAATGCACCATTTTGGGGACTAAAACCTAACTGGCTTTAGAACTAAAAACTAAAACTGGTTTTAGCCCTAAAGATAGTTTTTGATATAGACAGTCTCTGAATTAGAAAATCCTGGTCAACATTCTTCCTCCTTTACTCAACAGGCTCAGCTGGGGTGCCACTCCAGCCAGCACAGACCCCAATAAAGGCATGTGCGTCATTTGTGTATGTCACCCCGGGACTAGAACGGGAACCTGACCCCACATCTCTTCCCTACCATCTCCATTCTTCCTTCTCAGGAGACTCTCGCTTACTGTGGATGGTCAGCCAACTCCACCTGAGATGATCTTTAACAGATAAAATCTTTTTTTCAACCTACATTCTCCTTTTCTTGTCATTGTCTAACTTCAAGAACTATCTCAGAAAGCGCTCTCACTCTCTTCTAAGAAAGAGCTAGACTTTGTGTATTTTCAGAGAATCATTTGTAATTCTACTCTATAAATAAGAATCTTCACTAAAATGTTTCCTTTTGCTGAAATTATTGTGTGTGTGTGTGTATTTTGTTTTTTACTCAAGCAACATCATTTAATATGTAAAGGTCATTATTTCACTTGTTTTGCAACATACTAGTGTATGTTATATAGTCTATAAATTATGTAGTTCAATGTTTTGCAGTATATATGTGGCATATGCATACACAAACATTGCTTTAATTATTTTTTCCTGCAAACACAGTACCAGTAATGGGCTCAGAAGGGTTTTTGTTGGAGCCAGATGGTGGCACAGTGGCAACGCCATGGACCCACATAGGAAGGGCCCAGATTCGCTTCCCAGGCCCTCCCCATACACAACAGGGCTGGGGGTGAATTGTGGAATGAAGACCTTATTGGGAGTGCCCTGCCCTACCCAGGCCTGTTATCATTCACATAAGAAATAAATAATAAATTTGTAAAAAAAGAAAAAGTGTTTTGTTCTCAGTCTAGCCTAGGAACCTACCTACGATTTATTGCACTGTTTATCAGGGAAATACTACTCAACTGACATAAGCTTTTAGAATTATCTGTTTTAGTCTGGGCACTTCCTGTTTTATACAATCATTAGATAAAACATCTTTCACACACACACAAATGCCAAGGGCATTGATTCTGGCTAGAATGGAATGAATCGTTTCTTTCACTAGAAAAGACAAGAGAATAGTTAAATAAATCCTTTGTTGATTCATCCAAACCACAGCCTATAATAAGAAAGTACTGAATTATATGCTCTTAAAGTAGTCCTAAGAATTGTTAGTCAGAACCCATTTAAAGATTTATTAAAAGGTGATGGTTACTGATTTCTCCTTCTCATTTAAACTGGGATCACGAGGAAGAAAAAAAAACACATGAAGAAAAGTCTCATCATGAGTTTCTGTGGACTCAGAAAGAAAGGTGCTTTCCTTAGAAATTATGACTATTGGGACCAGCAGTTAGCGTAATGGCTATGTCACTGAACTTCCATGTGGCTGACCACGGTTCAAGTCCCGGACCCGGTGGCTTAAACTCACGCCGGGTATGTGTGCCCAAGAGGAGAATGGAGGAGAAGGGACTGCGACGCGGCCATCACCCCTGGGGGGTGACTTCTTGCTTTCTATCTCTCTCTGTGTCTCTCTCTTTCTGGCGAGCACACACGACCTAAAACAAAAACCTCCAAAAAAAAAAAAAAAAAAGAAAGAAAGAAAGAAAAGAAAGAAAGAAAGAAATTATGACTATTGGTGAAAGACAGTGGAGAAGTGGTAAAGCATGATGCACTGTGAGGCTGACCTACATGACGGGGTTCTAGGTTCAGGTCTGGAGCCCTCCCTGAATACATAGGCATGTGTATGCTCAGCTGTGGGGCTGGTGGTGGGGGGACCATGGTGTCAAGATCCTGTTGAGGGTGCTGTCTCTCTCTCTCATGGAAGAAATAAATAATCTAAACAAACTTGAAAAAAAGTGACTGACATTCCATAAATATTAAGTTAAAAATTTTTTACTCAAATGTAAAAATCAAAAAGTATCAATTTCTTCATAGTTTGCCTGCCTAGCACCCCTTCTCCTTGCTCTCCTTTGGGGAGTACAAAGGACTAAATGTTTGTGTTCCAAATTCATATGTTGAAATCCTAAAATCCTGAAATCCACAATGTGATGGTATTAGGAGGCAGGGCCCCTGGGTGGAGGTCATAAGGGTGGAGCCCTAATAAATGGGATTAGTGTGCTTATAAAAAGGGACCCCAGAAAGCAGTTTTGCCCTTGTATTGCCATGTGAGGATGCAAAGAAGTCAGCAGCCTGCAAGCTGGAAGAGAGCCCTCACCAGACCCTCTCATGCTGGCAGTCTGATCTCAGCCCCTAGAACTGTGAGAAATCCATGTATTTTTATAGACCACCTGTCTACGTTACTTTGCTATAGTGGCCAAAACTAAGACAGGGAGCTACTCTTGCCCTTCACTCAATTTAGGAGGTGCTGACCCCATGTGTAAGTGTGTGAGTGAACCAATTCTTCACTCAATTCTTCCACCGCATTCCAAAGTCATTCAGTATGAACACTGAGCAGGAGCTGTGACTGGGTTGAACTCTTACCTGGGCCAGTCATTCAGACCCCCTGAGATAACTTATATTTCCTTTGCTTTTAACTGTAAGGAAGCGGGCTATGACCTTTGTTAGCCTGGAGAGTTTCTCCCAGGTAACTCATTTCTCTTCCTCTTAACAGAAAAGCTAACACTGTTTGTCCACTCCGTGCACAACTAACTCTTTGAAGGTTCCAGTCTGGGGAGGAGGTGGTGCCATGGAGGACAGAGTGGTTGCAACTCGGCTGGGTCACAGGGTAGGCAGTGGTGGCTGAACGCTAAGAGTAGGGCATGGAGCGGGGCAGGGGGCCAATGAAGTCTGCAGCTGCCACTGAGCCCCAAACTCCCATTTCTAAGTCAGCCTCTGACAGTAAACTTTGATCAAATCCTCTACAGAATTGTCTGCTGGTTTTTCAGTCTCAGAACACAGTCAGACACCAGTTCTTGACTCTGGAGCCGAGTGCATAAGCCAGGCCTTGCTAATGATAGTACTGCCTCCCCTTTTTCAAGTGACTGGACACACACCTGAGCTGGGCTACGAAGAGACAGAACCACTAGGGGTAAAAAGCTGTCTTCTTGGAGATATTTGCAAAACTGGCAGAAGATAAGCCCAGAGCTTTGAGAAAGGGGTCATCCTGCGCCACTTTGGGGATCCCTGTCTGAGAATAAAATCAACATGGAGGAAACCAGAACCAAGAGAGGAAGAGACAGATTCCCACTAAAATCACTTGAGGATCTAGAACCAGCTACACCTAAAAATAACACTAAATCTGGACTTTATAAGAATCTGTAAATACCCTTTTTAGGCAAATCTGTTTGTGTTCAAGTCCTGTCACTTCAGCCGAGAGATCTAAAGTGAATCTATTACCTGAAAGGCGGATCCATCTCCTAAATAAGTATTAGGAAAAATTTTCTTCTATTTATAAATCATAGTTATTCAATGTCTTTAAATATATGTGTGTATATATATATATATATTTTTTTTTTAATTGCCAGGTGTGTGCACTTACCAGAGAGACAGACAGAGCACCTCCCCCCCAAGTGGGGTGTGTTCATGCCACAATCCCTTCTCCATTTCTCCTGTCGGGATACTGAGCACACGCACACATGTCTGGAGTGTTTCTCAAGCTTCCAAGGCCAGGACTTGAGCCAAGGCTGGCCTTGTAGGATCTGACTCCCTTAACCAATAGACTATGGGGCTGGCACCATGAAATATATCTTTTATTTATGAGATATTTTTGCTATAGGGTGTGTGTGCCTGTCAGAGAGACACAGAGACAGAAAGTGAAAAATCACCCCCCAGGAGGATGGCCATACTACAGTCCCTTCTCCTCCATTCTCTTCTTGGGATCTTGGGCACACACACACATGTGCCTGGCATGAATTTTAAGCTGCTGGGTCCAGGACTCAAACCATGGTTGACTACGTGGGAGTCCAGCGATGTAACCATTTCACCGTCTGCTGGTCTCACGAAATATATCTTAATAGTACTATACAAATGCCATTAGATTATAGCAGGTAAACAGATATAGTTATCTGAAACACTGATTCAATGTTGATTACCCAAGGAAATTGGTAAGTCAGAAAAAGGTATCCTAAACTCCAGCCTTCCTAGAGACGATCTGCTGTTGAATTATGTAAATATGGAAGCATCTTAACTTTCAGGCCATAGGTTACGGCTAAATGCAGTGTTATAACAGACATATTCCACAGAAGAGAATAACTATAGAACTGAAAGAGAACAGGAATTATCCAATCCAGTAACTGTCAACATTTTTTTAAAACTATGGTCCACAGAAACAAATAGAGCCCAGTACACAAACTCATACACAAAGTATCTGAAATGAAAACTTCCCAAATCAATACTTAACTCTGTGCACAATACTTAACTCTGTGCAATGTACTCTGTTTTTAAAAACTAATGTTGACCCACTAAATTGATTCCCTGAGCCACTAATTAGTTTGCAAAAGAGGTAAAGGACTGAGATACAAGATCTACCTAAGATTTTTCATTTATAATAGTTTATGGCAGAGCTGAAACTAAAACCCAGTGTACACCTGACTATATTTTATAAGACAAAACAGCTGTTACCTATACATATTCCTAGGCAGCAAGCCTATGGACAATTTCAAGAAATTTGTGTAAGACCTAACTATTCAGTCATTAGAAACGTCATGACATATTTTTTTTCATGTTTTTTTTTCTATACAAAGCACACTGGTATGGTGTCTAAGATCATAGAGAGTTTGGGTCTAAATTATCAACAGGCAAGACTGAACTGTATATGTAAAGTAGAATCACTTTTGTCTTAGGCTTGAAGAAACACACTCATGGGACCAGCAGTTAGCGTAATGGCTATGTCACTGAACTCCCATGTAATCGACTGTGGTTTGAGTCCTGGACCCGGTGGCTTAAACTCACGCCAGGTGCGTGTGCGTGCGTGCCCAAGATTCCGAGAAGAGAATGGAGAAAGGATCGTGGCGTGGCCACCACCCCTGGGGGGTAATTTCTCTCTTTCTATGTCTCTGTCTTTCTGGAGAACGCACACGCCCTATAGCAAAAACGTCTCCAAAAAAAAAAAAAAGAAAGAAAAAAACACATTCATATTCTTTTACTCCATCCAATGAGTGGTACGGTGCTATATAATCTGTCAGATGACAGTATTCATGAAATTCTCCCTCGCAGATTTCATGTTAGATGTAGTAAGGGAAATACAGCTAAGGTGTTGTCCCCCATCCCCCAAAGACCCACTAATCTAATCTGAGAGATGAGGGAAATGCTTCACTAATGGGATTAAGACCTGAGTGAGGTTCAGAAAGCAAGGAAGTAAAATTTAATAAGCAGTGAGGGGCAAGGGTAAACATACCAGCCTGACTTTACAGTCAGGGGTCACGCTGAGTAGCTGGGAGGTGTAGGGAGGTGGCTTAGAGAGTGGGATCAGGTTTGGAGGATGGTGAAAGTCATGTGAAAGAAGAAAGGTGAAAAGACGGAGAGAGGGACTAGCAGTTAGTGTAATGGCTATGTCGCTGGACTCCCATGTAGTCGACCGCGGTTCGTGTCCCGGACCTAGTGGCTTAAAACTCACGCCGTGTGCGTGCGTGCCCAAGGTCCCGAGAGGAGGATGAAGGAGAAGGGATTGCCGCGTGGCCATCCCCCCTGGGGGGGGGGTGGGTGATTTCTCGCTTTCTGTCGGGAAAGTGCACGCCCCCTATAGAAAAACCCTCCCAAAAAAAAAAAAAAGGTGGAGAGAGACTAACTTGGTAATTTTAGTAATTATAAATATTATTTTAATACAATGGGAAAATGTATTTATATTATTTCTTAATACTTTCCATAGTACAAAAATGTTACATACATTTATCATCAGCAATTTAACACCTATAAACACATACCTTGGTTAAAGGTCTCCTAAACTTGACCTGCTTCAAATTAATATTTAACTATTAGCTTTAATTTACTTAATAATTGATATCTATCAGGTGTTTCTCAAAAGGCGCAGACTGATCTCTACATATCATACGTCTAAAGCCATGTTCTATCTTCAAAGCTGACAAGACAGTATAAAATTAAGCAAATAATAGGTACTGTATTTCAAAACTAAAATTTCAGTTAGCACATGGAAGGAACTTTACTGAAATGAAACATCAAACAAGATCATACTGGCATATACCCCACTACTGCCAATTTTTTAAAAAGCCATTGTTTACAAAGGTTCATATGATGGTTTTGTTTTTTATAAAGGGTTTTTTTTCCTATAGGACAGAAAGACAGAGAGAAACAGAAAGTGGGAAATCACCCCCTCCCGGGGGGCGAGGGCCACACTGCAATCAATTCCTTCTCCACCATTCTTGGGATCTGGGGCATGCACGCACATGTTCCTGGTGTGTTTTTCAGGTCACTGGGTCCAGGACTTGAACCATGAAGTTGGCCATGTGGGATCCAGAGCCTTAACCACTATGCCACCTGCTGGTCCCCATAACATGGTTTTAATGAATCATTTGCTTTACTGATTAGAGCTGGAGAGTAACTTTTTCCTGACAGTAAAGGTACTTCCTTGTCTGCCTGCTGTGTGTTAACCCAAATGTAGACCCCTCAGAGAACAGCTAAGGTCATCTGACGTCAGGTCAATGAACTGAGGAAGAGGACAAAATTATCACCAAAGACCTTCATGATTATGAGCATCAACATCCTCACAACAGGAGGTGACCATACCCATGTGTGTCACCCAGGAAGGCTAATAAGTACTTTCTAAATGTTAAGAGTGACTACTATTAAGTCTTCAGTGTAATTCAATATATCCTATCTGGACTTCTCCCATCATCACCTAAAATTAATTGACAGCTGTCAGATCTGACATGGAAGGTAAGAAAATTTATTATGTTAAGTGATAAATACAAAATTAACCATGCATTGCTTATTCTGCAATTGTCAGAAAGCCCAGAATGCAGTTTAGGATCTACCCTAGAAAGTGTGTAAGATTTTATGAACTTACCAAATTCATTTGTATTCCTGTTTAACCTTCTTGCACCCTCACTTTCCCTCTGCCTAACTTTCTTTGATTTCATCTAATTGTATTTTATCTTGCTTCACTGCGTGATCTGCATCTCAGTGAAACTCTCTTAAATCACTTTTTGAAAAAGGTGAAGTGTACACAAACCATGTCACGTGTGGCTGCCAAAAGCTTTTTGGCAACGGAAAACAAAACTGAAAGAAGTTCCCAAATATTAGGCGTATACGCTATGACAGGATGTACAGCTATTTAATAATGAAGACTTGGCACCAGAGAGTCTCCTTTTTTTTTTTTTTAAGATCGATGGAATACAAATATTAAACCACTTCAAATCAGAGAAAGCAAAGCCCTTTAAATGTGAGAAGACGCAGAAGGCACACAGTGGACAAAGGGTGGGGAGGTGTACACTGCTAAGAACGTACAGAGGACTTCCAGAAAACCACTACGCCCGCTGAAGAACAGTGCCAAGTTTAACAAATAGTCTTTATTGGACTTTCTGTGCCATATCTCAAGTTGTGTTTAATATAAATGCATTAACAACTTTTCCTTAAACATTTTAAAAAGACAGCCTCCAAGCACAGTTCTGCAGCTTCAGACGTTCACCACAACAATGATCAAAACATTAAAAAAAAAAAAAAAAACTGGTGCCCAAAGGAAACGCTAGGCTAATTTATATTTTCTATAATGCTAGAAGACAAGTCACTGGGAGCTGAGCATTTGAATCTTATGCATCGAGAGCTTCATATCTTACACTTGGGAAACTTTCAGTATCAACCAGTTCTTTAACTTCACTATCTTTCTCACGGGAGGCGAAGAATTCTCAGTTGCACCCGTTGTCCATGTACCTTAGAAATGCCCCCACATAAATATACTGCAGCAGTGACAGCTATTACAGACAGGCAGGCCCAGCTCAGTTCTAAATAGAACGTTAGAGAAAAGCCTGAAATACTATCGGCAAAGGAATCACAAAAGCAGAAGAGTTCATAAAAATCCTTAAATAAAATAATGTTGGTATTAACTACTGCATTTAATATCATATTTCCGCTTGGATTATTTAGAACATAATTAATTGGGATGACCTAATCAAGGTCCCTAAGGAATTCACAGCAGTTCTCTGCCTGTTTTCACTACTAAGCTAAATTTACTTAGGAAATGCATATCCTGTAAGTAAATGATATTTTCTAGAACATTAAACGTTATTACTCCCTAAATCTAATACAAAGAAAGAGAGATATATACGCTTACTTGCTATCATGTAATTCTGATCTTAAAATAACTATTTTCCTATAAAACACACACCATGAAAAGTGCTATTGCTTAATGCACATATTTCCCTCAACCAGGTTCCTGCTCTCTACAAGGCAGATTCTATAGAGAAACTCTCAACACTTCTTTTAGATAGTCAGGGAAACGATTCCTTATGTATAGCCAGGTATTTTACCAACATATGACAAAACTGTAGGGAACTCGATTTTAACATGACAGGGGTTGGCCTTACTGATTCAAGAAATCGAATGCATTCAACTTAATACATGGGGCACTTCTCAGCTTCAGTCAGCTTTCCTGGTTATCTACTTCAGGTTAGCCAACAGAACCCATATTAAGTACCAGTATACAAAATAGGAAATGGACTTGAAAACGTCACTCATTCCCTGTGAAACAAATGATTAAAAGATAATTGGCAAGAATATGATCATTTCAGATACTGGCCATGATACCTCACTTGTAGAGAAACTGGTTTCAAAGCCTGCTGCAATCTACACAGATGGAACAAGTCTCAAACACCTGCACACCACCGGTGCTACTTCTAAGGTTGCGCAAATCACAGGAGGTCCTAAAATGCCAGAGGGCCACTCTGAGCTTCTATTCCGGTCTCTCCGCTACTGGCTGGTGGAAGCGCAAGGCTATGCGCCTCTCTTGTGACTGTCTGCAGGTAAGCAAAGCTCTCAGAAGTTCGTCCAAACCTTTCGTCTCAACTTTCCACTGCATTCTACGCACGGAATACAGCGTCCATTCACTCCAGCCAGCAAAGGCTGTCCCCAGCCACCCGGTCCCGCAGAGGCTGTCCCTCTACCTCTACTCACGCCGGCAGAAGGAAGAGCTAGATTCCCACACACCACCCGCGGGCCTGAGGGGACCCCCAACTCACCCCGACACCGCCCTGGCCCCACCCGCGCGCACCCGACACGCGCGTCCACACATCCTCACTCTCGCACATAAACACGCGCGCTCCCTCACACCCGCTCCATAAACACACCCCCAAGCTCCCAGCCCCGCACGCTCACGCACGCACCTCGAAACACTCCCTCGCCACGCGCTTCGCGGACACGCGTGCATCACACCCACCCCATGCACAGTCCCCCCACCCGCTCCAGGAACAAGTCCCCGGCGCCCACATAACACTCACATAAACGTCTTCCCTAC
>NW_006159616.1:16223409-16223928 GCF_000334495.1 Tupaia belangeri chinensis
CATAAACGTCTTCCCGACACACGGTAATAAACACGCGCGTCCCTCACACCCTTGGTCACTCCAGAAACACGACCCTGGCCCCCACGCACACTCAGGCATCTAAACACAGTCACTTCCCACGCGCTCCACGGACACGCGTGTCTTACAGCCACTCCTCAAACGCACTTGCGCACCCAAACGCACCCCCTCCCCTCCCCGCACACCTCACACCCTCTCTCCTCACACTCACCCCTCCCAACTCCCTCCAGAAACACGCCCCCCAACACCCGCTCCCCGCGCACTCATCTAAACACACTTGCTCCCCCACTCGCGCCAGAAACGCAAGCGCTCTCCCAGCCACTCTTTCAGCGCAGTCGTCTCACACTCGGTCTGTAAACACGCCGGCCCGCGTGCCCTCCCGCAAGCCCTCCCAGTCTCACGCCTCACTCGCTGCCCCACTCGCGCCAGAAACACGCACACCCACTCCTCAGACGCACTTCCCTTTATACCTCTGGCATAAACACGCGCGATCGCACCCTC